>NC_089748.1:42721097-42723597 GCF_040412425.1 Macrobrachium rosenbergii
CTTCCGGCGCCCCCATCCACCCCGCCTTCACTTCCTTTTTTCCCCAGTGGGAATTACATTTGTAAAATTGCTTGGAATCGGATTACATTGGATTACTCTTGTGCAATCACGATGTTTTCATGCCGGATTGCTTCTGTCGACGTTTTGCTTGCAGTTTAACCTGTTTTTTTTTCCGGCAAATGTTTTCTTTTTAAGTTTAGGTTTTTTTGTTTATTATGTTTGTCTTTGTTTTTTTTTTCCATATATTAATTGGACAGCTTAGGACGACTGTAAAATTTATAGTTTTTTTTTTTTCGTTTAATTATCTGAGTTCATGTTAATGCTTGATATTAGTTATCTTAATTTTTTTTATATCTTTCATTCTCGGCAAATCTTCTCATTTTAATTATTTTCCTGATTTTAAATCAGAAGAATGTTTAACCGAAATCATTACCTTTATGGATTCAAAAGCTTAATTACTTGATTATTGAAGTGAATATAATCATTTCCGCATCGAGACAGCCCATAATGCTCTCAGTATATCTTCTTGGTTACAAAGGTTCAGCACCATTTAAGAATTTTGTAAATTTGTGTTGTGATGTATGTTTAAGTTATTCAGTTTCTTGAAAGGGTAAGCACATTTTCGTATGTTAGTTTTGATGTTTTTTGGGTTTTTGTCCGTCGTAAGATGAAAAAATAAAACCTATAAAATATGAAGATTGTGTAAAATAGGTGTTCATTCATTTGCTTCTAACATAGATTCTGTACCAAAGTTATCTTTCGTCTTTACATTGCAATCAGCCAGTTTTGTCGCATCAGTCTCTTGCAATAGATTCCGACATCGAAATTCTGGAATTGCAATTGCTGGATCGTATCTTAACTCGGCCCACGTAGTGGGGTAATACCGTCAGCTCACCTCACGCGGTGCACTGTAGGCATTACTTTCGGTTCTTTTGCAGCGTCCCTTCGGCCCCTAGCTGCGACCCCTTTAATTTCTTTTACTGTACCGCCGTTCATATTCTCTTCCTTCCAACTCACTTTCCACCCTCTGCTAGCAATTGTTTCATAGTGCAACTGCGAGGTCTTCCTCCTGTTACACCTGTCAAACCTCCTTTACTTTCGATTTTCCTTTCAGCGCTGAACGATCTCATAGGTCCCAGCGCTTGGCCTCTGGGGTAAACTTTATATACCAGTTCCAATTCTTAGCTGCAACCCCTTTCATTCTTTTTATCGTACCTCCACTCATATTCTTTTTCTTCCATCTTATTTTCCACCCTCTCCTGACAATCGTTTCAACATCATTTTCAGCGCTGCGTGACCTCATAGGTTCGAGCTTTTGGCCTTTGGCGATCGGCGTGATTGTGAAAAAGATTGTGGAATACAGAATTCCCACTTAGAGATTCGTCAAGGAAGAAATTCAATAGCATTCTTCGTATGGATGGGAAGAGTATAGGCACCAACCTGTGTAAATAAATATTCCAGAGTCCCGTGGGGTTTCTGGAGTGTCAATTTTTTTACTTTTTTATTTTTTTTTATCTTTCCGCTTCTGCGGTTGCCGGGTTGCCAAGGTGAGCCCAGTTAGGCGACAGGGTCTTTCATATCCACTGACGTCAGGTCAAGGACTTCATGCAACTTGCAAGTTACCCGTCGGCCATGAAGGAGGAGAGAGATTGTTCCGGAGTTAAAAATTTAATGCTTTTTTCCTGGAAAGTTTTTTTTTATGAATTTTTTTTTTTACTTATTTTTTCGACGATGGGTGCAGTGTTGGTTATGAATCTCTCTCTCTCTCTCTGTCTCATGTATGAAGGAGAGTGATTGTTCATGAGTTCGTAATTTATTGCTTTTTTCCTGGAAAGTTTTTTATCCGTTGGTTTTTTTTTATTAATTTTTTCTAACGTTTTTCCATGACAGGTGCAGTGTTGTTGATGAATCTCTCTCTCTCTCTCTCTCTCTCTCTCTCTCTCTCTCTCTCTCTCTCTCTCTCTCTCTCGTTGTTCAAGATTTCAAAATTTATTGCTTTTTTCCTGGAAATTTTTATCCGTTTTTTTTTTATTAATTTTTAAAACATTTCTTCGACGATAGGTGCAGTGTTGGTAATGAATCTCTCTCTCTCTCTCTCTCTCTCTCTCTCTCTCTCTCTCTCTCTCTCTCTCTCTCTCTCTCTCTCTCTCATATGAAGGAGAGTGATTGTTCAAGAGTTCATATTTTATTGCTTTTTTCCTGGAAAGTTTTTTCCACTCCTTTTTATTAATTTTTTCAACTTTTTTTCCACGATAGGTGAAGTGTTGGTGACTAATCTCTCTCTCTCTCTCTCTCTCTCTCTCTCTCTCTCTCTCTCTCTCTCTCTCTCTCTCTCTCTCTCTCTCTCTCATATGAAGGAGGGTGATTGTTCATGAGTTCATATTTTAATGCTTTTTTCCTGGAAAGTTTTTTTTATCCGTTAGATTTTTATTAGTTTTTTTAATTTATTTTTTTCGACGATAGTTGCAATCTTGGTGATAAATCTCTCTCTCTCTCTCTC
>NC_089748.1:42728597-42746097 GCF_040412425.1 Macrobrachium rosenbergii
AAGAAGGTGAGTGAAACCCGAGACTTTGAGCAAGTACTGTCGTAGTTTATTCTACATTTTCAATTTCACACTGAATACAAAAGAAGGTGACAGAGCTTTATATACAAATACAGAAGGGGGGCGGGGTTACAGTTTGTTAATCTGCGCAGCATGTTCTGTAAACGAGAAAGACAAATACAAAGGATCAAGGGATAATCCAGGGTGGAGATTATACATACATATATATGTATATACATATAGGCATATATATATATATATATATATATATATATATATATATATATATATATATATATATATATATATATATAAAGATATTTTTTCTTTTGAGGAATTTTTGTGGAGTTTTCTTCTGACTCATTTATTATTGGTTCCCTTTATTTTTTTCCCCACATCTTACGTTCAAGAGAAACACGTATGAAAGTAAGGCATACGTGTATGGCACACTGTACTGTACTTTATCCAGGTCTGTTTTGATGTTTTCACATGCATCAAACGCTACAGCCTCCGTTTCTGAGTCTCCTTCAGCTTAATAAAACGCCGGTTCATCTGTAAATGCACACAATGCCTGCGAGAATTTTAAAGGAACGGTTGTTCTCAAAAGCGCAGTGTAATAGTTGTTGTTTGGCGTCTTGCAAGAAATGTCATGAATAGGGTAGCACGGGTATGGTCTGCGGCCTTTGACACTTGTTTTTGTTATTTGTTTTTAGTTTTTGTTTGTTTTTTGTTTGTGGTACGTTTGTCCTGACCTTCTTGTTGGCGTAATAGACACTCATTGTATGAATGCGTATTCCGTTCATAATGTCTAATTCTCTCTCTCTCTCTCTCTCTCTCTCTCTCTCTCTCTCTCTCTCTCTCTCTCTCTCTCTCTCTCTCTCTATAGCAGCACTACTAATGAGATTGCATTGGGCTAGATAAAAGAACTCGGATGTATGAATCTGAATCTCTCTCTCTCTTTCTCTCTCTCTATCTTTAGCAGTATTACTAATGAGATTGTATTGGGTTTAATAAAAGAAGTGGGATTTATGAATCTCTCTCTCTCTCTCTCTCTCTCTCTCTCTCTCTCTCTCTCTCTCTCTCTCTCTCTCTCTCTCTCTCTCTCTCTCTCTCTCAGCAGTATTACAAATGAGATTGTATTGGGTTTAATAAAGGAACTCGGATGTATGAATCTGAATATCTCTCTCTCTCTCTCTCTCTCTCTCTCTCTCTCTCTCTTCTCTCTTTATATATATATATATATATATATATATATATATATATATATAAATTGTACACACGGACACACATACATATGTATATTATATATATATATATATATATATATATATATATATATATATATATATATATATATATATATATATACGCTGTAAAATATACATTGGCCGTGCCAAAAATACTGGCGCTCTCTCACTCTCCGTATTTTATCTCTGCCTCCGTCTGCGTCATATCCGAGCGTCCTGTAGTGTAAACAATATGGTTTGGAATCTTATTACTTGTTCGCCGTTGTGGCCAGATATGAAGTCTGGCGGCGGCCGGCTACGGTTTAGTCTTAATAAATTCCGTCGGATGAGGAAATGGATATGAGAAAGTAGTGCTCTCTCTCTCTCTCTCTCTCTCTCTCTCTCTCTCTCTCTCTCTCTCTCTCTCCTGGAGCAGTTCTGAATATTTTTTACCTTCTTTTGGGGCTGAAGTGATGGTTATCACTTATATTTTCTCCGTGTTATATTTCGTATGCTGGTGTCTTTCACATAATATGCCAACTCTTTATTTATATTAAGTTGCTCTTGTTAAATAACTTTCACCCTACTTTCTTTCTTTTCAGACAACCTCTCTCCGTTCGTTTCTTTTTCCTATTCGAAGTTTCATTTGTTCATTAGCCTTTCTCTGCATTTACTTCGTCTTACAATACAACAACTTTTACTGTTCCCAGGAACTTCGTCAAAGTCATTATTTTAATTAGTTGTATCTGTTTTTTATCTCACCTCTTGAATAACTTGACCTAAGGTAGAGAAAGGAGACTCCTCTCTTTTGCTTGCCTTTAACAAACCTCTTGTATATTGGAATTTGGTCTTCCATTCTGTCATGCACTCCGTACAATTTTTTTTTTCAGTAAAGTCTTTATTTCTTAATCCCATTATTGAAAGGGATTCTAATATGGAATTTTTCATTCTTCTCGCATCCTCTTCCACTTCATTGTTTTTAACCCAAGCCTATATATCATCTCCTTTAGGGAGCTTTCGCTTCTTTTGTGGAAATCCACTTATCGTAATCACATTAATAGATACATTTTCAACTCTTTTTCTCATAACCTAAACTCACGAAAGTGTAGTATATTTATAGCCACATTTTTCTCTCTTCTGTACAAACTGAAAATATCCTCACATAAGCATCAACCAGATAATCATCAGGTATACCTCCGGCCACTCTCTTTCTCACCACTACATCCAGCAACTCGCTTCCCCACTTACAAATTAATTTCTTCGCCATTGTCTCCTATGTACACGCATGGATGCTCTTTGAAAACCGCGCATCACGAACGATCAATCCCCTTTCCAGTAATTTTATATTTGCCTTCTATGTCATCTCCTTATCTGCAATGTACCTCCACATTTAAATCATTAAACGCTGCCACAATTTTTCGTTCCCAAGCCCTACCAGATACAGAATAAGGTTCGTTCTTGTTGTACAGCATTTCCCTCTCAGGCAGACCGGACACAATCGCTCTTTGTCTCTCCCAGTCATGCATTCCCTCTGCTTTTACCTTGGTCTCGTTAATTGTTTGTAACGTCCAGCTTTCTCTCCTTCGACAAAGCAGCTACCGTACTTGAATCTTCTGTGTGCTGAGATTTAGTCAGTAATTACTTTATCCTGGCTCACTTTTGCAGTTGTAGTACGAAGCTGAAAACGAATTCTTTCTGTTATCTGGTGATTTTCGGACCTTGCAGAGCGGCAAAAATGGAGTTTATTTTCGTTTACCAGAAACGCTGGATTGAGAAACTGGCCGTTGACCAGAAACGCAGGATTGGAAAACTGGCTGTCGTTGACCTCATAGGCGGCTAGATAAGGTATTTTTTTTTTTCATGCCGAATACAAAATTGTGTATTCGATAAACAGGTCACTCAATCTTTGTAACTTGTTTTAAAATTGCCTTCATGCAAGAGGCGGGCTTATCCCTTTCTTCCTGGGATCAGACTCCGCTATCTCTGTCTCTCCCCATTCCGTGTA
This sequence comes from Macrobrachium rosenbergii, assembly GCF_040412425.1. Taxonomy (NCBI): domain Eukaryota; kingdom Metazoa; phylum Arthropoda; class Malacostraca; order Decapoda; family Palaemonidae; genus Macrobrachium; species Macrobrachium rosenbergii. The sequence continues at coordinate 42,731,826 of NC_089748.1, forward strand.
ATGGGTTCTGTCTCCTTTATCCAGAGATACGATTTTGATCGTGGGTGGGATTGAAGACTGCGCAGAGTTAACTGAAGTACAGATGAGCCTGTGTCATGTTGTACTTCGATCGCCCGGGATAGTTTTGTCTCCTGGCGGTACTCTCTCTCTCTCTCTCTCTCTGTTTCCATTCTCCTCGATCTTTCATCTTCCAGATTAATCTATCTTAGTCTTTTCTTCCCCCCTCCTCTTATCTTTTTTTTTTTTTTTTCTCGGGGTAGGTAAGGTCATGAGGTACCCTTTCGCCTGTAGTTGACGCAATATGATTGTAAGAGGATTAAGTGTTTTTTGATGGAGTTTCTCTCTCTCTCTCTCTCTCTCTCAGTGATCCTCCTCCTCCTCCTCTCCTCCTCCTCCTCCTCCTCCTCCTCCTCCTCCTCCTCCTCCTCCTCCTCCTCCTCCTCCCTTGCCATAGATCCTTGATAATTGCTGTAACATTTGATATTCTGTAACATTTGATGTTCTGATGGCAATTTTTGTCAAGTAATTCATAATCCATTCTCTCTCTCTCTCTCTCTCTCTCTCTCTCTCTCTCTCCCTCTCTCTCTCTCTCTCTCATACCCTTGCTCATGCACAGAACACACACACACACACGCACACAAACAAACAAATAAACGTGCCGATGACGACATGTGTACAAAATAATGCTACTGGTCATTTCGATTACATATGCCATCCATTCCTCCTATGTGATTGCTCGTTCATACTATCTTGTGCATTCATCTCTCACCGCTGCGCGTTTGTTGTTGTGGCGATTATTACTGTTTATATTATTTATGATGCCCTTTAGTTGTGGTTATAAGAATCGTTTTCCTTTTACTTGTCTTTTATTTCTCTGTCTTTTTGTGCAGTTTGTCTTCACCGAGCGACGATACGTCCGTCCTTGCAATGCGCTTTCATTTCCGTCTGCCGCCATGATTCGCCCCCATGTGTCAGAAGAGTGGGTCTGATGTGTCAGCAAGGCTTGCGGCCTTGTCTCCCCTCCCCCCCCTCCCAGCACCAGAGGGGGTGGGTGGGTTGGGGGAGTGGGGGGGAGGACGGGGAGTCTGCGTATGTGGTAGTGTAGGGTTTATGTCGCCCTCGAGTCGACTTTATTGCTCATGCTTTTTTTTTATGTATTTGCGTGGCTATTATTTTGTCAACATATCTCTCTCTCTTCTTTCTCTCCTCTCTCTCTCTCTCTCTCTCTCTCTCTCTCTCTCTCTCTCGTGCTCATAAACACACAGAAGTGTTCCTAATACATTGTATTCTTTCGTATCAGTCAATGAAAAGCTAATTTTACCAACCTTGCTCTCTAAACGTAATGCCATCTGGTTTTTTGTAATAGTTTATATATATATATATATATATATATATATATATATATATATATATATATATATATACACATATATACATGATTAAACGTTTTTGTGAGTGCCAGATTAGAATATATACATATATTTTTTTTTGTTTATTTTGGCACTCACAAAAACGTTTAGTTGTATCTTACCAAATGTCTCTTAAAAAAATGGGCTTAATGTTTACTGTGCACAAGGAAAAATTTCAGCCTTTCCAGTCTTCTATTCTATGGCCGTCCTTAGTTTGGGGTTTCTTGCTGGGGGACAGAATAGATAGGCACTATCCTGTCATCGTTTATTTATTTATGCATTACCCAGGCCAAGGGCCTTAAATCTTTTGTTCCTTCTCTCTCTCTCTCTCTCTCTCTCTCTCTCTCTCTCTCTCTCTCTCTCTCTCTCTCTCTCTCTCTCTCTCTCTGGTAGCAGGATTACACAAAAAACTGATGAACGGATCATAATGAAACATGTTAAAAAACTCTCTGCCCCCCTAGGGGGTCAGTGCCGTCAGTGCACTTCACATGGTGCACTGTAGGCATTACTTAAAAGGTCCTTGCAGCGTTCTTCCGTGGCCCCTATCTGAAACTTTTCATTCCTTTTACTGTACCTTCGTTCATATTCTCTTTCTTCCATCTGACTGTCTACTCCCTCTAACAATTGTTTCTTAGCGCAACTGCGAGATTTTCCTCCTGTTACACCTTTCAGACCTTCTTACTGTCAATTTCCCTTTCAGCGTTGAATGACCTCATAGGTCCCAGCGCTTGGTCTTTGGCCTGAATTATAAATTCTGTTCTATTCTAAGACACTTATTGCATCTCCCCCCCCCCACTTCTCCTAAGATGATTTACTTCAAAAGGGAATCGGAAAGAATTTGACAATTTTTCGCCTTAAAATCGAGCCAAACTTTATTCGGAAGGAGTCAGCTTGTGAGTGCTCGCAATAGATTATTATGGTCATCCGTTCGTGAGGCATTTTGTTAAAACAGCCTCACGCGGACGAAGGCGAAAGCGACCCGGCCGCATTTTCCCGAGATGCAACCGAGTACCGGAACCTTTCCCTGAAAAAAGCCGGACGCCATGTCTTAAAAACTAACCATAGAATTTTCTTGAAAATAATCTCATTATGTTTCTCTCACCCAAATTACTCTAGAGGTATATATCTAAGCTAACCTAATTTAACCTAACCTAACCTAAGGCATGGCAAAAAACCGGGTTTGGATAAAAGATGAAGTATATCTTAGTTTAACCAGACCACTGAGATATTTTACGTGGCTAAGAACCAGCTGGTTACCTAGCAACGGGACCTACAGCTTATTGTGGAATCCGAACCTATTATGACGAGAAATGAATTTCTATCACCAGAAATAAATTCCTCTAATTCTTTATAAAACCGGGTCTGGTGCAATACTAGCATACATCTCAGGAATTTGCGACCCGGCACATTTCTGAAAGAAGTAGAGCGACGTTCAGCACCTCGCAAAGCAATAAGTTAGTATTTTGTAACTTCTTTTTATACGGTTATGTATACAGTACTCCATTAAGGTCCGTGGACTTTGCAAACGTGAATGCCATTCCATGGGGCTGCCGGCAAAATTATGGACGCATTTTGCCAAGAATTTGAATGTCAAGAGTGTTTGTGTGTATTTGCGAGTCGTCTTACTTTCAGTTGCTGGCTTTTTTATCCGGTAGATATGTTCTCTCAGTTATTATCAGTTGCCTTTTCCTTACAATTCTAGGTTTATGCCTCAAGTTTTCAGCTTATCTATGTTGGATTTTATACGTATGTTTTATATTGTCAGTCGATTCTTGTTGAATAATCATGTATCCTGTCTGGAAATGATTTTCGCACTTATTGACATTTGACCTTCACGTCATATCCTTTCAGGGAAGCCTGTTGGTCATTAAAAATAGAGAAGTGATTCGAAAATACTAGAATGCGGGAATTATGTAAAATATACAGCAGTGTTTATGACTGTCGCAACAATGACATCTTAAATCCTTCTTTATCGTAATAAATGTGATAATTTGTCCATATTCGCTTCCTGATGTTTAATCACATTTGAGCTTGGTCTGTCGCAGTATGTATGTATGTCTGTATGTATACATGCTTATATGGATGAGGAATATTTTTAAATATATTACCTTGAAGGTTTAATAGCAGCCTACGGCCTGCTATCGCCTCCATGTTTTATCGTAATAAATCTGGTAATTTTTCCATATTCGCTTCCTCACGTTTTAATCACTTGTGAACATTATCTGTCGTTTTATGTACGTCTGTACACATGCTTCTCATGTCTCTATACATGCTTACACGGATGAGGAATACTTTGAAATATATTCTTAGTTGAAAGAGAAATAGAAAATACCAACTGCGATCTACGAGACAAAAAAAAAATCCAATTTTTTTTTCAGCCATGCTTTTAAAAAAGAAGAAGAAAGAGTTAAAACTTGTAAATGAATTTGCTCTTGGTAACTTCATGGAATTTGAAAGTGGCCATTTATTCGTGAGCAGCATTTCAAATTTTTTTTTTTTTTACATCCTTGCGCTGAGCCAACTTTTGTCTAGCTTTTTTTTTTTTTTTTTTTTCAATTCCTGCTGGGCCCCGCTAATTCTCATGAATTTAACTTGGAAGTAGACTGGCCTGTGTCATGCCGCCTTGTTATTTTACGTCGTTGAAACATTTCCCTTTTTTTTTTTTTTCTCTCAGAAGACTACAAGTTCTGTGAGTTTTTTTTTTGTAATTGTCATAATTTTCATATATTTCCACGTGAAAATTTTCTTGTCAGTTTTTTTCTGGAATGTCTGAATTTCATATATTTCCACGTGAAAATTTCCTTCTCAGATTTTTTTTCCTGGAATGTGAACGTTTCATATTTCACATGAAAATTTCCTTTTCAGTATTTCCTGGAGTGTCTTAATTTCATTATTTCTCATGAAAATTTCCTTTTCAGGTTTTTCTGGAATGTCTTAATTTCATATTTCACGTGAAAATTTCCTTCTCAGTTTATTTCTGGAATGTCTTAATTTCATATTTCACGTGAAAATTTCCTTCTCAGTTTATTTCTGGAATTTCTTAATTTCATATATTTCACATGAAAATTTCATTTTCAGTTTTTTCTGTCGTCTTACTTTCATATTTTTCACATGAAAATTTCCTTCTTAATTTTTTGCCCCGTTTTATAATTTACTAATATTTGCCTGGTTTTTGCCGATTTTTATGATACGCAACTTCTCCAGAAGACGAGCGCTTATCTCCACAAGCTCCATAAAATATATTAAAGTAATTTCAGGAACAGAGACAAAGAAAAATGGCTGTAGCAGAGAAGCAAAATTTTTGATCTGTGTGGCACTATGAACAGGAGAGTAATATCCGTAGTTTTATTATTATTATTATTATTATTATTATTATTATTATTATTATTATTATTATTATTATTATTATTATTATTATTAATTTAAATTTGCGCAAACTCAAATGACAGCTGAAGAGGTCCACGAAAGCCCTGTTTAGATTGACGTGTGTGTGTTTGTATGTATGTATGTATGTATGTATGTATGTATGTATATGTATAAAAAGTTAAGTATACCTTAGTGTAACCAGACCACTGAGCTGACTAACAGCTCTCCTAGGGCTGGCCCGAAGGATGAGACATATTTTACGTGGCTAAGAACCAATTGGTTACTTAGCTACGGGACTTACAGCTTATTGTGGAATCCGAACCACATTATAGCGAGAAATGAATTTCTATCACCAGAAATAAATTCTTCTGATTCTTCATTGGCCGGCCGGAGACGCGAACTCGGGCCTAGCAGAGTGTTAGCCGACAACTCTACCGACTCGTCCAACGAGGAACATGTATAATGTACATATACAGATGTGTATATGTATACATATATTTTGTATATATATACATATGTAAATATATATGCCACAAAAGTACTGTGGATTTAGCTATTAATTTCAGTCCCCTTGACACGATGAGTTGCAATGAACCGCCATTGCTCTTTCTTCCGTTATAATAATAATGCTGCTGTCTTCTTAAAACAACTTTTCTTTTACAACTTTTCTTTTCTATTCTTTTTAGCATTATTGCGTTTTCGGTGCCATCGTTATCTCAGAGCGAAAAAGGTCGTATACTGCGGATTGGTTACGAGATAGAAATTACCCCCTGAATAAATTGGACCCGATGTTATTTTTGGGGGTCTGAGGAAAGCGGCCCCGAGTGGCCGCCTCCTCGGAGGAGGAAGGGAAGAGGGGAACTCAGACCCCCTAATTACCAAACTTTATAGCACCCCCTCATATGTAATTATATATCTTACCGGGGGGAGGGGGATTTATTGCAAACGTGTGATGTTAGGGGTGGGAGGGAGGGGAAGTGGGAAGGGTGTGGGGGCGGGGGGGTTGCTGGGCCAAATTTCGGGTGTTATGTTGGGTAGCAGTTGCGGTTGGCCATTTTTTTTTGGGGGTGAGGTGGTAGTGGCAGATTATGGATGTCAGAAGACTTCTTTTGACTTTCCTTGAGTTTATCCTGCGCTTTTGAATTAGATTTATTGTGGGCTTTTGAATTAGATCTATTTTGCGCTTTTGAATTAGATTTATTTTGCGCTTTTGAATTAGATTTACTTTGCGCTTTTGAATTAGATTTATTCTGCGCGTTTGAATTAGATTTATTCTGCGCTTTTGAATTAGGTTTATTTTGCGCTTTTGAATTAGATTTATTTTGGGCTTTTGAATTAGCTTCATTTGCGCTGGATGAAACAGAAGAGAAAAACTACTTTTTTGAGAGTTAAAATGAAGCACAGACTCCTTGTATTTTAATAATTTACTTACATTTTTATCGATCTATTTATGTAATAATTTGTCAGCTTGCTTTTCTTTTTAATGAATGATCTCTTTCTGTGTTTTCCATTACCTTCGGAACAGGATTCATCATCTTAATAATATTATTAATAAAAAAATGTCACGATATCACGAACGACTGTCATATTCTCCATACTCATATTCGTCATTGTTCCATGATTAGTGTGGCATCGCCTACTGTACATCGAACTCATAATAAATACACGTTTAAATAAGTTTTTATGTACGGTTTAAATCCTGGAATATTAGATAACCTTTCCTAGACATTAAGACATTCGCCCCGTATGGGGGTAATGCCATCAGTGGTGCACCTCATGCAGCGTGCCATCGGTCCTTAGCTGCAACCCCTTTCGTCCCTATTATCGTACCTCCTTTTATATTCTCTCTCCCATCTTACTTTCCACCATCTCCTAACAATTGATTCATAGTGCAACTGCTTTGAGGTTTTCCTCCTGTTACACCTTTCAAACCTTTTACTGTCAATTTCCGTTTCAGCGCTGAATGACCTCATAGGTCCCAGTGCTTGGCCTTTGACTTAAATTCTATATTCAGTTCAATTAAGGCATTCGCTGAGGACGTCACCATCTCGCCATCAGCAAGTGAGCTCAAGCTAGGAGAAGCTCTCGAACCCATCCGTCGTATCATTGCTCCATCCGGCCGACGATGGTCCTTATTACGGAAGAAGAAGGAGAACGAATTCCCGAATTTAATTTGAGTCTAGTGTTTGCAATCTGTTAAGGCAGCGTAGCGTCGAAATTTCTATCTGTACTTTTTTTTTTTTTTTCAGTCTCGTTTTGGTTTATTGCTGGGTCGTTTTTGAGGAGCAGTTGGCTGTAGGTTGCCGTGGTGTTAGTGACATGTAGTTTTCTTACACACACACACACACACATATTTGTATGTATATATGTATGTATGTATGTGTATGTATATACATTACAGTATATATATAAAATATATATGCAGTATATATATTTATATATGTATATATATACACATATATTATATATAAATATATATATATATATATATATATATATATATATATATATATATATATATATATATATATATATTATATACAGTATATAAATATATATATATATATATATATATATATATATATTATATATATATATATATACTCTCATATATATTATATATATATATATAGAGTATATGTATTTATACATTATATATGTATATATACACGTATATTTATATACTGTATATACATATATGTATATATATGTGTGTATAACTGAATCACGAAACTATGGAACGTGATGAATATATATAAATAAAGATAAAATCCACGAAGGAAGGGAAACACTCCAGTGTTTCCTTTCCTTCGTGGATTTTATCTTTATTTATACACGTGTGTGTGTGTGTGTGTTCGTGTTGACGTGTATGTATGCACATCAGTAAATGTCGCAGTCCTCGTGGAGAGCAAAAGTAGTCCCCCTTGAGTGTTCCTTCCATGCTGGAATAGATTTTTGTCGGGGGGGGGGCGACGAAGCAGAAAGGAAGAACAAAGGACCCGGCGGGAAACTTTTTCGGAAGCGGAAACGAGCAGGAAAAAAAAAAAAGAAAAACATACGATCTCATTCCCATTAAAGCCGGCCTTTTCGAAAATTCATACGACGCGGAAATTATGAATACTAATAATATCACTAACACATTAATTTCACCATTTAAATTTGAGGTCGTGGGCGATAATTATTTTCGAATCCCCACAAAAGTAATTAATGCTAATCACTGTAGATGAGGCCTAAGTCTTTTATTGTTATTATTTGATACCCCCTCCACCCCCCACCCCCCAGTAATTATATATATATACTGTATATATATATATATATATATATATATATTATATATATATATATATATATGTATGTATATATATATATATATTAATGGTTCGTTAAGTTAAGTTGTATATTTGTTTAATGCAAAGAATGCTGGTACTATACTTCTTTATCGTCCCTTCTTTCTCTCGGCTTGATCCCTAGTAGGGGTTGCTGTTTTTAATGCTCCTCCATCTGCTTCTATCTTTAAATGCCCCTTTTTTGTTTTTATTATCTCATCTTATCCTTTGGGAGATCAGCTGCAGCTACTTCGTCCTCTCAGCTTAATCCTTGGTAGGGGTCGCTGTTTGTAATGAACCTCCTCCAGCAGTTTCTGTCTTTATATGCGGCTTACCCGCTTAATTCTTGGTAGGGGTCACTGTTTGTTTAATGAACCTCCTCCAGCAGCTTCTATCTTTATATGCTAATTATCCTCGTAATGCTTGGTAGGGGTCGCTGTTTGTAATGAACCTCCTCCAACAATTTCTATCTTCATATGCCACTTACCCGCTTAATCCTCGGTAGGGGTCGCCATTTGTAATGAACCTCCTCCAGCAGTTTCTATCTGTATATACTACTTAACCGCTTGATCCTTGGTAGGGGTCGCCATTTGTAATGAACCTCATCCAGCAGTTTCTATCTTTATATACTACTTAACCGCTTAATCCTAGGTACGGGTCGCTGTTTGTAATGAACCTCGTCCATTAAGCAGCAATCGTCTTACTTATTTATTATTGATAGTTTTTTTAAAAGTTCATTCTGATCTATGTATTCTCTTTGGTTCATGAAACATTTTGGTATTCAACATTAATTGCCTTATAGATATAAATAATTATTTAAATGGAAGTCTATCTTTTATTGGTATGATAATCAGTGTTGAATATTACCATAAATTTCTCTGATGAAAGAAAAAATGCTCTTTTGAAGGCCTAATGAGGTCGGATCTATCAAATGATATTATATCTAGTTATGTATACATGTTCTTTTGAGTTGGAATATAGTGAAAGTCTTAAGAACACAATCATTATTAGTTATGGTATATGGATTAGCCCCCTCTCTCTCTCTCTCTCTCTCTCTCTCTCTCTCTCTCTCTCTCTCTCTCTCTCTCTGATAGTTAATTTTTCCAGTGCACTATACACCTTTAGCAAGCAACCATAACCTAGAAATGTATTAATAATAATTGTTCCAGTGTACTATACACCTTTAGTAATAAACCATAACCTAGAAATTTATTAATTGTTCCAGTGCACTATACACCATTAGTAAACAGCCATAACCTGGAAATTTATTAATAATAGTTGTTCCAGTGCACTATACACCTTTAGTAAGCAACCATAACCTATAAGTTCATTAATAATAATTGTTCCAGTGCACTATACACCATTAGTAAACAGCCATAACTTGAAAATTTATTCATAATAGTTGTTCCAGTGCACTATATGCCTTTAGTAAGCAACCATAACCTAGAAATTTATTAATAATTGTTCCAGTGCACTATACACCATTAGCAAACAGCCATAACCTGGAAATTTATTAATAATAATTGTTCCAGTGCACTATACGCCTTTAGTAAGCAACCATAACCCAGACATTTATTAATAATAATTGTTCCAGTGCACTATACACTTTATCAAAAGCCATAACCTGGAAATTTATTAATAATAATTGTTCCAGTGCACTATACACCATTAGCAAACAGCCATAACCTGGAAATTTATTAATAATAATTGTTCCAGTGCACTATACACCATTAGCAAACAGCCATAACCTGGAAATTTATTAATAATAATTGTTCCAGTGCACTATACACCATTAGCAAACAGCCATAACCTGAAATTTATTAATAATAATTGTTCCAGTGCACTATACACCATTAGCAAACAGCCATAACCTGGAAATTTATTAATAATAATTGTTCCAGTGCACTATACACCATTAGCAAACAGCCATAACCTGGAAATTTATTAATAATAATTGTTCCAGTGCACTATACACCATTAGCAAACAGCCATAACCTGGAAATTTATTTATAATAATTGTTCCAGTGCACTATACACCATTAGCAAACAGCCATAACCTGGATATTTATTAATAATAATTGTTCCAGTGCACTATACACCATTAGCAAACAGCCATAACCTGAAAATTTATTAATAATAATTGTTCCAGTGCACTATACACCATTAGCAAACAGCCATAACCTGAAAATTTATTAATAATAATTGTTCCAGTGCACTAAACACCATTAGTAAACAGCCAATAGGAATGAAAATTGCTAGTCTCTGGAATCACTTCGTTGCCTGAGTTCTCCATTTAAGATTTCCTGAAGATTAGACAATTTCCTGTCCCGTTTCGCAGCCTAGGAAAGCGGCGTTTTGACTGGTACTTTCGAGTGGCCCTTGGGTGAAGGAAAAAGCCCGGAGCAGTCCCCCGAAAACGGGACAGAGGTTCCTTGGAACGCTGTCCATCGCCGGAAATTGAGAGTCAAAGGATATTCTCGAGTGGCCAGGAGAGCCACTCCGTCATCGGACGCAATGAACAAAACTGGGAAAAAAGAAAACATCCTAAATCTGTACAAGAGTCCTGAAGATTGGGTTTCTGCCTGTTATCATCTTTTTTTATTTTTGGAGGGGGAGGGGAGTAGTAGTGGTGACTTCCAGAGTGCTTTGAGAGACAGGGAGAGATATGTATTTGGTATTGGGTGGCCTTTTGGCAACGTTGAAAAAAATTGCTTTGAGAGAGAGAGAGAGAGAGAGAGAGAGAGAGAGAGAGAGAGAGAGAGAGAGGGGGATTGCAGCAGTTGACGAAGTGGAAAGCTCTTGATTCATCAAGGTCTCGCAGGAGCGAAGGGGGCGGGGGGACCTTGGCCCTCGCACCTTTGACCTAGGACCTTGCAAGAGGCGTCGGTGCAGTCAGGGAGAGAAGTGGCAGATAGATCTGATGAAAGTTCACTGGGACGGAATGTCGACAGTGTTTTCTGTTGCAGATTTTGTGAATTTTAAAAGAATGTTTTTTTATATGTATATGACGTGAAAAATATACTGTTTTGGGACGTGATTGTACGCAATGTATATATTTCTGACCCTCATTTTTTGTTTTAATTTTATATAATTAATATATATATATATATATATATATATATATATATATATATATATATATATATATATATATATATATGAATATATATATACACACATTAGTAGATGAACCAAACATAATTGGGCACAGATATGTATACGTATACTATATATTGTATAGAAAAATTATGGGCACACAGAAATATAAACGCACTCTATTGAGAGAGAGTCTTGCACACGTATATACAATTTAGTCATTGTATACATATATATCTCTCTCCTCACGTGGAGTGTTGGTTATTAGTCCAGTGCATATTAATATTTCACCAAAGATGGGAGCAGCGCGCGAGATCATACTCTACGTGTCAGATATATGCAGCAATTTTTACTGGGTTCATTTATTGTTTCAGCCGCGGAAATGGAGTTTCTAGGCTCCTCGAATTCCTATATTGAAATCTGGGAAACCTCCCGTCCTTTTTTTTTTTTTTTTTTTTTTTTTTTTTTTTTTTTAACCTTCCAGCGCTCTAGTCTTATTAACTTTTCATTTTTTCAATTTTTTTTTTTTTTATTATTCATCAGGTTGTTTCGACATGTGAGAGAGAGAGAGAGAATTTTGAGAATTTTATGAATGCGTGATGTGTGCTTGTATAATTGCTTTGATGTTTATTGATAAAATACGTATTTTATTTTCGGTAGGGCGTTACTTTCTCCTTTTATTTCGATAGTTTATGTATATATATGTATATATATATATATATATACATATATAAATATATATATATATATATATATATATATATATATATATATATATATATATATACATATATAAATATATATATATATTTATATATATATATATATATATATATATATATATATATATATATATATATATATTAATTTGTGAATTCTTTTTAATACCTGATGCCTTCTTGCTATATTTCCGATTATCTTCTGTAAGTTCTTACAAATGAAAACCATATTCTTTGGAGGCTTGAATCTCAAGCCAGTGACCCTGTGGGCTTGTTCCATAATAATAATAATAATAATAATAATAATAATAATAATAATAATAATAATAATAATAATAATAATAATACGAAAAAAAGTCTTAATGTTTTGCCAAGTAATACGAAAAAAAGACTTAATGTTTTGACAAGTAATTAAGTAATCTAAACATTTCAGTAAGTGAAATAAACTCTTTATTCCTGATTAACTAATCTTAACATTTCAGTAAGTGAAATAAACTCTTGATTCCCTTAGCAAATAAAAGAAAATTTATTCTCTAAATGAAGACTTGTCGTAGCGGGGGAAAATTGAGACATTAGTGTATCCCTTTTCCTCTTTCATCCTTTGACGCGATATAGTAATCTCGCAGGAGAATAATCAGTCTTAAATATTCAGTGGTCTCGTGTCCCCGGCCGTGTGAATATTATTGAAATGAATATTACTAAAACTGCGGTCGGGATCTTCATCGGAATTTGAAAACTCCGCTCCAAATATTGTGTGTTTGTATTTATTTTCTCACTCGGCGCAAACACAATAAGAATTTGTCGAGGCTTATTGCTTGGGGGCTTTCATTTGTTTATTTTTTGTTTATTTGTTTATTTTTTTGGCTCTGTTGCGCCGCGTTTTTTTTTAGTGTACGATGACTTCAGTTTGTGTTTTAACAATTTAGTGCTCTTTTTTTTTGTACGGTGACCTTAGTTTTTATTTCAACAATTTAATCGTGTTGGTGTTTTATCTCTCTCTCTCTCTCTCTCTCTCTCTCTCTCTCTCTCTCTCTCTCTCTCTCTCAATCGTTCCGTCAATTAATCTCTCTCTCTCTCTCTCTCTCTCTCTCTCTCTCTCTCTCTCTCAATCGTTCCGTCAATTAATTGTGTCTTGTTCGTTGTTGATTACACATGTAGTTATATTTATTGCCTGTTAGCAACTGCAGCATCCCCTGTTTGGAATATAAAATTTAAAGGTTTTATTACTGACTATATATATATATATATATATATATATATATATATATATATATATATATATATATATATATATATATATATATATATCAATGCTTGTATATATACATATACATATATACAATATATATAAATATATTTATATATGTGTGTATTTATGTATGTCTATTATGTAAGTATGCAAACGTTCATGTATGTATGTATATATGTGTTTATGTTTAACGAGTCTAAACAGCTAACTATTAATTTTTATTCTGTATACTCTCAATATTGCTAATTCATTTCCTCACTCCAGTTATAACATTTCAAATCAGCCTAATTTGTTCCAGTTCAGAGTATTATTGCTTTCAATTATTTTTGTGTAAATTTTCCTTTCTCTCTTCTCTAGAATCTCTTTTTACTTTTGTGTACCTTCTTCATCTTTTCCTCTTCTTAAAATGGATGGCGATGCGATATGTAATGTGCCGAGGATGTGTGATGTTCAAGGAGATGTGTTGAGAGCCATTAAAAGTTTCTATATGATGAGAGAGAAGTTTGTATTAGATTATGTAGACGGTGTAGATTATACTTTGGGGTAAGAGTCTCTGGAGAGGGTGGGGTGGGGGTCTGCGTGGTTGTTTATGTATATATATATATTATATATATATATATATATATATATATATATATATATATGTATATATAATGTGTGTATGTTTATGTATAAATATATGTCTGTGTATGTATGTATGTGTATAAATATATATATTTACATAAATACATATATGTATATAAAAACATTTATATGTATGTATATATATAATATATATAAGTGAATCACGAAAATATGGAATGTGATGAATATATAAGTAAAGACAAAATCCAAAGAGGAAAGAGAAACAATGGAGTACTGCAAGGCCTTTCGACTTCTTGTCCTTTCCTTAGCAGACTAAGGACAAGAAGTATGTTATGTCGAGAGAATAATGGGAGAAGTCTGGGAGTGGAAAGACGATGCAAGAGTATTGGGTTACAAAGAGATCGGTGAATTGTATGTGGAATTGTATATAACAGATATTAATATTTTAGTAAGTTATATTCAACAGAAAATATGGACATAAAAAAGTTTGCAAGAGGAGCAGGTTAAAAGTGAATGATGGCA
>NC_089748.1:42751097-42788597 GCF_040412425.1 Macrobrachium rosenbergii
AAAAAAAACATGGTATTTTTTCTTCTTCTCACCTCTTCGTAACTAGAGAAAAAAAAAATTGTAATTTTTTTTCTTCTCACTCCTTCGTAAGGATAGAAAAAAATTATAATTTTTTTCTTCTAACCCCTTTGTAAGGAGAGGAAAAATATTGTAATTTTTCTCCTTCTCGCCCTTTGTAAGGATAGAAGAAATTGTAATTTTTTTCTTAGCCCTTTGTAAGGAGAGAAAAAATATTGTAATTTTTTTTACCTACTTTGTAAGAGGAAAAAAATATTGCAATTTTTTTTCCTTCTCACCCCTTTGTAAGGAGAGAAAAATAAATAAATTTTGTTTCTTCTCCTTTGTAAGGAGAGAAAAAAAAATTGTAATTTTTTCTTTTCACCCCTTCGTAAGGAGAAAAAAAATATTGTAATTTTTTTTCTTCTCACTCCTTTGTAAGGAGAGAAAATCTTGTATTTTTTTTTTCTTCTCACCCCCTTTGTAAGGAGAGAAAAAAAGATTGAAATTTTTCTCTCCCTCACCCTTTGTGAGGAGATGTAATTTTTTTTACCTCTCACCCTTTGTAGGGAGAATAAATATTGTAGTCTTTTTATTCTCACTCTTTGTAATTTTTTTTGGAAAAGTTTTCTTGCTTAACAGGAATTCTTTAGTAAGAGGTTTTTTTTTTTTTTTTTTTTTTTTTTTTTTTTTTTTGAAAAGTTGGTTTCCCTTAATAGGAATTCTATAGTAAAGTGAGATGGGCGTTTTTCCTTTTGTACGGGCGAAAAGGAAAGTCTTGGCGTGTGTGATTATAAATTAGAAGTTTGGGATTCAAAGGTTTTCTATTCTGCATGTTCTGCTATATCTTCTCTTTGTTAGTTTTCAGTAAAAGAAAACTATTGTGTGTGCTTTGTCTGTCCGTCCGCCCTCAGATCTTAAAAACTACTGAGGCTAGAGGGCTGCAAATTCCTATGTTGATCATCCACCCTCCATATATCAAACATACCAAATTGCAGCCCTCAAGCCTCAGCATTTTTTATTTTATTTAAGGCTAAAGTTAGCCATAATCGTGCATCTGGCAACGATGTAGGACAGGCCACCACCGGGCTGTAGTTAAAGTTTCATGGGCCTCGGCTCATACAGCACTATACCGAGACCACCGAAAGATAGATCTATTTTCGGTGGCCTTGATTATACGCTTTACAGAAAACTCGATTGCACCGAAGAAACTTCGGCGCAATATTACTCGTTTTCTCATGCCATTCCTTGAGGTGAATGTTTCCTCTGCAAGAATATACATCACGGTACTTTCACTCTGTAAAGGATGGCGTCCGGTCTGGTATTGCACTCGGAGATTTGTTGTGATCCGGTATAACGCAAATCACTTGGCTTCTCATTTCATTCCTTCGGGAAATGCATCGCGTCCGGTTTCCGTACGTCGTTCTTCCATTCGCGTTTGATGGCGAAAAACTCTGCTTTGCTTTCAGTTTCTTGAAGTGATTTTATCATCATACTAGCTGACCAACCCGGCGCTGCCCTGGAAAACTGACTGACAAGCGATAAACTCTCTCTCTCTCTCTCACTTTGCTTATAGTTTCTTTAAGTGATTTTATCATAATACTAGCTGACCAACCCAGTGCTGCCCGGGAAAACTCTGAATGACAACCGATAAACTCTCTCTCTCTCTCTCTCCTTCCTTTGCTTGTAGTTTCTTTAAGTGATTTTATCATCATACTAGCTGACCAACCCGGCGCCGTCCGGGAAAACTCTGAATGCACCGATAAACTCTCTCTCTCTCTCTCTCTCTCTCTCTCTCTCTCTCTCTCTCTCTCTCTCTCTCCTGTTAAGATAAACTAAGAATGTTTACTTGATTAATGATAATGTTCGATTTTATGTATAATCGCATTGAAAGAATATAGAAAATCATTTAGCAGCTAAGGTTGAAAATTCCATTAAAAAGAGCGTGACTTCGGTCCCGGGCTGAATTTGTGCTTTATTATTATTATTATTATTATTATTATTATTATTATTATTATTATTATTATTATTATTCAGAAGACAACCCCTGTCCGTATGGAACAAACCTACAGGGGCCATTGACTTGAAATCCAAGCTTCCAAAGAATATGGTGTTCATGCGAAAGAAGCAACAGAAGTTAATAGGAAATGCAGAAAGAAGAGACAAATTAGTAGAAAAGAAAAGATGATGAATTAATTAATAGATAAATAGATAAAAATACAAAAAAATTAATCAAATACAAGGTGAATTGTTTTATGGTAGTAGTGATTGTATTTTAGTGATTAAAGACAAAGGGAATCCTATTCCTCACGAATTCAAGTTCCTGTTTCTCCTCATTCTTTTCTTATTGCCAATTCGGATTGATTGATTGATTATGGGTATACGAAAACTGGCGTCGCAACATTGCCATTACAGATGAAAGTGAATTTGAGAGTTACCTTTACTGCTATGGAAGAGGAATAAAAACAAATAAAAAAATATCAGATATGGAGGACAGTGGTAAAACAAGGACAAAAAAAAAAAAAAACCTTGTCATTCGATGCTACATATCTCGTTTTGGGAACCAGGATCCGTGACTCTGGTAATGGAAGTTACGTCACAGCAGTAAATACAGGACTGCTATTATCTGGAAGGGGAGGGGGAAAAAAACCTTCGTGTGATTGCTACATTTAGTCTCATTGTTTTTATTTTCTTGTGTGTTTCGTACATGCACATGTAAATATATATATATATATATATATATATATATATATATATATATATATATATATATAGATTTATATATGTATATATATATATATATATATATATATATATATATATATATATATATATACAGGTATATATATATTTATATATATATATGTATATATATATAAATATATATACTGTATATATATACACATATATGTATATACATTATATATACGTGGAAATAATCAATAAAGTCACATGGAATCCTCCCTTCTGAATTAAAGACCTTCGTGACTTGTTCCATACGTGTTCTTACTTCGAATAATAATATAATAATAATAATAATAATAATAGGGAAAAGCTGGTCTTCCCAATATCTGCAGACCTAGGTCATCGCTGCTCCGGTTTCTCGCCGAATGGACGTTATAACGCAGTATGCAGTTCTCGTTTCGACATGTTTGCCGAAGCCTGCGTGCCCGGAATAGTTGGTGCGGGGGGCCTCTCCCTGCCTGTCAGGGAATGTGAAGAATCTCGGGCCAACTTGGCCTTAAACGTCCTGGATTGCTAGGCTGAGGTAGATTCGTAGTTTTCTACTCGATTTTCCTTTACTTCTTTTATTTTGGATGTTTGGTTGAAGGCTTTCGGTAGTGGATGTAATGGTATGGATAGATTTAGACAGTTTGTTACGTTTTTGTGGAAGTTCAGAGTCCCTAAGATTCTGTTTCTTGGACTTAAACGTCCTGGATTGCTCGGCTGAAGTAGATCCGTAGTTTTCTGTTGGGTTTTCCTTTATTTTTTTTATTTTAAATGTTTTTTTTATTGAAGGCTTTCAATACTGAATGTAATGGTACGGACAGTTTCTTACGTTCAGTTTCTCTAACATGGTGTTTCTGCTTTCAAGATCATCGGAATTTTTGCAGATTTATACTCAGTGTACAAGGTGTATTTTCGTTCTGTCTTAGAGTGTTCTTATTAGTCTCTCTCTCTCTCTCTCTCTCTCTCTCTCTCTCTCTCTCTCTCTCTCTCTCTCTCTGATGGGATTATATGTGAATCCATATATAGTAGTATGCAAAAGTCTCTCTCTCTCTCTCTCTCTGGTATGGTTATGTTTGAATTCTTATTGTATTTCTCTCTCTCTCTCTCTCTCTCTCTCTCTCTCTCTCTCTCTCTCTCTCTCTCTCTCTCTGGTATGGTTATCCTTGAATTCATATTGTATGTATAAATCTCTCTCTCTCTCTCTCTCTC
This sequence comes from Macrobrachium rosenbergii, assembly GCF_040412425.1. Classification (NCBI taxonomy): domain Eukaryota; kingdom Metazoa; phylum Arthropoda; class Malacostraca; order Decapoda; family Palaemonidae; genus Macrobrachium; species Macrobrachium rosenbergii. The sequence continues at coordinate 42,755,034 of NC_089748.1, forward strand.
TCTGGTATGGTTATCCTTGAATTCATATTGTATGTATCTCTCTCTCTCTCTCTCTCTCTGGTATGGTTATCCTTGAATTCATATTGTATGTATAAATCTCTCTCTCTCTCTCTCTCTCTCTCTCTCTCTCTCTCTCTCTCTCTCTCTCTCTCTGGTATGGTTATCCTTGAATTCATATTGTATGTATAAATCTCTCTCTCTCTCTCTCTCTCTCTCTCTCTCTCTCTCTCTCTCTCTCTCTCAGACAACTTTTGCATACCCCTTAGATAAACGTCTTAGGAATGAGGGATAAAACCTTTCTAAGTTGCTTTTATAATACTGTTAAACTTGGTCTGAAGTTAGGCCCACACTGTCAAAACTTACCTCTCTTGATATACAGCGAAATTCCGAACTCTAAAACGGTTTCGCGCGGCAGGGAGACGAGGTATTTTATTGGACTCTCTCTCTCTCTCTCTCTCTCTCTCTCTCTCTCTCTCTCTCTCTCTCTCTCTCTCTTGAACGCAACTGCATTTTTTACATTCCCTAACCACGTCTCGATAATCGTCTCACTGGCTGTTTGGATGTGTTGATAGTTTGGCCTCATACTTTTTTCATCAATTACACATCAGTGAAGATTCACCCAGGAAGCTTTAGACTCAGGAATGAACAATGAACAGTCATTATCCTAGAGGGTAACTTCGAGCTGACTGTCATTGTAATCGATTGCATACATTATAATGAATGATCATATCCGAACGGCAAGAATTCGCATGAATGAAAGATTGAAAATAAAGGTATGAATGAATGAGTGAGTCAGTGAATGACCAAATTTGAAAGCCAAGCACTCGAATGAATGTATGTTTGAATGAATGAATCTCTTAATCACCGTATTAAAACGGCAAGCATTCATATAAATGAATGAGTGAACAATCGTATCCGAACAGCAACAGCAAGACCGCCTGCGAACGAAACCCGAGCATTTTCCGATAACCTCCAAATCATCGTGAAAGACCTCTCTCTCTCTCTCTCTCTCTCTCTCTCTCTCTCTCTCTCTCTCTCTCTCTCTCTCTCTCTCGGACGCGTGATGTAGTTCCGATTGCAATGCGTTGCACGATGGTTATTGCAAACAGCCATTTGCAATGATCAGACCACATACGAATGGATTGCCAGCTGTCACGACGCATTTTTCAGAACGACGCAGCGGATAAATGATCTCGCAGTTTCAGGAGCACAGTTGTAGTTATTTGCGGTTTTGGCTTGGCGTTGTTGGTTGGGTCGGGAGCTGAGTAAATTACAGGTGACTTGTTCTCTTTATTATTATTATTATTATTGTTGTCCAACGTTCATATTTTGATGGATGAAACAGCGTATTTCTTACAGATGAAATTTTTTATTCCAAAGCATTACAGCAGGTTACTGAAACCTGGGAGGTAAATCCGTAGATTTTCTTGGTGGTATTTTCGGTGGTATTTCTTCCTTTTTTCTTTTCCTGACGTCTGTCTGGTATTTTCAGTACTTTTTCCGTCGACATGTTTCGACCAGCTCGAAGGTCATCTTCTGGACGTTGGGATGACTCAGTAATATCTCTCGCCTATTTATTCTGCATCTTTTCGTCATCCAGAGATACCTTACACGCCCTGGTCAGCTTCTCAGTCACTCACGGTATCATTACTGTTAATTGTCACTTAATCGCAACGTCTATTATATTTCCTCCCGTTGTGGGTAGTGCCGTCAGTGCACCTCACGTGGTACACTGTAGGCATTACTTAAGGGTCTTTGCAGCGCACCTTCGGCCCCTAGCTGCAACGTCTTTCATTCCTTTTGCTCTACCTCCGTTCATATTCTCATTCTTCCATCTGACTTTCCACTCTCTCTGACAAGTGTTTCATAGTGAAACTGCAAGGTTTTCCTGTTACAACCTTTCAAACCTTCTTACTGTCAATTTCCCTTTAAGCGCTGAGTGACCTCGTAGGTCCCAGCGCTTGGCCTTTGGCCTAAATTGTATATTCTGTTTTATTCCATTCTATTCTGTTTCCATTCTTTTATCTAATTGTCTTCCTCAGCAGTGACTTTCACGAGGATTCTCAAACTTAAACCAACTCTTTTCCAATCTCTCTCTCTCTCTCTCTCTCTCTCTCTCTCTCTCTCTCTCTCTCTCTCTCTCTCTCTCTCTCATGTCTACTGCACTCAACAAATATTCAAATGTCTCACTCCATCGACTCGGGACCGCCTTCACTTCAGGCAGCATCTCCCCCATTTGCATCTTTTACCCAGAGATCCACTTTCTTGCCTGTAGAACAGCTTCTCTCTCTCTCTCTCTCTCTCTCTCTCTCTCTCTCTCTCTCTCTCTCTCTCTCTCTCTGGAAGTTCTTGCTTACCTTCTTTTTCTTGCGATTTTTATTGTTTGTTGTTTTTGTTTCTCTCTCGCTTCCTTCTTGAATACCCTGTCCATGTTGCACACTTGCGCATACTGTTCTCTCTCTCTCTCTCTCTCTCTCTCTCTCTCTCTCTCTCTCTCTCTCTCTCTCTATATATATATATATATATATATATATATATATATATATATATATATATATATATATATATATATATATATAATCATATGTATATATACTGTATATGTATATGTATGTATACATGTACAGTATATATATATATATATATATATATATATATATATATATGTACGCCAGTTGCATCTGGTCTTAATTGGAATCACCCAACCAAATACAGTCCAGATTCAGCATTGGCTTAACTGATTTATCTCAAGACTTATTATTTTAGGGAACGTGTTACTGCCGTCGAATATATTGCACTCATTATATGACGTTTGTGATAAATGAGACGCTTCCAGTGACCAGCTCTAAACAGGGTTTGAGTGGAAGATTAGAGACTCTAATCTATTCCCTCTATACGAAAAGAGGTTTTGTATTACCTCCAAGAGAGTAGAGGTTCTTACTTGATATTTCTACCGGAAATTCTTTCTGTTCCTCTGTGCTTAGCAAAAAAAAAAAAATCAATCTTTATTTTGTTTTTCATTCGTGGATTTTGCCATTAAACTTTTTTTTCCTTTTTCTTTCTTTTCCTTAAGTATAGAATAACTTTTTTTCCCTTGAATGTCTTGACTAATATCTAAGTCATTTTTTCCCTTTCAGAAACAATTACATTTTCTATTTTATTTTTTTTGCGTTAAGTATAATGCAACTTTTTTTCCTTGAATATCCTGACTATTATCTGAGTAATTTTTCCCTTTCAGAAACAATTACGTCTTCCCTTTTCTCCCCCAACTTCCAATCTACCCTTCCTTCTCTCTCTCTCTCTCTCTCTCTCTCTCTCTCTCTCTCTCTCTCTCTCTCTCTCTCTCTCTCTCTCTCTCTCTCTCTCTCTCTCTCTCTCTCTCTCTCTCTCTCTCGCGGTCATTCTTCCCCGTTTATTTCGTTCCGTAACTCCCACTTAAGCTCCATTCCGCGTATCAATTGGACAGCCTCTATCCTTATTTTACCTGGAATCCTGTTAAATGACTCTTTCTCAAGCCAAGGACAGAGCATTAGTGTCTGGTAAAAATACCGTCTACTGTTATTAAGGGGGTTTGGGGGGGGTGGGAAATCACTTGGTTGCTTCGCGATGAAGCCACGAATATTGATAGTGGCTAAGACGCCGAGATTAAGAGAGAATTAGGGCTACGGTTAGGTTTATTACAAGTGAATATAGAGCTTCAAATTTTTAGGCATTCATATATATATATATATATATATACATACAGTATATATATATATATATATATATATATATATATATATATATATATATATGCGTGTGTGTGCGTATGTGTAACTACATACATACATTTATAACTTGAAAGCCTAAGGAAGTACAAACGCAAACACACACATTATATATATACATATATATATATATATATATATTATATATATATATATATATATATATATATATATATATATATATATATATATATATATATGTGTGTGTGTGTGTATGTGTGTGTGTACATATTTTCTTAGGCTTTAAAGTTATATTATGTGTGATTGCGTTTTTGTGGTAATGTGTTATTGTGTGTGAATAATAAATAAATGTTTCTTCCGAAGAGAGTTTTTTTTTAAGAGAACGAGGCGGGCCAAGTGTCCCAAATTACTGTCAACCGTTGTAAAAAAAAGTTCTGAAGTATATATACATACTTATGAATTATTTGTTGATTAATAGTAGCCAATTTAAATGAAAGAAACAGGGCAAGAGACGTACAAGTATCTTATTAAGGCATATACTACGGAGGGATTACATACCACACTCCGCAAGGGGGTAGTACCGTCAGTGCACCTCATGCGGTGCACTGTAGGCATTACGCAATGTTCCTCGCAGCGTGCCTTCCTTAGGCCCCTAGCTGCAACCTCGATCGTTCCTTTTACTGTACCTCCATTCATACTCTCTCTCTTCCATCTTACTTTCCACCTTCTCCTAACAACTGAATCATAGTGCAACTGCTTTGAGGTTTTCCTCTTGTTACACCTTTCAAATATTTAACAGTCAGTTTCCGTTTCAGCGCTGATTGACTTCTCAGGTCCCAGCGCTTGGCCTTTGGCCTAAATTCTACATTCAACTCAGTTACATACCACAGTCGAGACGACTTCTCTCTGTCTCTCTCTCTCTCAGCACCAGACGTCACGGTCATACTTGGGATTGTCTCTTTCACTGGTCCTAACTTCACTTCTGCTCAACTCCAGGAGCCTCAGAATAGTTGCGCGACTCCCGGCTGTTGGCGCATGGGATCTAATCGTCAGTTCGCCTTTTGTAGTTATGGGTTATCTGTCACAGAATGGTGGTTTGCATTTTTTGTACATTTTGATGTGTTTATTAATATATTGGTTTGTTTATTTTTAATAAGTGGGATCTCTTATTTCTGTATTTCCTGTAGTTCCTCTTACTTCTTCCTGATGAGTATCGTATTCTTTGGAAGCCTGAATTTCAAGTCAGTGGCCCCTTTGGTGGGCTTGTTCCATATGAATAGGGATCATCCACTGAATAAGATATATATATATATTCCAGTATCTCTTTAACTCCTTCCTTCCTTCTAGAAGGTTCTGGGTTATCGCACCTTCTCCCTCTTATAACACATCTGAAATATAAGCTCTTTCCACCAGCAGCCTATCGCCCGCCATTCTCTCCGCTAGACCAAACCATCCGATTTTTCTGCTCATATATATATATATATATATATATATATATATATATATATATATATATATATATATATATATATTTATTTATTTATTTATATGTACGTATATATACCACACACACCCCATATATATATATATATATATATATATATATATATATATATATATATATATATATATATATATATATATATATATATATATATATGGGGTGTGTGTGTGTGTGTGCAATGCGTTTGTGTTTTGTGCTGAATGCGTGCTTATATATATATATATATATATATATATATATATATATATATATATATATATATATATATATATATATAAATATTTATTCATACTTGTTTACCTACTTCACATGTTTTCATTTCAGGGCTCCAAAAATCCATCCTCTTAAAATGTGCTTTATGCAAGCGTACGTACGCGTGCGTACACAGCCGCGTTTGTGCGTTTGTGTGTTTGTGTATTCGCAGACCCTTATCTATTTCAGCCCTCGCCTTCCCTCGGCCGTGGGAGCCCAATTAGCGGCGAAATGCTTTCATAAATGAGCTCAGCGCCATCGTGAATTGTCCGGTAATGTCGGGAACTCTTATCTAAGTAGAAGGAATGAGTGTATAAGGAGAAAGGGGGGGGGGCTGGTGAGGGGTGGGGAGGATGGGAGGGGAATGAAAAACTCTTTTCTAAGTAGAATAGTTTTAACGCCTATCTCCAAGTCATTTGGAAAACAGAAAATTAGAAATTCAAGTTAGGTGAGATTTGCATAATGAGCGAGACATCGGGTAAAGAGCCTTCAGCGTTGTTGCTCTCTCTCTCTCTCTCTCTCTCTCTCTCTCTCTCTCTCTCTCTCTCTCTCTCTCTCTCTCTCTCTTCTATAAACGCGTTTGCTTTTTTCTGATACCATGGACACATGTATATATACATATATATGTGTATATATATAATTTATATATACATTTTTACCTATATACATATATATACATATATATACATACATATATGTATATATATATATACGTACATATATGTACGTGTATATATATATACATATATGGATGTATATATGTGTATGTGTATATGTATGCATGTGTATGTGTGTAAAAGAGAGTGAGCTCATTTTTATTTTAATATCCAGCACTCAGCTATTTTAAATCGATAATACTTTACGATTTTTAAATAGTCACCAAATTGGAAGTCGTGTCATCACCGAATAATAGCTTCCCTGTCATTTATAGAGCTGCGTTAAATTGGGAGCGTTGAGCTAAAAATTATATATAAAATGTAATTAATTGAGCGTGATGTTATAGCCATTAACCATAATAACCGTATAGAAATTATGATTTTAGTTTTCTGTAAAACAAAACTATTGTGCCGGCTTTGTCTGTCCGTCCGCACTTTTTCTGTCCGCCCTCAGATCTTCAAAACTACTGAGGCTAGAGGGCTGCAAATTGGTATGTTGATCATCCACCCTCCAGTCATCAAACATACCAAATTGCAGCCCTCTAGCCTCAGTAGCTTTTGCTTTATTTAAGGTTAAAGTTAGCCATAATCGTGCGTCTGGCGACGATATAGTATATGCCACCACCAGGCCGTGGTTAAAGTTTCATGGGCCGCGGCTCATACAGCATTATACCGAGGCCACCGCAAGATAGATCTATTTTCGACGGCCTTGGTTATATACGCTGTACAGAAAACTCGATTGCGCCGAAGAAACTTCGGCGCATTTTTTACTTTTTTTATGCGTTTCCGTTGATTTTCAATTCTCGATTACCTCTTATATTAGTGTCTTTGCTATGTTTACAAAAATAGTATGGATGATGGGAAATGTAGATATGATATTCGGCAGTACTTGAAGATTATGAGGTATTGTAAGTAACTGGTGCCTTTGAATGCCTGAATGGACAAGTAGAAGATGAATGAAACGAAGGTTCGTCCTTGAACTTCGTGACATTATTATTTGGTGGAGATAGAGTAATTGGGTGCTTCAGTTGAAGGGGATAGAATATTTATGTGCTTCATTTGAAGGCTGTAGGGGATAGGATAAGTGAATGCTTCACTTGAGGGAGATATAATAATTGAATGCTTCATTTGGAGGCTGAAGGAGACAGAATAAGCGAATGCTTCATTTGAAGGAGATAGAATAAAAAGTTCTTCATTTGTCTGATACATTTTTTCCTTTAGAATTGGACAAAGACCGTTTACATTTCATTAGTTAAAGACCTCCGGCTTTTGGATTTTCTCTTCTGTAGAGGCGCCAGCACTCCTCTCTCTCTCTCTCTCTCTCTCTCTCTCTCTCTCTCTCTCTCTCTCTCTCTCTCTCTCTCTCACACACACGATTTGTTCTGCAGATATTCAGTGCATTGTAACGATATATAAATAGTAATTATAAAAGGTATTTGCTCCATATTTCTTGTATACTTAAGAGACATTATTATTATTATTATTATTATTATTATTATTATTATTATTATTATTATTATTATTACATTTTCCCCCCTTGTTCTTACCAGTCTTTAGTGTCATCTGCTACCGTCCCTATCCTGCTGACATAATCCTTCCTCTGAAAGTGAAAAAGAAAAAATGATAATGATAAAATAAAATGAAAAAAGTAAAAAAAAAAAGTTTTCAGTGCTTTCGGGACGGTTTATGTTGAGAACATCTGCAAAAGACCAGAACGGCTTTTTAAAATTTTTTTTTTCTTTATATACTTTTTTGCAGCATTTGGACGCACTGGGACAGAGTTTCTGTTTGAATTGCAAACTACTTTCTGGAAAGTTTACCATATTTTTTGGTGGGAGGGGAAGAGGATTGGGAGGGGGAGGGGGTTTAAGGCCCTGCTCTCCCTGGGGTAAATTTGTTGCCGTATTTTATTCGAGTATTTTTTATCTGGCGTCGCAGACAGAACAAACAGAACTTCATGTTTATCAGACCCGGGACTCAGTTTAAAGCGTCTGCGTATTGTTCGGCGTGCCCTTGTGACAACCCGCCCATTAAGGCCCTGTGAGGGTCTAAGGGCGTAATGAAAGGCCCTGTGAGGGTCTAAGGGCGTAATTAAAGGCCCTCTGAAGGTCTAAGGGCGTAATTGAAGGCTCTTTCAGGGTTTAAGGGGGTAATTAAAGGCCTTTTGAGGGTCTAGGGGTGCAATTAAAGACCCTTTTAGAGTCTAAGGGCGCAATGAAAGACTCTTTGAAGGCCTAAGGGCGTAATTAAAGGCCCTTTGAAGGTCTAAGGGCGTAATTAAAGGCCCTTTGAAGGTCTAGGGGAGTAATTAAAGGCCCTTTGAAGGTCTAAGGGTGTAATTAAAGGCTCTTTAAGGTCTAAGGGTGTAATAAAAGGCCCTTTGAAAGTCTAAGGGCGTAATTAAAGGCTCTTTGGCGGTTTAAGGGCGTAATTAAAGGTCCTTTGAAGGTCTAAGGGCGTAATTAAAGGCCCTCTGGCGGTCTAAGGGTGTAATTAAAGGCACCTTGAGGGTCTAAGTGCGTAGTTAATGGCTCTTTGTGGGTCTAAGGGTGTAGTTAAAGACTCTTTTAGGGTCTGAGGGCGTTGCTCAAGGCTCTTTAAGGGTCTAAGGGCGTAGTTAAAGGCTGTCTATGTGTATGTATCTGTTTATGTGTGTGTGTCTGTTTGTGTCTCTGTTTATGTGTGTGTCTCTGTTTGTGTCTTTGTTTATTTGTGTATGTGTTTGTGTATGTTTATGAGTGTCTTTGTGTATGTGCGTCTTTGTTTGTGCATGTGCCTTTGTTTATATGTGTATCTTTGTTCATGTGGATGTATGTCTATGTTTGTGAATGTGTCTTTGTTCATGTGTATGTGCTTTTTTATTTGAATGTGTGCCTTTGTTTGTGTGAATTTTTGTTTATGTGTTTGTGTCTTTGTTTATGCGCGTGTCTTTGTTTTTGTGTATGTGTCAGTCTACGTGTTTGTCTTTGTGTATGTCTTTGTTTGTGTGTGTCCCTGTACGTGTGTACATTTCCCCGTCTCGAGGGTCTTGTCTCGTGTGCTTAAAGGTAACAGAAAAAACATGTCCGGAAAACCTCGCCTGAGGCGTTGTTTGAAAGTGCCGTGTTTTGGGCGAGACTTTTGGGGGGGGCCAATTCACACCCATTGTGGGTTTCTGTTTCATTCCGTTTCAAATTCTGGTGGAAAATATTGGGGGAAATTGTAAGGATGAACGCCAACGGTAGACGTGTCTGCGAAGTGAGGGTTTGTGTGTGTGTGTATGTGTTTTTTTTTTTGTAGAGTTTTTTTTTTTTTACTTGCTGAATTGTTCTCCCATTTGTGTGTTTTATTCATTAGGTCGGTTGTGTCTCAACTTGGTCTGCATTATATGAATGTTTGTGTGTGTGTGTGTGTGTGTATATATATATATATATATATATATATATATATATATATATATATATATTTATGTATGTATATATAATTTATAATTATAAGTATCCACATACATTATATATATATATATATATATATATATATATATATATATATATATATATATATATATATATATATATTTATATATAAGTATGCATATTATTAATGTATGTAGATATATATATATAATATATAATTATGTGTGTATGTATAGCCTATATGTATATTATACTCATTATGTGTTACGTTTTCTTTCTTCGTGTTAAATAACCAAATCACCTGTAATTAGCAAAAGTTTGTTCATGAACATGGTGAATTCTGTGGACTTGTTTTCCTATCATTTAGTAATTACTTTTGTGTCCGTGTTTTCATGCCCGTTCCAACCCTTAGATCGAGTTTGATTTTAAGAAGGTCTAAATGCTTTAGTAATTTCTCTCTTGTCTTTATATATACTCTTTCTTTTCGTTGTGACAAAAATCACGATATCATAAAAAAATGTCAGAAGAGAATTTTTAAAATTGGATTTTTTTTCCTCCTTGCATTTGATTTATCCTTGTTAGTCCTTTTTTTTATCCGTTTTAGTTTTCTGTAAAAGAAAACTATTGTTCCGGCATTGTCTGTCCGTCCGCTCTTTATTCTGTCCGCCGTCAGATCTTAAAAACTACCTAGGCTAGAGGGCTGCAAATTGGTATGTGGATCATCCACCCTCCATTCATCAAACATACCAAATTGCAGCCCTCTAACCTCAGTGAGTTTTATTTGATTTAAGGTTAAAATTAGCCATAATTGTGCTTCAGGCAACGATTTAGGTTAGGTCACCACAGAGGCATGGTTAAAGTTTCATGGACCGCGGCTCTTACAGCATTATACCGAGACCACCGAAAGATAGATCTGTTTTCGATGGCCTTGATTCTACGCTGTAGCGACTGTACAGAAAACTCAAATGCTCTGAAGACACTTCGGCCCGCATTAGTTACTAGTTTATTATCCGTTTTTTATCGTTTTTCTGTCGTGTGAATAACGCTGTCTGCGACACTTCTTTTGTATTTTATTGTTGTTGGTCTTTGTAGTGCTGTATTTACGTTGCAAATTGCAGTGCAGTGCTTGCGTTCCCTCTTCCATCTTCTTCTTTTCCATCTTCTTCTTTCTGTTTATAATTTTATTAAAATTTTTCAAAATATTAACTAGAGCCGATTTCATCATGTAATGTTCCTTTCTAGTCGTCGAAAATAATTATGATATATTTAAAGGTGACTAATATTTTGATGACTGAACACCTCAGTTGAGAAATTCAATATGGACGCTCTTCCATCTCGTCGGGTTTATTGGCGTTGCTGATAAACCCTGACAAGATGGAAGATCGTCCATATTGAATTTCTCAACCGAGGTGTTCAATTATCAAAATATTAGTTACCTTTAATACATGATTATTTTCAGTGACTAGCAAGAAACATAACATGATGAAATCGGCTATAGTTAATATTTTCAAAATTTTTACCTGCAGTGAATCACCCCCTTAAAAAGTATTTAATTATTGTTTTTCCTCTTTGTTTCAGGTAAGTGTTCCAATCTCGGCGTGCTAGGGAAAAGGAAGATATGTAACCCTGAGGCAAGTGACATTTGTCGTTGTTGTTGCATTACAGTTTTCGTCAATTCCGTTTATGTGCTGATTTAATGGAAGGAATCTGCAATTTTAAAATTTTATTTTGCGGTTTATTTTTTTTTATTTTTATTTCTTTTTTGGCTATAGTACTTTTGGAACATTAGAGTTAGGAAAAATAAGCGGATGATACATTCTGTTTTCCAACTTTGCCGTAAATTTGGTCATTGAAGGGTCACATTTGAATACAGACACTGAGAATTTATGATTCAAGTGCTGTGATCTGATAAATGTGGTATATTACGTAATGCACGACCTTCTATAAACGAGAGAGAGAGAGAGAGAGTGTGTGTGTGTGTGTGTGTGTGTGTGTAACATCTGTGTCTTGGAGCATGGGGTGACATCCTCTAGGGTATGGGCTGACATCCCTGAGGGCAATAATATATATATATATATATATATATATATATATATATATATATATATATATATATATATATATATATATAGAGAGAGAGAGAGAGAGAGAGAGAGAGAGAGAGAGAGAGAGAGAGAGAGAGAGAGAGAGAGAGAGAGAGAGAGAGAGAGAGAGAGAGAGAGAGAGAGAGAGAGATCGTTCCCCCTCCAGCGTATGATGATAATGATGGGACGTCAGGTGTTTATCGACCTTCATTGAAGTCTGGTAATTATCTCTTGATCATTAATGAGGAAGGTAGGCCATTTTAGAATTGAACAGCACGGAGAGGTGATTATGGTATTGATGCTGGTATTAGCGTTTTGTTAACGTATAATAGAAATACAGGCTTCTTTCAACCATTCTGTGGAATAAGAAAAAATAATTCTCTCTCTCTCTCTCTCTCTCTCTCTCTCTCTCTCTCTCTCTCTCTCTCTCTCTCTCTCTCTCTCTCTCTCCGTTGCTCCCAGAGGATGTCAGCCCATTTCCCAAGTACTAGATGTTATACAGAATTGACGGTCAAATCTCTCTCTCTCTCTCTCTCTCTCTCTCTCTCTCTCTCTCTCTCTCTCTCTCTCTCTCTCTCCCCCGTTGCTCCCAGAGGATGTCAGCCCATGTCCCAAGTGCTAGATGTCATACAGAATTGACGATCAAATTCTCTCTCTCTCTCTCTCTCTCTCTCTCTCTCTCTCTCTCTCTCTCTCTCTCTCTCTCTCTCTCTCTCTCTCTCTCAGAGGACGCCAGCCCATGTCCCAAGTGCTAGATGTTATACAGAAGTGACGACCAAATATCTCTCTCTCTCTCTCTCTCTCTCTCTCTCTCTCTCTCTCTCTGGAGAAATCCCTTCATTAATTCATAGGTGTATCAAAGCAAACGCCGTTCGCTCCGCATTGGTCATATCAGGAAGCAGTGAGTGAGTGCATCCTTCTGCCAAGGGGCCTGTGGCTCGTTGGTCCTTTGTGCTCCCCGAGTGATTGATCCTTCGCGTCTTTGCAAGGTGTCTATGAAGAGAGAGTTCCTGATTGGGGAGGATTGGGGAAGGTTTAAGAGGGGGGAGGGGATTGCGTGAGGAGGGAATAATATGTTGCGAACTTGTTCCAGTGGGCGGGGGAGATGATGCATTGAGAGGCTTAGGGATTAGGAATAGTTCGAGAGACGAGAGGTGGAACTGATGCATAGTTAGGCAAGGTATGAAGGGTGAGGGATCGCTAGCGTGGGGGCGGTGGGCTTTGGGTTTAGGGGGAAAGATTTTCTTGCTAGGGATAAAGGGAAAAAGATGGGGACTTTTTGGGGGGAATAAATGACATCTCTAGGGATTTTAGATAAAGATAAAAATGGCTCGGGGACAGTTTGGATGACCTGGATAGAGAGAGAGAGAGAGAGAGTTAGGCGAGGAAGTTCTGAAGGCTGTGTAAGTGGGAATAATCTCGTTCTCAGGCGAGAAATCTAGAGATAAGTTTGAGGATCAGGGAGGAGAGGGCGCTGGAATAATAGTGGAGTGTATCTGGAAAGCTCGTATGAATGAAACAAAGGAAGCAATAGAGAGCTGCATTGGATAGTATCTCGGCTTCTCTCAATATATATGCATTGGTCTGCATCTAAATACAAGTCGTATGCATTTGTGTAATCATTTGGGTTCTCTCTCTCTCTCTCTCTCTCTCTCTCTCTCTCTCTCTCTCTCTCTCTCTCTCTCTCTCTCTCTCTCTGTGGCGGTTGATCTCCACTTTGTTGTTATGTTTATATAATATATATATATATATATATATATATATATATATATATATATATATATATATATATATATATATACACACACACACACACATGCAGTGAGAGAAAAAATCCTAGTATTAGAATCGGAGAGAGAGAAAGAAAGAGAGAGAGAGAGAGAGAGAGAGAGAGAGAGAGAGAGAGAGTGGGGAGGGAAGGGAGTATAAGCAAAGCCAGATAAGTGGGGCATTGTATTCTGGAAAATACGCGAGCGCGAGTTCCGTAAATTCCATTTTCTCCGAATGGGTTCAAGTCGATAATTCGAGATCTCTTTTGCATACGTAAACAGAAATTTGCATGGAATTTATCGGAGGAAGGTTTGTCACCTCAGGGTCTGGAACGCCTTTCCAGAATAGAAAGTCTTCGCGCTGGAAGCACCTACGCCACCTGTGTCCCTTACCTACTGCTGCTGCTACCCCCTCCCTTCCTCCCTCCCCCTCTTCTCACCCTTCCCCCTTCCCTCTCCCCTCTTCACATCCTCCTCCTTCTTCCTCCCTCTCCTCTTCTCATCCACCTCCTTCTCCCTCACCCTTTCACCCCTGTCTCTTCCCCCTTCCCCTCACCCTTTCTCCCTCCCCCCCCTCCCCTCTTCCCCTCCCCACCTCTCCCTTCCCTCTTTCCCCTCCCCTTCCCCCATCCCTTCCCTCTTCCTCTCCCATCCTCCCCTCCCCGTCCCCTCCCCCCTTCCCCGTCCCCCTCCCCTCCCGTTCCCTCCTTCCCCCTCCCCTCCTCCCATCTTCCCCCTCCCCCCCCCATCCCCTCCCCTTCCCCTCCCTTCCCCTCCCATCTTCCCCCTCCCCATCCCCTCCCCTTTCCTCCTCCCCTGTCTCCTATCCCATTTATCTTTCTAGAGCTCTCTTTCATGTCTGTTTTGCTTGTGCAGATGGATGACGGAGTGGTTACCTAAAGTTGTGGGGGGGGGGGGAGGGGAAGGGTGTTTGTGAGTTCGTAGTAAGTGATTATTTTTATGAGTAAATTGTTGTTTTTTCTTCCTTTTGCCAAAAGTTGTTCCCTTTTGCCAAAAGTTGTTTTCCCTGTTATAAGTTTTTATAGTGAATTTAGTGTTGTTGTTATGATTGTTTTGTCTTTCTCAGTGTTGCGTTTTCTTGTGATCGTAAATAGTTTTAATAAGATTCTCTGTATTTAATCAATGGTTTTGGAATTCATCTCTCTCTCTCTCTCTCTCTCTCTCTCTCTCTCTCTCTCTCTCTCTCTCTCTCTCTCTCTCTCTCTCTCTGCTAGGCAAAGGCCACTCAAGGGGTGCTCGTATTTCTGAATGCGTTCCAGAGGCGTTTTATGTTTACACTCACGTTATTTTATGCATAGTTGAGGGCCTGGTTAAAAATATTGTGGACAAGTAAGTAGTTTTTCGAAACGACATCACCTTTACTATAAAATGAAAGGGCGATATATATATATATATATATATATATATATATATATATATATATATATATATATATATATATATATATATGTGTGTGTGTGTATGTGTATGTATATGCTTGTATGATTATAATCACATCAACACGTGATTCATGGATCACACATCAGTACCACAGGTGGAAAGACAAGAGACTGGGTGTAGGTCCTGACCGGTTTCGACTTTTGTTTCTAAGTCATTGACGAATGGCCTAGAAAAAAAAGTCGAAACCGGTCAGGACCTACTACACCCAGTCTCTTGTGTCTCTCCACCTTAAGCCATCATCTTGTTGTGTAGAACCACGGCGTTGTTGAGTTAAACGGCTTAGTTTGTTGAATAGTGAAACTCAATTCAAACTGATGAAGAATTTAAGAATTGATAAACGTCTGCGTTTTATTGCTTTTGAAGAGAAACCATTGAAATCAGATGATAGAATGATACTATTTCGAAATGATTAGTCAGATTCAGTTACGCAGGTCGTCGGAAAGAGAGAGAGAGAGAGAGAGAGAGAGAGAGAGAGAGAGAGAGAGAGGAGTTAGTTTAACACCCTGGCCATGCGTTTTTTATAGCCCAATAATCCCCTTTAATATCTGGTAATAATTTAAAACGACTGCTTTTATGAATAAGGGCCCCCCCCAATCTCTTCCTCTCTTTATTTTATTGGGAATTTGATAAGAAAGGATTAAAGCGAGTGAGTAGAACCTAAAACTGATACATGATTTAAGTTTGATTTGTGCTTTGAAAGCAGGAATGGAAACAGTAAATCGTTTTAACTGATTTTTGCCAGCTTATATTCAAACGAAATCATCCTCCACTTACTCTACCGTGAACTTCGCGTCCTCCTGTTTCGCGAGTGCAAATCGCACCGTTTCACCCGCTTGATACGCCGCGCGATAGCCGTTATACGCCCGCATTAAAAGCAGCTTGAACGATCCCCTCCGGGCCGAGTGAAACTAGTGTTTACGGTCAAACGAACGCGGCCATTACGGCTTATGCGATATTCCCGCGTTGCCTTCGGCCGAGTCGTTAAAGTGCTTTACGAGATTCATCTCGGGGCTTCTTTTCGCCGGGTAATTATGGCCTCGGTTGATCTTGCGGCTCATCTTTAAAAAGTAGAATTATCTCTGTGGAAAATGGAAAGATGATGGTGGGAGCAGGAACAACTTCAGAGGCGGCGGTGGTACGGGTAGGGGTGGTGCCCTCAGGGAGTCGGGGAGGCAGGGGTAGGGATGGTGCCCTCAGGGGAGTTGGGGAGGCAGGGGTAGGGATGGTGCCCTCAGGGGAGTTGGGGAGGCAGGGGTAGGGATGGTGCCCTCAGGGGAGTTGGGGAAGGGAAGGGGAGGGGGGAGGGAGGGAAGGGTAAGTAGGAGGTTGTTAAGTATGGAACTTTGTTGAGGATTACAAGCGTGAGTGGCTCTCTAGGCTTTTGAGTAGACGCCCCTTGGGGGTGGTGGTGGGCCGGGGGCGGGGGTTAGGCAGTGCCAGCCCCCCCGGAAGGAAAGCTGAAGGAAAAATGAGGTAAAAGGAGAAGGATGGAGTAGAAGAAATTCGAGGTGAGGAGGAAAATTGAAGTAAAGGGGAATAATCATTTAAGAATTTTGTAATGAATTCAAGAGAGAGAGAAAAAAAAAATCAGAATAAAGCAAATGAAATTGACGTAGGAGAGAAGGAAGAAGTCAGAATGAAGCAGAATTAAAATTGATAAAGAAGGGAAGCAGAAGGGAGAGAGGCATTTGCTGATTACTTTCACACTTGCAAGTTCTCTTGGTGTGTGCAATTGATGTGGGTGGGTTGTTGATGCTGATCAATTACAAGTTGAGGCCGGCCTCGAAACTTCGTGTTGAACATTCAGACTGCCCTGCCAGTTAGCAACAGTTACGTTTGACGAGGAGAGAGAGAGAGAGAGAGAGAGAGAGAGAGAGAGAGAGAGAGAGAGAGAGAGAGCAAACCTTGTGGTGAGCCTTTCAAACGGGCGTTATAAGTGTGCTTTCTGTGGGATCATTCTAAAGTATAGGGAGAGAGAGAGAGAGAGAGAGAGAGAGAGAGAGAGAGAGAGAGAGAGAGAGAGCAAACCTTGTGGTGAGCCTTTCAAACGGACGTTATAAGTGTGCTTTCTGTGGGATCATTCTAAAGTATAGGAGAGAGAGAGAGAGAGAGAGAGAGAGAGAGAGAGAGAGAGAGAGAGAGAGAGAGAGAGAGAGAGCAAACCTTGTGGTGGGCCTTTCAAATGGACGTTATAAGTGTGCTCTCTGTGGGATCATTCTAAAGTATAGTAGAGAGAGAGAGAGAGAGAGAGAGAGAGAGAACCTGCGGTGAACCATTCAAACGGATATTATAATTTTGCTCTCTGCGGGATCATTCCAAATTGTAGTCGAGAGAGAGAGAGAGAGAGAGAGAGAGAGAGAGAGAGAGAGAGAGAGAGAGCAGATCTGCAGTGAACCATTTAAACGGATATTATAATTATGCTCTCTATGGGATCATTCCAGAGGATAGGAGAGAGAGAGAGAGAGAGAGAGAGAGAGAGAGAGAGAGAGAAAGCAAACCTTGTGGCGAGCCATTTAATTGTGCTCTCTGTTCGATTATTTCTATTTACTGTTCGTGTAATTTTAAATCGTCTTATTTCCCCGTTTTTATTTTACATAATGGAAGTATCGCTTTAAAAACGTAGGAACAGATATATGGAATATCTGTTATCATCAAAAGGAGGTTATTCATAAATCCGCCTGTCATGAAATCATAGTGAAGGTTAACGTTATAATCTGATGTAAATTGGTTATTTTGTTATCATTTGTATTTCAAATGTTTTAAGAAATTCTGTACAAGGGATTATTAAGTTTAAAGTTATTAGTAATGGTTTCGTTGACGACTACGGTTGTACGTTGTGTCAACCTGTTTTTTTTAATAGTTAATTTATTCACTTAATGTAACCCGATATATATATATATATATATATATATATATATATATATATATATATATATATATAGAAATAATCAACACAAAGTCACGTGTGGAACAGAAATAAATTTCCGTCTCACGTCAGGATCGAACCCAGGTCTTTCAGTTTACACACACCCACAAATGTATATGTATGTATATATATATGTTTATATATATGCATAATTATATATACTACATATTTATATACATATAAATATGCATAATATATATATAATATACTATATGTATACATATTATATATATATATATATATATATATATATATATATATATATATATATAATATACTATATGTATACATATATATATATATATATATATATATATATATATATATATATATATATATATACATATATTGGTAATGAAAGGTAATTCAGGTTATTGCTACTCCCTTCAGAACTGCTTATCATTCTAGTGCCCACGGCATCTCTTAAGTAAATTCGATCATAATTCACAATAAATTAACAGGTGGCTGGTCAAGGTCCCCCGGGGTAGTGGGTTTAGAAAGAGTTGATTAAGTTAAAAGGCTGGTCTTTTGTTATCAGTTCTACGGAACCAGCAATCTACTAAATTGGGGCACTGGGCCTGGGTTCCGCCGGGTTCCACCGGGTTCCCTTTCTGTGTGCGGGAACCTCTGGCCGACGGGATGATAGCTAGGTGGGCCAAAGCGATTAATCATGATTTTCTTTCCCCTGAAAAATTTTTTGGGGGTGCTTCGTTTCTCTTCGTGTAATCGCTTAGGTCAAGCTTCTGGTTTAGTCGCCGTTGGGACACGGGGTGTCATTTTGATAATTTATTCACATTTTTATCTGCTCGTTTATTTATTTGTTGAATAATCTTTCTTTTCTGATTACTGACCTCTTCTTTCTGTGTATCCTGTCGTCTTCTGTAACCTCGTTCAAATGAGCGCCTGCAGGCCTGTAACATGTGAATAGGGTTCATCTCCTGAGCAGTAATAATAATGATAATAATAATAATAGTAATAATATTCTTTGGAGACTTAAATTTCAAGTCAGTGGACCCTGCAGTCCTTTAACATATGAGTATGGATCATCTCCGCAATAATAATAATGATGGTAATAATAATGATATTAATAATAATAATCTTCGGAAGCTTGAATTTCAAGTCATCATTCCCTGCAGGCCTTTAACATATGAATAGGGTTCATCTCTTGAATAATAATATAATAATAATAATCATCATCATCATCATCATCATCGAGAGAGAGAGAGAGAGAGAGAGAGAGAGAGAGAGAGAGAGAGAGAGAGAGATACAAAACAGTTAATAGCTTTTCTCGGCATCAAATATTTTCCTTTCTCGGTGTCCTCAGTGACCCGAGAATGACCCCTCTCTAGAATTTCCGATTCGTGCCTTGTACTGTCATCCTGTTATCTTTCATTTTAAACTTTGGAAAACTCATTTGTTTGTATGCTTTAAAAGTATGGGTCTGCACACATACCATATGAATTTTGCTGGCACACTCCGAATTCTTCAGTGGTTTTTATAAACAATATAGGTTCTTAAAGGCTTTTTTTTTTATAAACAATTAGGTTCTTATAGGCTTTCTATAAACAATTAGGTTCTTATAGGCTTTTTATAAACAATTTAGGTTCTTATACTTTTTACAAACAGCTGTTTGTTGTTCCAGAACAATTGACTGTTGGTTTTAAAGTGATACTCCCAAGCAAGTACACTAGGGGAAAGCACAAATTAAATTCATTGGAGAAACAAATCCACTGTTATGTGTGGGTACAAATATATTTCAAAATATATCTAAACAGATTCCCGAAAGCTCTCTGTTTAGATTTATTTTTTACACATTCGTACCCATACAACTGTAGATCTGTTTGTCCATTTCAAGACTCATGCTGCAATGAGTATTTTTTTTATACATTTCATTAATTTTGATTTCATTTATATTCTCTTATAACGTATTTAAGTGGCGGAAGAATCACCTTGTATGGAAATGTATGCAACAGTACATTGGACAGTGTTATCAAATGTCAGAGAGACTTTTATGCGGTATTGTGATAAAGGCTAAACTCGTATGTATTGATGGGTTTTGGTGAATTCTGGTAGATATGACTAATTGCTTTATGAGGGTAGAAAGTATTTTTTTCCATTTTTTAGAATTTCTGTATATACACGTTTTTCATGCGTTCACACTCATCATGTGGATGTGTATGCATACAAACTTCTTGTATGCAGACAAGCGGTGATAAGATTTTTATTCTTATTTGCTGATTTTTTTGGATTTTAATTTGCATTTCTTAAGGCTATTTTTATGACATTTAGTATATATTTGAGGAATAGTATTAAGGTACTGACTTGTATTATGTAATTGTATTTATAATCATATTTGGTAAACATTAAGGCACAATCTTACTGCAAGGAAAAAATAGCAAATTTTTTTTTTTTTGTCTGTGAGTATCGGGGAAAGGAGAGAGAGAGAGAGAGAGAGAGAGAGAGAGAGAGAGAGAGAGAGAGAGTTTGGGAAAGTTTTACCTGTTCAATAATTTCGATATTAATTAGATACCCCCTCCCCTCACTTCCCCAAACTACCGTCCACCAACTTCCGCCTTAATCGGAAATTTGGTCGAACTTCCAAAACAAAAATGGAGATCGTCGTTGTTGAATTATCTGGAACTTCGGTTACTCTGTATACATCGGTTTTTTGTTTTTTAATTTATCGGGCACTCCGAGTTCATTACAGAAGTTTAATATTTATCTGGAGGATTCTTCAAGATCGAGTTATATAGTTTAAGCGTTTCAAATACCTTGGTCTCTGCGTCAATTTAACCGTAGGGATAAAATTGGTCGATAATTAGGAAAACACTGCAAAAGTACACTGTGTTATGTGTATATGTACGTGACGTGTAGATTTTGAAATTTTATTATATACGATATTACAAGTTATGCGTTGCATGGATGACATTGAATGAAGGTTTGTGTGTTTGTAGTTTTCGATGCTTGTTATGTACTCTCTCTCTCTCTCTCTCTCTCTCTCTCTCTCTCTCTCTCTCTCTCTCTCTCTCTCTCTCTCTCTCTCTCTCATATATATATATATATATATATATATATATATATATATATATATATATATATATATATATATATAAAATGTGT
Source organism: Macrobrachium rosenbergii (assembly GCF_040412425.1). Taxonomy (NCBI): domain Eukaryota; kingdom Metazoa; phylum Arthropoda; class Malacostraca; order Decapoda; family Palaemonidae; genus Macrobrachium; species Macrobrachium rosenbergii. The sequence goes on from NC_089748.1 coordinate 42,775,929, forward strand.
TTGTACTTACATGCATATATATATATATATATATATATATATATATATATATATATATATATAATGTGTGCGTGTGTACACGCACACATACAAACACACACTTATATGTAATATACACATAATGTGTATGTATGTGTATGCATTTCCTTTGTGGCCAGGTAAACCCAACCCTTACCTGTAGTGAAACCATTGTCAGAAATGTCAGCCGGTGTCATATATTTTTTCTTCCTTTTGGCTTAACCCCGCTCTCTCTCTCTCTCTCTCTCTCTCTCTCTCTCTCTCTCTCTCTCTCTCTCTCTCTCTCTCTCTCTCAAGCTCGCGCTAAAAATAGTGATATATATTTTAAGTAGGAAAAATACCGTAAGTAATGACTGAAGTAAATTTCCTCCCTTTCACTACCCGGGAAATCCATGGTATTTTGACTTCCAGAGGTTGATTGTGTTTTGCCGGACGGAATTTAGGTGTTTTCGTGGAGAAGGCTCTCTCTCTCTCTCTCTCTCTCTCTCTCTCTCTCTCTCTCTCTCTCTCTCTCTCTCTTCTCTCTCTCTCTCTGGGTTTTTACTGTTCAGTTTGTTGTAAAGGTGTATTTACATTATATATATATATATATATATATATATATATATATATATATATATATATATATATATATATATATATATACATTAGACCACCCGTGACCAAATTTTTGGGAGGGGAGGGGAAGAGGGGGAAGGGGGAAGTCTGCAGGCAACACCAGCCCCGTTCAACTCCCGATGTGCAAACAAACAAACAAACATATCAGAATTTTAGTATTATATAGATCATGTATGTATGTATGTATATATATATATATATATATATATATATATATATACATACATACATATATATGTGTGTGTGCGTATTTTTGTATGTATGCATTTATAGCCCGTGTGTATAAACGTAAGGACATTTCCGAGGTACAGTTTCTTCAACACGCGCCTTTTGGCCTCCTACCTCTGTAAATTTCCCTTGATATAAGATATATAAGGTTGCAAATGCGTTGCCGGATGAGGGATAATTATCGTAATCATCGCCTGTACAAGTCGCCGTAAAGCTTAATTAGGGAGATAATTAGCGAGCGACCTCTGCATAAATGTTCAGGCGTCTTAATTTATGTTATTACCATCCGGTGTGATCACCCCCTGACGCTGATAAGAAGGCAGAGATACGTTATCTGCCTTGATTTCTGACTCTCTCTCTCTCTCTCTCTCTCTCTCTCTCTCTCTCTCTCTCTCTCTCTCTCTCTCTCTCTCTCTCTATTTTGAAGGCTATGAAGGTCAGGCATTAAAAACGGAAATTTTCTCTCTCTCTCTCTCTCTCTCTCTCTCTCTCTCTCTCTCTCTCTCTCTCAGGCTACGAAGGGTCAGGCAGTGCAAACAGAAATTTTGTCCTCTCTCTCTCTCTCTCTCTCTCTCTCTCTCTCTCTCTCTCTCTCTCTCTCTCTCTCTCTCTCTCAACAAGCTGGTAATTTTCTTTTCTTCGTTAGATGAAGGTCCTGTGAGAATAACTGATGTGTTATTAGTAAAGATGTAGAATCAATATGTGCTTGAAGTGCAACACTCTTAAAAAAATTTTTTTTCCTTTATCAGTTTTTTCAGTGCAGAGGATAATCATGTTTCATCCGTTGATTGCGTGTTGTAATCTCTCTCTCTCTCTCTCTCTCTCTCTCTCTCTCTCTCTCTCTCTCTCTCTCTCTCGTACCTAAGTAATTGTTGTGATGACGGAGGTACCTAATTGTTTTAGCAGATAGCATGCCAACTCCAGATAAGAGAGAGAGAGAGAGAGAGAGAGAGAGAGAGAGAGAGAGAGAGAGAGAGAGAGAGAGAGAGAGAGAGAGAGGCGGGTATCAGCAGGTAGACTCTATTTACTTTTGCTCAATCATCAACAGAACAAATTTGTATAATTTTAGTCTAGTGATTTTGAAGTCACTTTGGGTAAAGACTGTAAATTTTTGGCTGGTGGTATTTTATGGTAAGCTGACTTTAACGATAGTGTTCACGAACGCCTGGGAAAATAATGGTAGGTAAAAGCGTTGAAGTAAAAAGATTAAATTACTGAAATTTTGGAAAATTAAGAAGGCAAAGGTCTGCTTTATTCAGTAAAGCACGCACATGTTTTTATATTACACCTTTATTTATGTACTTTTAACTGAAGCTCCCACTTGTGTATGTTATGCGAAATAAACCTTTTATTATTATTATTATTATTATTATTATTATTATTATTATTATTATTATTATTATTATAAAATACGCGTGTATAGACATTTTGAAGTTCTGAATTACGGGCAACTCAATCTCAGGAATCTCTAATTATAAATAACATTAAAAAGAAGTTTGATTTTTTTTCCTTGTACACCCTTAAGAATGCTGGTGGAATTTAACATTCTTCTATTTTTAATTGTAACTTCCAAGGCATTAAATTGCTTGACTGTCTTCTGAAAAAAAGTAAATAATTAAAATAAGACAAATAAATAAGGAAAAATATATTTTTGTGAAAATTTCAGTGGAGTATGGTATCTTGTGATACTCGTGAGATAACAAAAAATTTTTAACGTTCCCTGCACTTAAATTTTTATTTTAACGTACCCTAAAAAAAAATGTTGGTAGTCTTTCAACCTGATCGTTAACAAACACTTTTGTTTTAACTTTTCCTGAAACACTTGCATTTTCATTATTTTTTTTTTAGTGTCGTAGTAAGTTGCTCCTCGCGAATTTAGCACCGATGTTGTAAATTCCCATGCTTTTAATTTTCCTTGAAATTCTGTAAAAAAAAAAAGGGATACAATATATTTTTTTTTCGAAAAGTTTTAGCTTTTGTAATTTCATCTCGTAGACCATTTGTTGTCGTTTTTGCTCCAAAAGCAAAAAGTTCAATTGCGTCATGGAGAAGAATTCTGATCATTTGTTTAATGATTCCCAAATGAGAGGAACAAGTAAAAACTGCCCCGGAGTTTCTAAGGCGCAATCGAGTTTTCTGTACAGCCGCTACAGCGTATAATCAAGGCCACCGAAAATAGATCTATCTTTCGGTGTTCTCGGTATAATGCTGTATGAGCCGCTTCCCATGAAGCTTTAACCACGGCCCGATGGTGGTATATCCTATATCGTTGCCAGAAGCACGATTATGGCTAACTTTAACATTAAGTAAAATAAAAACTGCTTAGACTAGAGGGCTACAATTTGGTATGTTTGATTACTGGAGGGTGGATGATCAACATACCAATTTGCAGCCCTCTAGCCTCAATAGGTTTTAAGATCTGAAGGCGGACAAAATAAAGTGCGGACGGACAGACAAAGCCGGCGCACTAGTTTTCTTTTACAGAAAACTAAAAGGAAGAAGAATGATCGTTGCATTTAAGAGATCTCCCAATAAGATAATTTGGAATAGCAGAAGAAAATAGGCAAAAGACAATTTCGAAACTTAAAAAAAAAAAGGGCAGGAACAAAACAACAGTATAGATCATTTCAAATTTGGGTATGAACAACTGAACAAGAAAATAATTGTGAGAACAGAAGAACAAAAAACGGAAAGTGAGAACAACGTGACATAACTAACAACTAAAAAACAACTCACAGCAATAGAAATAACAAAAAAGATGAAAAATTAAAATAAGTATAATAGTGAACCCCACATCTAAAACAACAAGTGCAGCAAAAGAAAAATGCAATAAAATTAGTAAAGTCTGCTTCAAATTTGGCTCCAGTTTCTGCTTGAATGACGAGAGAGAGAGAGAGAGAGAGAGAGAGAGAGAGAGAGAGAGAGAGAGAGAGAGAGAGAGATTAGATTAGATTAGATTACAGGCATGGAATGGAAAACGATCGAGAGAAGCACATTTTAATAATGAAAATGAGCAGGACCCATTTAAATTTTGTTGTGATTTTTGTATTTAAGTATATTTATTTTTGTGTGTAATTCCATCTTTGTCTCTGTAGGTCGATGAAGGTAGGCCTAGGACGATGTAATCAAGATCATTTACGCTGTGTTTTCAGATTTTAATCTCTTCTATGACTGATTAGGCTTAGAGGGAGACTGATTAGGCTTAGGGGGAGATGCAGTGAAAACGAGGTTTACCGACAGAACTATATTTGAACGTCAGACGCAGATGCGGAAATATTAAAAATTAGTAAATAGCATTTAGATGAGATTGTCGCGGCGCTCACGACATGAAAGGCCTGCTAGGAAAAAAACAAAAAAACTCTACCAGCTCTTAAACATCAAGGTCCTTGCTAAACGTCAGCAGCTGCGTTTGGTTGACTGTGTTTGGATTAACCAATTCCGTTCCATCTTTCCCTGACGGGAATAAAGGTTGGTATAGAGCAGGGGCTCCCAACCTCGGGTACATGTACTCCCAGTGGTACATTTTGTACTCTTCAGGGGGTACATTGGCTCTGATAGAATAGCCAGTACTGCGCAGTACATGATTTCATCTGCATTGAGATTGCACAATATTGAGTTTTTTTTATTTCCTCATTGTAGTAAGCAAAGCTTTGCTTTACACAAACAGATATCATATTAAAATTGTATCACAATATCAATTTCATTGTTTTTATTTTTCATCCTCACTTTTTAGGGGTACACAGGGATCTATAAAAATGCACAAGGGGTACAGAAGAACAAAAAGGTTGGGAACCCTTGATATAGGGAATCCTCATGTTTGTTATAACATGGCGTTGATCTAATCAATGAAGAATCTTTTACCTTAAAAACTACTTTCGTTTTTGAAGGTTGATATTGAGAATCCTCTTATGTTTGTTATAACATGGCTTTGATCAAATCTATAAAGAATCTTTTACCATAAAAAATACTTTCGTGTTTGAAGGTTGATATAGAGAATCCTCATATGTTTGTTATAACATGGCGTTGATCAGATCTATTAAGAATCTTTTACAAAAAAAAAAAAAAATACTTTCGAGTTTGGCAACTCTTACGGAGTGGTGCTGGAAAATCTTCAACCCATTCAACTTGAGCCTTAAGGTCAAAGGTCAGGGCAACGGGGTGGTCATATCTGGGAGTAAAAATAAACGTAAGGAATCTGAAATACAAGGTTGAAAGGGTAAACAGGATACTGAACACTCGTCTTGACTTCTTCTTCGTTGCCTTTCGAGAGGGATGTCGATCGCTATCTTCTGAGTTTCTTCTTCTTTGTATTTTAATTTCTCCTTCAGGTCTGGGCTAGGTGAGGATGTAAGGCTGGCCATATGCCTTATGCCTCTACTTATGGAGGCTGAAAATTGAATTGTAAAGATGAACCAAGATTGTAGTTGAGAAGAACTGTATCTGAGGTATTGTGAAGTTTGGGATATGGGACCATAACCCGTAGGGGGTTAGGGGTTAGTGCCAACAGTGCACCTCATTCGGTGCACCTTAAACATTCCTTAAGGTTTCTTTGCAGCGTGCCTTCGACCCTTAGCTGCAACCCCTTTCGTTCCTTTTACTGTCCATCCTTTCATATTCTCTTTCTTCCATCTTACTTTCCTCAACCCTCTCCTAAAAATTGATTCATAGTGCAACTACGAGGTTTTCCTCCTGTTACGCCTTTCAAACCTTTTACGGTCAGTTTCCGTTTCAGCGCTGAATGACCTCATAGGTCCCAGTGCTTGGCCTGTGGCCTAAAGTCTGTATTCAATTCCATTCGATGTGTGACTGTAGATATTTAGAGAGTAAACCATTGTTCTGAAATTAATGAATTAGACACATAAGGATAAAATGAGAGAAAATATAATAAAGAAAATAAAATTAACGTTTAGATATGCAAAGAGATTAAACGAAATTTTCCCCTTAGGCTTCTAACTTTCTCGTTTTATGCTCTGGCAAAGAAATATGAAGTTAGTCTCTTGGTAAGACGACATAACATTTCGGAGGAAGACATGAATTTCCATTAGGCATAAAATCTCTCCCCAGACGATTTAGAAAGCAAATAGAAAGTTAGAAATCCAGGCTTAGAAACGCACGAAGACGCTGCCTTTGGAAATAGAGAGAGAGAAAAAAAAAAAGAGGAAAAAATCTCTTTACATCACCCAAGGAGGTCAACAGCGACCTTTAAATGTCAACAACAATCCAGCATTACGTCTCTGCCCCTCCCCTTCCCCTCCCCCTTCACCTTCCCCCTCCCCTTCCTCCTCCTTCCCCCATCTTTTGGCAAAGGTTTATGAGAATGAGAGAATTATACAGGGCCCTAGCGAACTCCATTACTGCCTCGGACCATCTCTCCTCCACTTCCCCCCCCCTCCCCCTCCCCCTCCCCCTTTCTTGCGTCCCTCTCTTCTCTCTCTTCTCTCTCTCTCTCTCTCTCTCTCCCTCTTCTCTTCTCTTCTCTTCTCTTCTCTCTCCCCCCTCCTTCCTTCCTTCCTTCCTTCTATCCCTCTTGCATCGATTTAACTAGTCGGTTGTGTTGTAGGTCCTGGGAGAATGTTTCCTCTCACCTTTTTCTCTTTTTGTCAGTTCTGTTTATTTTTTTCTTTCGCATTTTCCTTCGCTGTGAAGTGACAGTAATTGTTTTTGGTGGTAAAATAATGGCTGGGGTTAAATATTGCGAAAGTTCACGTAACTGTTCTACATGTACAATATATGTGTGTATATATGTATAATGTATTATGTATTTGTTTGAACCTATATATATATATATATATATATATATATATATATATATATATATATATATATATATATATATATTATAGTTCTCTTGTGTGAATAAAATATATGTAAACTATCTTTGCGTTAACTCCCGATTTATTTTTGCTCTTAAAACTGTTGTCAACAGAATAAAGCATTTCGCATGCTCTATGAATGGTTTGTGGTATTTGAAAACGATCAAAAGTATTAGCCAAAGACGCCGCTGTATTGGAATTCAAGTCTAGTTTTGTGATCTCAGAGAACCGTTGAACTGGTCTGAATAAAGAAAGTGAAAAGAGATATATTCATTTAAAAGTTACGTCTTATTCTGCCCCTTTGCGCCATCAAAAGTGTGCGAGTGTTTGTGGCAGGAAGAGTCACTGGTCAGCGGCGAGAGAGAGAGAGAGAGAGAGAGAGAGAGAGAGAGAGAGAGAGAGAGATTGTGTCAATGTCCTTGCTGCTGATGGTAAGGGTTGGTGGAGAGAGAGAGAGAGAGAGAGAGAGAGAGAGAGAGAGAGAGAGAGAGAGATTGTGTCAGTGTTGTAGCTGCTGGTAAGGGTTGGTGGTGAGGGACCCAGAGAGAGAGAGAGAGAGAGAGAGAGAGAGAGAGAGAGAGAGATTTTGTCAATGTCGTTGCTGATGGTAAGTGTTGGTGGTGAGGGACCCACAGAGAGAGAGAGAGAAAGAGAGAGCTTTTGGTGTGCTGTTATTTAGGGTTGTTTGTTTTTCGTTTGTATTTTCCCAGAGATTTGCATGGAATCCGCAGGTTTTTATGGCCCATTAATTGGCTTTTATGGGAGTACCGGTTGAGACTCCATTGTAATCCTTTCCAGGACGCACTTTTATTCCGGGCGGGAAATTTTTATTGGTCGTGCGTGCATGGCAGCCGTGATAACGTTTTCTTTATTTAAAAAAAATCTCTCTCTCTCTCTCTCTCTCTCTCTCTCTCTCTCTCTCTCTCTCTCTCTCTCTCTCTCTCTCTCTCTCTCTCTCTCACACAAAAGTTGCAGTCAGAGGTCACTCAAGTTGAATTGTGTATCAGTACTGAATGTGTGTGTGTGTGTATATATATATATATATATATATATATATATATATATATATATATATATATATATATATATATATATATATATATATATATATATATATATATATGCACTCGAGAGGTGTTTCAACAATTTTTCATACACATTTTAAAGGAATATTGGCAGAATATCTGCATGAAAGATCACAACGATAGCCATCGTCACATTCCTCCCCTTATGATAAACTGTCTGTGTAGCAAAATAAAACACCCAGATTGTCACAGCCATTTTCAGTTCCCGACAGCTGCAGTAAAGCGTTCGTTACACCTCTGGTCCACACACCAGACGAGTCAGGAACGTGAAGTCTCGCCATTTGAGGTGTTAGTTGCCAGGCGGCGCTAGAGTCAGTCGTCATAAGCTTATACAATTATTACGATGCCCTGGAAAATGTGGTCAGCAGCTTTGGGTAAAATATGATTTTCTTTCCACACCAATCCGTTTCTCCTAAGGTGAGATGGCTCAGTAAAAAAACATGCGTTCACTGGGCAGTCGTATTCTGTGAGTGCTGGATGTAACCCGTTGCAGAAAACTGTCGCAACATTGGCGGAATGTTGAACACACTTCACCATTCACGACCATCTTGAACACTGACTTCCACTTCATGGAAATTAACACCCTTACTGTCCATTACCTTTGTCACTCTGTCTAGGACCTAGGGCATTCTAAGTCTTCCGCTCCTCTGCTCTCCTAACATTTTAGAAATATAAACTTTTTGATTAACCATTTCCCTTATTCTGCAGTTATCTGTCCAAAGATTATGTTAGCAGGAAAGATTCCATAACGTTAAAATGAATGAATTGTAAAGTAAGAAAAGATCAATGGTTTCTGTCCTGTTTGTTATTGAACATACTTCTTGTTTTGTGAAACGGTCTGTTGTAGATTTGAATATGTCTGGTTGCATGTATATGCTTGTCTTTAAATTCAGTAATTTTAAATCAAGACTTCCATGTATTCATCCGTTCCATTTGTTTTCATTTAGTTTCTACAAGTGGATTTTAAAATCCATCTGCAGTCATTTGTTTTGCCCTTGTTAAAATTAATAGTTCCCTTATTATCAGTTTTCAATTCTACTGATCAAGATCAGATTTTCTTTAGAGGAAAAATCATTTCATATGTAAAATTTCCAAAAAACATTTAATTTATTTATAGTCGTAAAACAAGGCGAATGGAAGATCATTTTTATCAACTTACATCCCGAAGCCTTTTTGATAAAGATAAAAATTTCTTTAGAGGAAAAATAATTTCATGTATAAAATTTCCAACAAATTTAACTTATTTGTAGTTGTCAAACAAGGCATTGGAAGATCATTTTTATCAACTTACATCCCGAAGCCTTTTTGATCTAGATGAAAAATTTCTTTAGAGGAAAAATAATTTCATGTATAAAATTTCCAACAAATTGAACTTTTTTGTAGTCGTAAAACAAGGCGAATGGAAGGACATTTTTATAACTTGTATCCCGAACGCTTTTTGGTCTAGATAAAAAAAATGTCTCTAGAGGAAAAATCATTTCACATATAAGATTTCTAACAAATTTAACTTATTTGTAGTTATAAAACAAGGCATTGGAAGATCATTTTTATCAACTTGCATCCCGAACGCTTTTTTGATTCAGCGTAAGATAACAATGAGTGCCAAACGTAGGTACTCGGCGGATAAGGGCGCAATGAAAGAAGCTGTAAATGGCTGCAGAAGCGTTGCAGCTGTGTTTACAGAGTAAACCCTGCCCAAAGTATTTCTGGACAGCCGGCTTGTTAATGCTAGAACTCCCTCCTCAAACCCCACTCCTCCACCCTGCCTCTTACAACCCCCCCCCCTCCCCACCCAGTCCCTTTCTCTTTAATGCCTGCCCCTGGTTAATTTCGTGAATTAAATCACGGCCCTGTGAATACTGAACACACAAACACGCACATACACACACACACACACGCAGTGTTTGGTGGCTGCTGCTATTCGTCAATCGAGTCTGAAGTGCGGACATTGTCGTGTGTCAGGAGTGGTAGGCTTATGTAAATATTGACTTTGCGGGGCCTCGCTTCTAACCATTTTGACCCTCTCCCACTTCCTCCTCCTCCTCCTCCTCCTCCTCCTCCTCCTCCTCCTCCTCCTCCTCCTCCTCCTCCTCTTTGGTTCTCGCGGCTATCGCACAAGCGAACTTTAATATTTCGGTGTTTGATTACACCGAAAGCAATTTTAGCTGCCGGCCAGTACTTTCCCGGGGCTCTCGTCATTAGCACCCGACGAACTGGAAAAAGTTCGGGCCGGAATGACGAAGTTGTTGTGTATTTAATCCATCCCCTGGTTTTCGTATACCCGGAGGAAACGATTGGCGTCGATATTCCATGAGGTCTTCAGTTGGTCTGTCTGTGTGGCTGTTTCGTGTCTGTTTCAATTTCGGATGTCTGTGAAAAGATTTGGGTCGAACTTGGTTTCAAGTTCGAACGTCTTGGAAACTATTGTGGTTGAGCTTGGTTTGCGTAATGCTAATTCGAGCTTTTTATTTAATGTTTTTCACTTTTAATTCATGTCCTCTTTTCATAGGTTCGTTGATGTCAACTTGTTTAGGAAGTCACATGTAAAATGTTAACTGTATAATTGTAGATTAGCATTGAATGTAAGAGATTACTTTAAGTCCAGAATTGAGAATATTTTCTCTCCGAGAGAGAGAGAGAGAGAGAGAGAGAGAGAGAGAGAGAGAGAGAGAGAGAGAGAGAGTTACGGAAATAGATATCGGATTATCACCTTAAGAGAGGAATGGAGTTGATAAAGAAATTTGGCAAATGTGAGAACATTGAATATTAATTGATGAAAGGGATGAAAGTATTTTGACAGTGTTGTCACAAGGAGAGAGAGAGAGAGAGAGAGAGAGAGAGAGAGAGAGAGAGAGAGAGAGAGAGAGAGAGAGAGAGAGAATTACCATGGAAATAGATTACAGATTTTCTTCTAAAGAGAGGAAATATTAATTGATGATAGGGATGAAAGTATTTTGACAATGTTGTCACAAGGAGAGAGAGAGAGAGAGAGAGAGAGAGAGAGAGAGAGAGAGAGAGAGAGAGAGAGAGAATTACCATGAGTTATGAAAATAGATTACAGATTTTCTCCTAAGAGAGGAAATATTAATTGATGATAAGGATGAGAGTAATTTGACAGTGTTGTCACAAGGAGAGAGAGAGAGAGAGAGAGAGAGAGAGAGAGAGAGAGAGAGAGAGAGAGAATGACGAACGCTTTTTAGGAAATCAAAGATTATAGCGAATAATAATACCTATAAATGTAGTTGTACAACAGTCGTCATCACCATCCTCGCCTCCAACTCCGCGTGACGTCGTGGGAATTATTCTAAAAAAAAAAAAAAAAATTTGGGGGGTCCCCTCGAAATTCCAATTGGAAATAGGTCAGCTGACTCCCGTGAAAGCTATCCTCCTTTTTTTATACATATGTATATACGCGAAGTAAATTCATTTCGTTTTACTTTGGCCGTTGTTGTATTTTATGTCGGCTTTTGGACCGTGGTCGCTGGTGGCCCGGCGTTAAACGTTTTTATGGAAGTGGCGATCCGCGTGTTTATTACCGGGTGAGAGAGAGAGAGAGAGAGAGATGATAAAGGATTTTTTTTATGAAAAATTAAATGGAAATAGGACTGGGATAAATAGAAAGAAGGGGCTCATTTAAGCTCTGTATTTTTGAGAAGGCACTCTTTGACTTTCTTGATATCCCTCCTCGCTGCTTCTTCTGGGAATCTTCCATATTATGTATATTCTCTCCACATGACCAGACCGGCTAAATAAAAAGACACATTTTGCAATCTCAGTGCAGATTACATTATGTAATATTTTTCAGTAATAATATATTTCCTTTTCTTTATGTGCATTATCGATGCTTTGTATCTAAATTACATTGCTTTTTTTATTTATTTACATTTCATTCCTATTATCGATGTATTGCTGTGCATTGAGTAACCCTTTCCATTTTATCTGCGCCCTCTTTTTTTAAGTTTTGTAAACCAATTTTCATTCCTTTTCCAACCCAATATCCATTCGCTAACTATTTCCCGTTCCTCTTTTCGTTTCTTTTTTCTTTTTCTTTTTTTGTTCCTCAAAATAAATCCAGTCTCTCGGCCTGTCAGCGTTATCTCTTCAGGGGCCATTAACAGGGAAACAAGGGCTAGGCGTTTTCGCCAGCATCCAGACATTAGGTGATAATGTAAATTCGTGCCATTAATGTTATCTCGTATGTGATTTCCCTCCTCCTCCTCCTCCTCCTCCTCCTCCTCCTCCTCCTCCTCCTCCTCCTCCTCCTCCTCCTCCTCCTGCTGTATCGAATTAAACGTCGATTTTTTTATAGAAACGTTTTTGAATAGTTTTTACGCCTCGTCTTTCACTTCCTCCTTAATTAAACTTCTAATTGGTCGTATATATTTACGTAGGAATTTGTAGGTATAGTTCCGCTGTTATACATTTATAATTTTTTAAAATAATTAATTTGAAAAACCGTATGGTTTTATTGCTTAATGAAAGGGAAATCTTAGTTTTGTTTGGATAAATAAGAAAATATCGAGAGCTAATTCATATTTTTCTTCTTGACATGTAATTCTGTGGTTATGCTTTTAGAGATTTTTTTTGTGTGTGTTTTGAGCTGCAGTAGAGTTATTACGTGTTTGTAATGTGTTTGTAATGCCATAGTGGTAATATTTCGTCGGTGGTTTATGCGTCCTGTTCCTTGTTTGTATTTATGTAATGCTCCAATTGCTTGTGGAAAAGGGGTCATCGCTATAAACAGAAATATCCTTTCAGTGTATATGTCTTTTATTCATAAACACACACACACCCACACTTAAAATCTTTTCAATGTATATGCGTTGTGTTCCCTCACACACACACACATACACACACACACACACACACACACACACACACACACACACACACACACACTGCCGATG
>NC_089748.1:42791097-42796097 GCF_040412425.1 Macrobrachium rosenbergii
GTCGGGAAAAATGGCGACCGCTTATTTTCTCGCTTGTGCGGAGTTGCCTTCCATTTCTGCTCATTCTTGGTGCTAATTTTCTTCATTGGATGAGACCTATATTTTGTAGAGTTTTTTATTATTATTTAATTTCGGTATTTTTGTGTTTTTTTGTTTTGTTTGCATAGGCGCATACACATATACGTATATAATGTATATATATATATATATATATATATATATATATATATATATATATATATATATATATATATATATATATATATATATGAATGAATTTTATCACATCACCGTGATTCATATACAGGCATTAAGCTACAAACGTCCTTTGATATCCAATTCGCTCTACCTCGGAAATAATGTATTTTCATATATGTTACCCGAAGGGGAATTTTTCATTTGATAATAAGTTCGTTGATAATGAGCGTAGGGTTTCCAGATGCGTAGAAATAATATTTCTTAAAGCCTACCTGCATATATATATATATATATATATATATATATATATATATATATATATATATATATATATATATATATATATGTATATATATATGCATATATATATGCATGCAGTCAGACTTTAAGAAATATTATTTTTACGCATTTGTAAATCTCTACACTTTTGCATTCATGTCATATCTATCCATCTATCTGTCTGTCTATCTATATATACACATGTAGATATGTAAATAATATATGCGTGTATGTATAATTACTTATTTATTTTTGGGCTTTAAAAAAAATAAATACTTTCCACAACATCACACAAAGCTCTCTCTCCTTCTCTCCTGTATTCAATTAGAGCAGTAATAGGAGAGAGATAATTCGTTAATCCTCTTTTGGAGTGGATGGTATTGATATGACATTGAAAAGGCTTTGACTGTTTAGTTTGTGACAGGTAATCCTTCTAATACCAGTCGATTTTGGGTATTTGAATGTTAGTAATAACTCTTTGGAATATGTATATTTCTTGATTTTTGCAAAAGCCTCAAAGTTCTAATTTATTATTATTATTATTATTATTATTATTATTATTATTATTATTATTATTATTATTATTATTATATTTCCCATGTGTAATGGTCTTTCTTGGATGATTTAAGAGTGAGTTGGGTCGGCGTTGTTGTTATTATTATTATTATTATTATTATTATTATTATTATTATTATTATTATTATTATTATTATTATTTCCATGCTTATTGGTCCTTCCCGAATGATTTAAGAGTGAGTTAGGTCTGCTTTACCATTATTATTATTATTATTATTATTATTATTATTATTATTATTATTATTATTATTATTATTATTATATTTCCCATGTGTAATGGTCTTTCTTGGATGATTTAAGAGTGAGTTGGGTCGGCGTTATTATTATTATTATTATTTCTATTATTTCCATGCTTATTGGTCCTTCCCGAATGATTTAAGGGTGAGTTAGGTCTGCTTTACCATTATTATTATTATTATTATTATTATTATTATTATTATTATTATTATTATGCAGAATATGAACCCAATTCATATAGAACAAGCCCACCATAGATATTCCTATGGTATTCCTTTATAAGAAGCAACAGAGCAGGTAATAGGAAATACAGAAAGAACAGACCAGTCACTGGAAAATAAATGATAAATGACAAAATTAATAGATAAAAAACGTACGCTAATGATAAAATACAAGGAGAATTGTATGTTGTAATTTCATAGCCGCGTAAGCAGTTTACGCCTTTGAAGTGCAAATGGACGAAACATTCATCTCCCGGGTTTGGCGTCGTTGTTTTCCATTAAGAAAGCGAGCCTTGTTGTTGGGTAAAAAAAAAAAACAACCTCTTTGTTAACTGTTTCTATTAGATTTTTTTTTATATCGTTCGGAGAGCGTGTGTTTTTTTGAATGGGGGAAACTCTCGTTAAAAGCGAACTGTTTAATCTAGTTCTTCATAAAAAAAAGTTTCTACGGGCCGTTCTCATGTAAATGGTTCTCTGCCCCCCCCCCCCCCCGCCTTCTGCTACGTCTAAAAAACAAGTTACAAAAAAAAAAGATTCGAATCTTAATTATGTTTATCGAAGCAGAGAACAGGAGAGATACTTTCACTTTTAACTTTCATTCTTAACTTTCATTTTTAACTTGGCGAGAGGAATGGTGTGGCGATAAATCTGCGTACAGAAACGGAAGGTTTTCGTAATTATTGATTTTTCAGTAATTTTTTTTTTTATTTGATAGATTTTCCCATTTGTGTTGGTCTTTCCAGGATGCTTAGGAGTTGGGTCTGTTTAAGCGTTATTATTATTATTATTATTATTATTATTATTATTATTATTATTATTATTATTATTATTATTATTATTATTATTATATTTCCCATGTATATTGGTCTTTCCCGGATGGTTTAAGAGCGAGTTGGGACTTTTATTATTATTATTATTATTATTATTATTATTATTATTGTTATTATTAATATTATTATTATTATTATTATTATTATTATTATTATTATTATTATTATTATTATTCAGAAATAAACCCTATCCATACGAAACGAGTATACAGAGCCCACTGACTTGAAATTCAAGCTTCCGAAGAATGTTGGTTTTCGTATGAAAGAAGTTACAGAAAATGATAGGAAATACTGAAAGAAGAGATCAGGTATTAAAAAAAAAAAAAAAAAAAAAATATATATATATATATATATATATATATATATATATATATATATATATATATATATATTATAGGTGAATGAATAATAGATAATTAGATAAAATTATAAGTATTAAAATACCAGGTGAAATGTCTCTGGGTGTCAACGTTATTGCATTTTCGCTTGAACGTTTTAGGCTCTAATTGCATAACATCCTCAGGGAAGATATTCCACAGTCTCCCGTAGGGGGTAATGCTATCGGTGCACCTCATGCGGTGCACTGCAGGCATTACTTAAGGTTCTTTGTAACGTGCCTTCGGCCCCTAGCTGCAACCCCTTTCGTTCCTTTTACTGTACCCCCTTTCATATTCTCTTTCGTCCATCATACTTTCCATCCTCTCCTAACAAGTGTTTCGTAGTGCAACTGCTTTGAGGTTTTCCTCCTGTTACACCTTTCAGACATTTTACTGTCAATTTCCGTTTCAGCGCTGAATGACCTCATAGGTCCCTGTGCTTGGCCTTTCGCCTAAAGTCTATATTCCATTCAGTTTAACCTATTCCACAGTCCACAGGTGTTTAAGGAACACGGAGTGCTTAAAGGATAGGGATTAAATACAAATTTCTAGCCTTGATTGACTGTAGTTGTGTAAATCCAAGATGCTTGCTTAAGCTGACAGTAGATGTGACAGGACAGAATTCCCTCAAGGAAAAATGGAGATGGATAGCGGCGGAAACGGGAGGGGTGGACCCACTTGCTGTTCCTTTGGCACCTTGATACTGGTTTTGCTTCAAGGAGATAGAGCAGGAAATCCTAAAGAGTTTTGGCTGATGGCTCTGTTGTAAAGGCGAATTGGTTTCCCAAAATAAGGAAGGGTATTTTTTTTAGTTCAGACATTGCCAGTTTCCTAGTTTTTATGGCATTCAGATGTAGAAAGATATAGAAAATTGAAGAAAACGAACTTCACCTATATATATGTATGTATTATATACATATATATATGTGTATGTTTATGTATATATATATTTATATGTGTGTGTTTGTGTGTGTATATATATATATATATATATATATATATATATATATATATATATATATACACACACAAACACACACATATAAATATATATATATATATATATATATGTGTATGTTTATGTATATATATATTTATATGTGTGTGTATATATATATATATATATATATATATATATATATATATATATATATATATATATATATACACATATATACATATATACATACAGAGTATATTGGATACCTGCATAGGCAGTGACCATAAAAGTATAGAGATATTCATTTTCTTGTCAGCAAGGTAAAAAGAATCTCTGAGGGAAGTCTTACTCCCCAAAGGCGCAGGAAGTGATGATAAGGTGTGAAAATGTCAAGGTACCTCGGAAAATAAGGTCACGCGGCGATGGCACTCCGTGGTGATAAGGAGCGTTCAGAGTCGAACGCAAATTTTTTTTTTTTATTTCTCGTCAGAGTTTTCTTAAGTATTATTCGATCCTTTTAGTTTTCCGCACTTTATTTTGTCTGTATTTTTTTCTGTCCGCCCTCTGAACTTAAAAACTACTGAGGCTAGAGGGCTGTAAATTGGTATGTTGATCATCCACCCTCCAATCATCAAACAAACCAAATTGCAGCCCTCGAGCCTCAATAGTTTTTATTTTATGTATGGTTAAATTAAGCAATAATCGTGCTTCTGGCAACGATACAGGATAGGCCACCACCAGGCCGTGGTTAAAGTTTCTTGGGCCGGGGCTCATACAGCGTTATACCAGACCACCGAAAGATAGATCTGTTTTCGGTGGCCTTGATTACAGGCTGTAGCGGCCGTACAGAAAACTCGATTGCGCCGAATAAACTCCGGCCCATTTTTTACTTTTTCTCATACTTGTCAATTTTCTCATTGCATTGTGGTTTATGTATTGGAAATTATGAGTTTTCGCTGTGTATGTAGTTTAATTTTCTTGTCATTGTATTTTATAATTTTTTTTTCGCCGTCATTTTCTTGTAGAAGACAAGAAATCGATAACATCATCTTTCACCATTTGTTGTAATACATTGAAGGTGGTTGTAATTGTGAAGCAAAATACATATGATATTGAGGCCAATGGTTTCTGATATTAGCGTTGGTTATGCTTGTCTAGATTGTTATACTTATGCGTAGCTAGTATAAAAAAAAATCAGAAAACTCGAAAAACGCAAGCTGGAAATGAATGGTCGAAATGAAATGGCTGACAAAAAAGTTGAAATAACTATTCGAGATGTTAGCCGAAGCGTAGATAATGTGAAAGATTCATTTAGTGAGAAATGCTTTGATGTTTTGTCCTC
>NC_089748.1:42801097-42803597 GCF_040412425.1 Macrobrachium rosenbergii
TCTGTGTGTTGTTCAAGACTCGTAAGTTAAGGGTCGGTATAATAAAATATGAGATCTGATACAGGGAGGTTAAATGGTTACAAAGTAAATAGGTCTACCCCTTGCCTCTCTCTCTCTCTCTCTCTCTCTCTCTCTCTCTCTCTCTCTCTCTCTCTCTCTCTCTCTCTCTCTCTCTCGTACCGTGCTTCCATTTCTCTCTCCACGTGACTTATAAACCAGTGTATTTCTCAGTCAGTCAGACAACTGGCTCGAATCTGTCTCATGCAAGCGTAACTGGTAATGTAGATGAAAGGTATACTTTTTATCGTTTTATTTATGAAATGCCTATCGTTCAGATAATTTGAGATCGAAGTCCGTTTTAAAAATACGTATTGTTATTGCTTCTGTAATTACTTTTGCGAGATCAAAGTTTATATATTGTGTGTATGATATATATATACATATATGTGTGTATGTATATGTATATATATATATATATATATATATATATATATATATATATATATATATATATATATATATATGATTGTATATATATATGCATGTAGTATGATTTAATAGAAACATTTTTATGTAGCCAGTAATATTGCGTTTCCCACTGTGTTTACGAAATTGGATGATAGATTACTAGCTTTTCATTGTTATTCATTTGTTCGTGGACATATCCATCATTACACTGCTTCTACTTATTCAATATGTCATTTCAGTATCAAGTAATGAAGCTGCTGCGTAGCGTTTATAATCGTGTTTTCGTAACGGTAAAAAAAAACTTACGTTAATCTGATTGATAGATACGTTTCCGATTAACTGCCTTTTTTCAGTATTGTCTAATGAATTAGTGATATAATAATAAGCATTCTTGGATTTCAGGGACATTAAATCGACCAGAGATGGAGTCTAAAAGATTAAGAGTAACAAGTTTTTATTTTTTGTGTAATAAATTAATGATTATTATATCATAATAAGCTTCTTTGGATTTCGAGTACATTGAATCGACGGGAAATGGTATCTAAAAGATGAGATTAATGAGTTTTTATTTTTTGTCTTATAACCTAATTATATAATAATAAACTTCCATATATTTCAAGTTCATTAAATCGACCAGAGATGATATCTAAAAGATTGAGATTAACGAGTCTGTCTTTTTTAAAATAAATAAATGATATATTTGTAAACTTCCATATATCAAGTACATTAAACCTAAAAGTCTGTATTTTTTTAAATAAATAAATGATATATTAGTAAACTTCCATATACTTCAAGTACATTAAATCTAAAAGATTGAGATTAACGAGTTTGCCCTTTTTTAAAATAAATAAATATCTTAATAAACTTCCACATACTTCGAGTACGTTAATTCGACCACAGATAGTATCTTAAAAGACGCAAAACGACGTCCGCTGAAACTTATTCCCCCCCCCAACCCCCACGTAAACCCCTCCCCCCCTTTCCTTCCTTCCAATTGGCGAGGTGAATAGACTCGTACCGGCTTTAAATAGACCGACTGAATACCGAAGAAGCTCCCGTGAAAGACGATTGATTAGAGAGTGAAGAGAACGGTTCCGAGATCATTAGCCACATTTCTTCAGGGGGGAGGGGGGGAGTGGGAGGGGAAAGAGGGGGAGGGGGAAGGGGAGTGTGTCTTTGGAGAACTTACCCCCGTAACTCTCTCTCTCGGGGGACAGAAAAGGAATTTGTATTTTTAAAGACACAACTTTCCCTTCCAATAACTTTTGTCAAGTGTTGAAGCGAATATTGGATTTTTCTTTTTTTCGGGTGTGGGTTATGGGAGAGGGGAGGGTATTTGGGGGGGAATATGAGGTTGGAGGTTGTGGGGAGGGTTGTAGGGTTGTATTTCCCAGGGGAGGGAGGGAGGAGACTGAACGTTTGATACTGATATCTGCCATTAAAGGATTACGTTTACCCTTACGGTTCACGTAATTGTGAATTTCACAACCTCATAATTAATTTAAGTTTGTTATTAACGATAACTTAATACAAATGAAGGCTGCGATGAAAATAGGGATAGTAATGATGATAGTATCATACTTCTTCGTAAGACGGTTTTCAAGGATACTCGGGATCCTATGAAAGGATTCTGGTCTCACTTTTTGAATCCTTTCCCTCTGAAAGAAACATTTAGCTGGAAAGGAAATTGGTTCTTAGTTCCTTCTCAAGGGGCATGTCTATACGTTTACTTTACAATCATCTCTTATTCGTTCGTACAAAATGTCGACTCTGTTTTGTATGAAAGAAGACGCAATTCTGCGAGAATCTCTTGAATCAGTAATTGAGTGTTTGCCCTCATATTTATGCATGCTTAATTTACTTCTTGTCTAAGGTAATGTGGAAAATAAATTAGAGTCTATTCATATTCAGCAAACATAAATTTTGCATGGTATATCTCACAGAAACATACCTAACTATCATATCATTTACTGGAAAGACTAAGCGATATACTTAAACCGTTATGTCGTTTACAGGAAAGCCTATTTTTCCA
>NC_089748.1:42811097-42836097 GCF_040412425.1 Macrobrachium rosenbergii
ATGCATACAGGTAAAATTCAATTCAACGTTATTCAAGATATATATATATATATATATATATATATATATATATATATATATATATATATATATATATATATATAAAAATGCGTGTATATGTATATACATATACATATACATACATACATGCATACTGGTAAAATTCAATTCAACGTTATTCTTACGGATATTGAATAACATTCCAGTCATGCTACTGAGCATAGATATCATTTCCAGTTATCATAAGTACGTACATAGTGTCAAATAATGTTATGCATAACCATTATTTTTAAATCAGAATAAAGAGAGATGAAATAAACTCTGACAGGATGAATTTAGCTTCTCTGAAGCCGGAGAATCAGTCGGTGGCGTGAATCAGTTTGAATCGATATCCTTGACTCTGTAATTTTGATGAATAAGCGTTTATGGATTTACAGCTGGTCAGTATTCCGTTAATGAGGACGTTGCTGATAGATGAAAGCGTTCGTGCAATTCCCATCACTGTGGGTTTCAACTGGTTAATTACATATGACATGATTTTTCCATAATATATATATATATATATATATATATGTATATATATATATATATATATATATATATATATATATATATATATATATATATATATATACATATACATATATATTTGTACGTTTATACACATACATACTACCACATATACATGTATATAATAGTAGTATATACATATATATACACATACATACACACATATATGTGGGTGTGTGTGTGTGTGTGTATATATATGTATATATATTATATATATATATATATATGTATATGTGGGAGTATGTATGTATATATATACGTATAAAAGTTAAGTATACCTTAGTTTTACCAGACCACTGAGCTGATTAACAGCTCTCCTAGGGCTGGCCCGAAGGATTAGATTTATTTAATGTGGCCAAGAACCAACTGGTTACTTAGCAACGGGACCTACAGCTTATTGTGGAATCTATGTATATATATACACATTTATACGTAATATACATACATCCATAGGTAAAGAGAAAGACATATATATAGATGTAGGTATGTAGTATGTGTGTGTGTGTGTGTGTTTGTTCGTTTGCATCTGCTGATGCCTTTTTGATGTGTAATCTTCGTTTTTGCGGGTACCTGCTCTCTCGTACAGGTGCTACGTAATCTGGAGGTGTTGATGGTATACTTCCCTCTTAAAAGGCCAAACATTTACTTGATGGAGGCCGCTGAATGTATCCCATTTATTCTTGCGGGTGTTCTCAGGCTCATCGCCGAACCTGTTGCTTCTCTCTCTCTCTCTCTCTCTCTCTCTCTCTCTCTCTCTCTCTCTCTCTCTCTCTCTCTCTCTCTCTCTCTCTCTATATATATATATATATATATATATATATATATATATGTATATATATATATGTGTGTGTATGTATATGTGTATACTGTATATAAATGTATATATGTTTATATACATTTATATGCATATAAATATATACATACATACATATATGTACATATATATATAATGTATATATGTGTGTATATATATGTATAACTGATTAAGACAAGCTTCAATATACGCATTTCATGTCTGAAATATACACACCACCTGTACTTTATGATTTTTAATATCCTTTTATGTATATTTCCCGCATTTATTAATTTTATGATATTCTCCTTCCTTTCCAATCAAGATTGATGTTTCTGATTCATCGTCTTTTTTTCCTTTAGTAATTGACGCTGAGAATATATTTTTTAATCTCTCTGATGAATGAGAGTACTATTATTATTCCCTTCATCTCATTCCCTTTGATTTTAATGTTTTATGAAATCCTTTCAGTTCACTTTCATCATTAATGATTAAAATATCCCTGCTAGCTCCCCTCAGTATTGATGTTTTAGAATACCATCTATCTGGCTCTTTTTTTTCAATCCCCTTTAGACTTTCGATCATCCACTTTTTATTTCTTCCATCATTATCAATTATTTTATCTCTGCCTCTGCTTCTCTCAATGTTGTCGCTTGGATCGTCACCCTATTTCCTCCGACAGTAATTATCGTAAATTTTTTTTTTATCTTTTATCGTTAATGTTTAGATTATCAGCAAAACGAGAAGGGGGTCAGTGAGCCTCCGTAAATCAGCAGAAGACGGTAAATGAGAGAAATGAAGAAACGTAATTAGTTCACGTTATGCGTAATTGATATGGACGCAAATCAGGGAAGATTCGGAAAATTCTGTCTTGGGTGTGTTTTTTTTTTTTAAGTGTGAGTTGTATCTCTGGAAGAAGGAAGCGGGATTGAGGGAAAGTTAATTCATTATATTTATTTAATGTTTTTGTTTTCCTCTAATTCGTATTACCTTTGATCTGAGAAATGTCATTACGAATATCTAATCTCTTGAAAATTCATGTCTGGTTTTGGTAGATGTTTGTATCTTGTAGAAAGAGGTGCAGTGAGTATCTTGATATATGAGAATATTGTAATGTTTTTTTTATTTTTGCCAGCGAAACAACTCAACTATCGGCGGAACAACTCTGCAAAAAAATATATTCATTTGTGTGATTACTTCCATTGGCTCCCTTCCTGCCCAGATTGAATCAGAGGGAATGAGTCTTCTCAAAGATCCTCTCTCTCTCTCTCTCTCTCTCTCTCTCTCTCTCTCTCTCTCTCTCTCTCTCACACACACACACACACACACACACACACACACACACACACACACACACACACACACGTCTTGAGGGGTTTGGTTTAGATGCTGATTGAACATACTGGAGGTTTACTCTCTCTCTCTCTCTCTCTCTCTCTCTCTCTCTCTCTCTCTCTCTCTCTCTCTCTCTCTCTCTCTCTCTCTCTCGTAGGATTTGGGCTGTATTGTGGCCTGTGCTCATTTGGGCCGAAGAAATAGTACCTCCCGACAGGCTACAATATCCCTCTCTCAAGTTAATGGACTGGTGTTATTTTTTCACCTGACTGGGGAAGTTCTTTACTAATTCTGTTTTCCTTGATTCCTGCAACCCTCTTTTTGTGTTATTTTTTCGCCTGCCTGGTGAAGTGTGTTACTAATTCTGTTTTCCTGTATTCCTGCAACATTCTTTTTTCTTGAGAAGTGGCTCGATCACTACGTATGTTTAGGCAGCATTTGTACCTTCTAACTCTTCTCTTCTCCTGGGACAGTTGGACTGTGGCACAGTCTCCCTGAGGATGTTGTACAGTTAGAACGTCGAAAGTTCAAGCGAAGATGCGAAACATTCTTGCCCTGAAGAAATTCATCCATGTGTTTTACTGTTGTGTTTATATTTTTTATGTTTATAATTTTTTCATTTATTTTTTTTTTCAAGTGCACACCGTATTCTTAGTAAGTTTGAATTTCTAGTCAGTGGCCCTTGTAGTATTGTCCTATAGGGATAGGAGTTTAGCTTCTGAAAAATAATAATAATAGTAATAATAATAATAATAATAACTATTATTATTATTATTATTGTTATTATTATTATTATTATTATTATTATTATTATTATTATTATTATTATTATTATTATTAGTTTAGTCCAGGGTATCTGGCTCTCCTTATCTCCACCATTCATTCAGTGTGTTAATTGAAATATTCTGTTTTTATTATTGAGAAGTATCTTGTGATAGGCGTAAATTAAGTAAGAGCAAGAGAAAGAGAAGCTGGACAGCGAAAAATCAAGTACACCAAAAGAGCAAAGAATCGAGTGGCTCCAGTTTACCCTTTTGATGCTCATAAGGCTTCGCTGTACGCCGACGGAGGGTGACACTTTCTTTGTCGTTGTTTCTTGTTTGTGTTGCTTCGTTCCGCTGTTTCTTTATTTGTTCGCGTTTATCGGTTATTTTTTAAAGGTCGTTTGTGGCCAGACCTTCTTCTGGTCTTGACTTTGACCTTGACCTCGGTATTGGCTTATCTGCGGGATTTTACGATATCAGTATTTGGTTGATTGTCGATGAGGAAAAAGTTCTTAAGGTTCAAACCCCCCTTACAGCACGCTCCTGGAGCTACTTCGGCATCTAGTTTTTCCAGGTTCCTTTGCAGGGATCTTTGGATCGTGCCTAGTGTTCCTATTATTATTATTATTATTATTATTATTATTATTATTATTATTATTATTATTATTATTATTATTATTCAGGAGATGAACCCTGTTCATATGGAACGAGCCCACCACAGGGGCCACTGACTTGAAATTCAAGCTTCCAAGGAATATTATGGTGTCCATTGGAAATAATTAACAGAAGGTAATGGGAAATACTGAAAGAGTAGATCAGTTATCGGAAAAACAGATAAATTAACAAGTTGATAAACGGATTAATAGAGCCAGTCTTCCTATTGAGAAAAAATGGGAATTTAAATAGAAAACAAAGAAAGAGAAAGCGAGAGTTTCTGTCCAAGGGTTAAATGATGAACTAAAAACCTTCGTGTTTCATGACGTATATCCGTGACTCAGTCGAGGCAGGTAAATTAAACCGCAAATTACCGCCATAGGCTTCCATACCTCGTATCCCAAGACGCTCTTCGGCGGGGAAAGTCTACGGGAAACTACTGCAGTAATTGGCAGAGCAACCATGGGACTCCGTATCTTCAGAGGAGACTTGTTTAAGACAAATAAAGTAAAATAAAATTATCTGGGAATATCGTCCTAATTGGCTGCGCTCCCTTAGGCGAGCTTGGGAAAGGGGAGGTAGTACAGTACGTGTCGCAAGAAAAATAGAAACCGCCTGCTTATTAGTCGGGGGGATATGCTTAAGGAGTTGGCGACCGACGGAGACGCAGAAAATTTTACGGAGACGCGGAATTATACGGAAACGCGGGAAAATTATACGGAGACACGGAAAATTATAAGGAGACGTGGAATTATACGGAAGTGCGGAAAATGATACGGAGACGCGGAAAATGATTCGGAGGTGCGGATAGTTATAGGGAGACGCGGAAAATTACACGGAGACGCGGTAAATTATACGGAGACGCGGAAAGTTACACGGAGACGCGGAAAATTACACGGAGACGCGGAAAATTATACGGAGACGCGGGAAAATATACGGAGACGCTGAAAATGAAATTATACGGGAACGCGGAAAAATATACGGAGACGCGGAAAATAATACGGAGACTCGGAAAAATATACGGAGACGCGAAAAAATATACGGAGACCCGGAAAAATATACGGAGGCGCGCGAGGAGGAAGGAAGGAATGTCCGTGAAAACTAATGGGCGGGCATTAGGGCAAAGTAATCGTTTGCCCGGCGGGTAATGCCGAGCTGCGAAGTGTGGGTTAATGAGAGAAAAATGATAGCGGGGACCCGTCTCCGAATTTAGAATTACTGTTGAATTCCATTACGGTTCGGCGAGTTAACAAACTCGGAACTCCGCTGATCCGTGAAAAGAGAGAGAGAGAGAGAGAGAGAGAGAGAGAGAGAGAGAGAGAGTGATTAAAGGCGTGGAAGTAACTGCGGAGGAGGAGGAGGAGGATGTGTTCAAAGCCGCCTTGACTCTACTCTACTAATTAGAACGAATGATAAATAGCTTTTGGAGGGCATTCTGTGAAAGTGATGAAATGCCAGGGAGAAGCTACAAGGAGAGAGAGAGAGAGAGAGAGAGAGGTGAAAGTGTGCCCCCGGAAAGGTGGCGGTCTCGAAGGAGGCCAAAGGAATGGGAAACTGACGAGATTAAAGCAAATCAAGTAGGGGGAAAGGGTAAAGAGACTTGCGAGAGAGAGAGAGAGAGAGAGAGAGAGAGAGAGAGAGAGAGAGAGAGAGAGAGAGAGAGAGAGAGGATGGAAGAAGAGGCGATTCAGAATGCGAACGGCGAGATTGGAGTGTGAAGGAGGGAGAAAGACGTTGGAGGGGAGGGGGGAGGAGGAGGAGGTGTGTGAGAGGGTAGGGGGTGTGGGGAAGGGAGGTATGGGTCGAATCAGCTGGGTAAGCATCTGGGGACTCTGGTGGGGATTGGGGGATCAGTGGGGGAGGGGTTGTGATGGGGAAGGGGGTTGTGTGGGGGTGTGGGGTGGGGGAGCTGGGAAGAGCGATGTCGACGATACGCCGGGAATCGTCTGGAAAATGGGATTCCTGATGCAGTCATTTTATAGATGCCGGCTAACATTTTTCACAGCCTTGGGACACTCTGGAGCCCTTCAGAGTGAAGGAGGAAGAAGAAGAAATGGGAAGCTCAGGAAGAGGAGGAAAGAGGAGATAGGAATGTCAGGAAAAGGAGGAATAGGAAGAAGATGGTGAAGGACAAATAAAAAAAAAAGAAATCGGGAAGGCTTTGAAGAACTGACTCGCGGAGCAGATGGGAAATGGTGGAGGGAGGAAGAGGAACTGGAATCGGAGAGGAGAGGGAATAAAGGAAGGCATAAAGGAGAGAAGATAAGAAGTAAAGACACGAAGAAACGGAAGTAGGGGACCGGGGAAGGAGATGGAAGAGATCATCCACCTAAAGAAGAAGACGAAGACGACGTGGAGAGAGAGAGAGAGAGAGAGAGAGAGAGAGAGAGAGAGAGAGAGAGAGAGAGAGAGAGAGAGAGAGATCTTGTATAAACAAAAAAAAAAATCGTAAAAAGAAATTGATTGAATGGGAGATTTAGTCGCTTAAAGTGAATGAAAGGTAAAAGATAAAATGACACAGATGTGTTGGGTTCAGAGAGAGAGAGAGAGAGAGAGAGAGAGAGAGAGAGAGAGAGAGAGAGATAGGCTGTCAAG
The DNA here is from genome assembly GCF_040412425.1 of Macrobrachium rosenbergii. Classification (NCBI taxonomy): domain Eukaryota; kingdom Metazoa; phylum Arthropoda; class Malacostraca; order Decapoda; family Palaemonidae; genus Macrobrachium; species Macrobrachium rosenbergii. The sequence continues at coordinate 42,817,809 of NC_089748.1, forward strand.
TTGCAAGAAATAAGAGGTAAGAAGACGGAAGCAGAGTGGGGGAGAAAAAAAAGGGGGTGGGGGTGGGGTGGGGGTAAATGTTGAGACAGTGAAATGAAAATGCATGAAATTGGTTTTTACAAGATTTACGATTTACGAAGTAAGATAAAGGAGAAGGATTGAGCTAGGATGTAAAACGCAAAGTGAGGCTGAATGAAATTGGTTTATCATGCAAGGAAGAAGAGAGAGAACGAAATGAATTTTGAAAAATTTATAAATACGAGTTGATGTGATGAGAGAATGTGGGGAACAAAGGAAAAAGTAAATTAACTTCATTAGAAATGTAAGGTTTATAGATGATGATATTCACAAAGGCTTCTGTGTATTCGTCTAAAGTGATTAATAATTGGTGTTATGGAATGTTGATGCCGAGTTGATCCTTTATTATGCAAGTAGGGGATGATTAATGCAGACTTATTTTATTTTTATTTGAAGACAAAATCTAGGCATCCTTGCCACCTACAGCAATTGCTAGTTGTTCGTGCAACGTGTGGATGTATATAAAATGATTTAACTCAGCTGTGATCACAATTTAAATTTAATTAATATAGTAAGTATTGGATGCTCTTGCAACGTGCTGATGAATGTAATATTATGGCACTCAGCTATGATCACAATTTAAAGACACGTACCTAGCAGGGGAGTGCCGTCAGTGCGCCTCATGCTGTGCACTGTGGGCATTACTAGAGGTTCTTTGCAGCATGCCTTCGGCCCCTAGCTGCAACCCTTTTCATCCCCTTTACTGTACCTACGTTCATATTCACTTTCTTCCATCTTACTTTTCACTCTCTAACAATTGATTCATATTGCAGCTGAGAGGTTCTCCTCCCGTTACACCTTTCAAACCTTTTACTGTCAATTTCCGTTTCAGCGCTGAATGACCTCGTAGTTCCCAGTGTTTGGCCTTTGGCCGAAATTCTGTATTCCGTTCTATTCTGTTCTATTCTAATCTAAAGAAACGAAGAAATTGTGAATATTTGTTAAGGCAAGTCCATAAAAACATTATACATTGGCAGTTGGTTAAACCTTGTTAAGAGAATATGTTCTTGTCAAGTAATAAAGTGAAGTCCAGAGCCCATAGCATTAAATGAAAGTGTAGAACTTTCTGCCTGCCCGGAATCCTGCGACTCAGATCTGTCAGCACTTGAAGGAGGCAGGAAGTCCGTCAATCAGCACTTTTCTTGTAACTGCGGTTCTTGTGAGCAGCCGGATCCGTACTGGTCCTTTACCATGGAAAGATTGGATCTCTCTCTCTCTCTCTCTCTCTCTCTCTCTCTCTCTCTCTCTCTCTCTCGATGTGTCTTTTTTTCCCCCCAAAGTCCTCCTCGTCATTTTTATGCCAGTGGTCGTCCGAAGGTTTATTGTTATTATTGTTATTGTTTATTTTGTTGTTGTTGTCGTCTCGAAAGAAAAAGTCTATTGGTGATATTTGTTACCCGAGCTTTCTCATTCTTTCGCTTTCTTTTCTTGGTCGTAAATCGTTTGGTTAGATTGTGCCGTCTCTTTATATACTGTGGGCAGAAGTTTTATTAGCTGTATGAAAACGATGCTGTGTTAACTTACTTTATGATATAAATGTATATATATATATATATATATATATATATATATATATATATATATATATATATATATATATATATATATATATATATATATATTTGAACTATTTTGATATCAGTGATTTTCAAGAATTGATGAAAATTCTCTCTCTCTCTCTCTCTCTCTCTCTCTCTCTCTCTCTCTCTCTCTCTCTCTCTCTCTCTCTCTGAGACCTAGAACCTTGAGTCATCCATACCGGTATTGATGTTGGGAAACTAACTTAATTGACAGTCGAAGTGAGGTAGTCAAAATGGACTAAAATTTTAGTCAAAATGGACTAAAATTTTTGCAGTAACTCTTTGTAAGATTAAATCTTTTAATTAGTTTCAAGACTTTCAATTTGTAATAAAAAAAAAAATTCAGCATTTGTTCAATTACAATATCCTTATTAATTCTCTTGGCACTGAGGCATCGTGAGTTATATTATGACATTTTTCTCGTTGACCGTAACTTTAAAATCGTAAATTCGTGGATGTGTTTATTTGGCCCTTTATTATTAAAACTGTTAAGCTATTTGCAGTCTGCATGCAAAACCAATTTACTACGCCCATTAATCACGCAGCCTTGACGATTTATTAGTACTGTGCAGTTCAGTTATGATGATGTTTAAAACTAACAGGCTTTAAATCATCAAGGGCATAAAAATAACGACTGCTAAACGTAGCAGTTAATCATGTTGGACCTAGACATAACGTCGCTAAATTGTAGCAGTGTATCATATAGTAGAATGCCCCGGACGAAGTTAGTGCCGTCAGTGCACCTCTTGCGGTGCTCTGTAGGCGTTACTTAAGCGTCCCTGCCTTAGGCCCCTAGCTGTAACCCCTTTCATTCCTTTTACTGTACCTTCGGTCGTATTCTCTTTCTTCCATCTTACTTTCCTTAAGCCTCTACTGACAATTGATTCATAGTGCAACTGCGAGGTTTGCCTCCTGTTACACCTTTCATACCTTCTTACTGTCAGCTCATTTCAGCGCTGAATGACCTCATAAGTCCCAACGTTTGGCCTTTGGCCTAAATTCTGTATTCTATTCTATTGTATATCTTACAGAATTCAGATTAAGGAGGTAAAAGGTCAGCCGAAGACCATTCAGATTAATGAGGAAGAAAGGTCAAACTGAAACCCTTCAGATTAACGAGGAAGAAAGGTCAGATGAAGACCATTGAGATTGAGATGGAAGAAAGGTCACACAAAGACCACTCAGCTTAAGGAGAAAGAAGTTCAAACGGGAGACCATTCAGATTAAGGAAAAAGAAAGGTCAGACGAAGATAATTCTGGTGCAGGAGGAAGAAAGGTCAAACAAAAACCATTCAGATTAAGGAGGAAGAAAGGTCAAACAAAAACCATTCAGGGGTACGGTGGTAAAAGGTCAGCCGAAGACCATTCAGATTAATTAACGAGGAAGAAAAGTCAAACTAAAATCCTTCAGATTAACGAGGAAGAAAGGTCAAACTAAAACCCTTCAGATTAACGAGGAAGAAAGGTCAAACTAAAACCCTTCAGATTAACAAGGAAGAAAGATCAAACTAAAACCCTTCAGATTAACGAGGAAGAAAGGTCAAACTAAAACCCTTCAGATTAACGAGGAAGAAAGATCAAACTAAAACTCTTCAGATTAACAAGGAAGAACGGTCAAACTAAAACCCTTCAGATTAACGAGGAAGAAAGATCAAACTAAAACCCTTCAGATTAACGAGGAAGAAAGATCAAACTAAAATCCTTCAGATTAACGAGGAAGAAAGGTCAAACTAAAACCCTTCAGATTAACGAGGAAGAAAGATCAAACTAAAATCCTTCAGATTAACGAGGAAGAAAGGTCAAACTAAAACCCTTCAGATTAGCAAGGAAGAACGGTCAAACTAAAACCCTTCAGATTAACGAGGAAGAAAGATCAAACTAAAACCCTTCAGATTAACGAGGAAGAAAGATCAAACTAAAACCCTTCAGATTAACGAGGAAGAAAGATCAAACTAAAATCCTTCAGATTAACGAGGAAGAAAGGTCAAACTAAAACCCTTCAGATTAACGAGGAAGAAAGGTCAAACTAAAACCCTTCAGATTAACGAGGAAGAAAGATCAAACTAAAACTCTTCAGATTAACAAGGAAGAACGGTCAAACTAAAACCCTTCAGATTAACGAGGAAGAAAGATCAAACTAAAACCCTTCAGATTAACGAGGAAGAATGGTCAAACTAAAACCCTTCAGATTAACGAGGAAGAAAGCTCAAACTAAAACCCTTCAGATTAACGAGGAAGAAAGCTCAAACTAAAACCCTTCAGATTAACGAGGAAGAAAGATCAAACTAAAATCCTTCAGATTAACGAGGAAGAAAGATCAAACTAAAACCCTTCAGATTAACAAGGAAGAAAGATCAAACTAAAACCCTTCAGATTAACGAGGAAGAAAGGTCAAACTAAAACCCTTCAGATTAACGAGGAAGAAAGATCAAACTAAAACTCTTCAGATTAACAAGGAAGAACGGTCAAACTAAAACCCTTCAGATTAACGAGGAAGAAAGGTCAAACTAAAACCCTTCAGATTAACGAGGAAGAAAGGTCAAACTAAAACCCTTCAGATTAACAAGGAAGAAAGATCAAACTAAAACCCTTCAGATTAACAAGGAAGAAAGGTCAAACTAAAACCCTTCAGATTAACGAGGAAGAAAGATCAAACTAAAACCCTTCAGATTAACAAGGAAGAACAGTCAAACTAAAACCCTTCAGATTAACGAGGAAGAAAGATCAAACTAAAACCCTTCAGATTAACAAGGAAGAACGGTCAAACTAAAACCCTTCAGATTAACGAGGAAGAAAGATCAAACTAAAACCCTTCAGATTAACGAGGAAGAATGGTCAAACTAAAACCCTTCAGATTAACGAGGAAGAAAGCTCAAACTAAAACCCTTCAGATTAACGAGGAAGAAAGCTCAAACTAAAACCCTTCAGATTAACGAGGAAGAAAGATCAAACTAAAATCCTTCAGATTAACGAGGAAGAAAGATCAAACTAAAACCCTTCAGATTAACAAGGAAGAAAGATCAAACTAAAACCCTTCAGATTAACGAGGAAGAAAAGCCAAATTAAAACCCTTCAGATTTAGGAGGAAAGGTCAGTTCAACGACAGATGTTCAGATGGACGAAGGCCTTTTATAAAAACGATTTTTTTATATATATATCACTGGAGCGAGAGGGAATTTATAAACCTTCGGTAGTATTTTGTAAGAACGATGGTGACAAACACCCGCATAAATTCGACTCTGCCACTCTTCTGAATGTTTTCCCGATAGAGTCTTGATGTTGTTGGCGGTGTCCGATGCTTTTGGGGCTTCGGTAGAGTTTAATGTATACTCTCTTTTAATGTTTGTTTTAGACATATATATATATATATATATATATATATATATATATATATATATATATATATATGGATGTGTATGTAGGTAATGTGTTATTTTAATATTTGTTTAGCCTCATATATATATATATATATATGTATATGTATACATATATATACACTGTATGTATATGTATATGTATATATGTATATATATGTATGTAGGTATGTATGTACATATTGTATATACATTATATGTATGTATGTATGCATGTATGTATGGTAATGTTATAAATATGTATATATATAAATATATATATATATGTATATATGTGTGTGTGTATTTATGTACGTACGTGTGAGTTGTTTTATCATTCATGATTTGAACTGCCATTTATTACTGCCTTTTATAACTGCCACATTTTAAGCTGTAAGTGCATTGACTCTCTTTTAGCTTCTTCTTAGCTTAGATTTTAAGTCATTCTTTTAGTATCACATTGACTGTTCACACTGTCTGTGCGTGTCAGGTCAAGTGTCGTTCCTTGACCTATCTTGAGTGACGAGCTGTGAATTTTGCGGGGAAAAATGGAAGCTTGCATTTTCGTTTGAAAGTATCAGATGCGCCTTTTATTATTCTTTCTCATTTTTATTTTATTTTATTTTATTTTTTTGTCTTTGTGTTTCAAGTTCTCTCTCTCTCTCTCTCTCTCTCTCTCTCTCGCAAACACACAAACACATTATATATATATATATATATATATATATATATATATATATATATATATATATATATATAAAATGTGTGTATGTTTATGCGCAAAGTGCACATGTAGTTCATGGAGAACCTCTCTCTCTCTCTCTCTCTCTCTCTCTCTCTCTCTCTCTCTCTCTCTCTCTCTCTCACCCGCAACCGAACGCAGCGTCGCGAAAATGATGATGGCTTACTAAGCGATTACTCCGCTCCCAATTTTTGTACTTGACGTAAAATAGATAAAGTTAATGAAGAGGAAGAAAAATAATGGTTTCCGATAATGACGTAGAAGCAGGTTCATTAATTGCGGGCGAGAACAGCGCCCACAGCTGTGTCTCGTCGCCATTTTTTCTTTTCTTTTCTTTTTTCTTTTCACTCTCATGCGAGCTAAATGAGTCATACATTTTCATTCCGGAAGAGGACAAATTACGAAGTGTCTTTTTACCGAATGTTGGTCTCTCTATTTTTCAGGTTTTTTTAATTTTTTTATTTTGAGTTTTTCTTCATTATTTACCAGCTTCATTTTGGAATTTAGCAAATCTCCTGTTTTTTGGAATAATGTATATAGGAATAATCAACACAATCACGTGTGGAACAGAAATATATTTCTGACTCACCTCAATTGAAAGGCTAGACCGCTGCCAACCAAACCACACAAGTCATAAAAGAAGTTGGAATCTGAGTACCACTGTACCCAAGGCTGTACCTGAGCAGGCTAACTGCTTGCATATCAGCATGTTTTCCCCACGGGTTCCAACTTCATTTATGACTTGCGTGGGTTGGTTGGTAGCGGTCTCGTCTTTCAATTGAAAGACCTGGGTTCGATCCTGAGGTGAGTCAGAAATTATATATATATATATATATATATATATATATATATATATATATATATATATATACATACATACATACATACATACATACATACATACATACATACATACATACATACATACACACAGGTATATGTGTACAATTATTAACGCATATAAGAAAGAAGAAAAGAGTAAATCATATTTCTCACACTATGTAATTATCAGTTACAAAATCCTTACCATAAATTAACTTACGTGTCATATAACTTACTTGTCTTATATAATCAAAAACGCAAGTCAAGTCCATCCACAGTACGCTCTACAACATTAAATGAAAACCAATCCTCGCGAGGGAAGCTCCCATTCCCGTCCCATTCGTGTACTGTCCCACCAGACAGAGCGCGCGCGTCTCCTTCCTTTGTTTCACACGCTGTTACACGACGAACCCTGTGCATAATTATCCTAACGAGGTCTTTCCCCCCCCCCCAGCCGCCGCAACCGGCCACAGTCATCCTCATTCGCATGCATATGCGTCATGCAAGATGCATGTGTCCGTGTCAGGTGTGCACGTGTCTTGCACAGTTGATTTGATGGACGCGCGTTGCTCCCGAGAAGAAGACTGTCGCGGCAGTTGCATAAGTGAAGACGCGAGGTAGTCTAGGGTTGCTTTGCAGTGGGAGGTGGAAGGGGGTATATATTGTTGTTTGAGGGTGGGGAAGGGACGGGGGGGGGGGGTGGTCAACGGAAATTGGATGAAGCTTGCCTTGACGTTTGGAATTTTTTTTTTATGGTTGATGTTTGTATTCTCTCTCTCTCTCTCTCTCTCTCTCTCTCTCTCTCTCTCTCTCTCTCTCTCTCTCTCTCTCTTCAGTTTTGCCGTACGTGAGAACAGGAAGGTAATAATATATTTTTTCTCGTTGCATTAGCCATAACTCTCTCTCTCTCTCTCTCTCTCTCTCTCTCTCTCTCTCTCTCTCTCTCTCTCTTATCCGTACGTGAGAACAGGTTGGTAATAATACTATTATTTTTCCCGTTGCTTTAATTCAGGTGCTCTCTCTCTCTCTCTCTCTCTCTCTCTCTCTCTCTCTCTCTCTCTCTCTCTCTCTCTCTCTCTCTCTTGTGAAAAATACAATTACATCTATGCAGTTTGACTGCAAATTTACCATTTTCTTAATTTACCACAAGAAAGAGTGATCGAGAATATGTTAGTTGAAAAGAAGAGTAGTATATAGTAGCCTTCTTTTTATAAAAGATTCGGAGCATTCCTACTTTTAATAATGATAGTAATAATTCGAAGAGATTCACAGTGTCGTGATAAACAATCTATGTAATAAGAATCCACAGTTATATAGTAAATTTATTACACAGTAATATAATTACTATATAATTGTGGATTTCTATTACGTAATAATAATAATAATAATAATAATAATAATAATAATAATGTTACTGTGATTGTTGAGTGGTTTTCAAAAGAAAGTTTGATGCTTTATACATGTGTTTATGTGTGTGTGTGTGTGTGTAAGAGAGAGAGAGTAAGAGAGAAAGAGAAAAGAAATTAAGAGCACTTCGCTTTTCTTTTCTTCGTATAGATCCTAATCTCTCGCTTCCCTGGCCTCTAATTCAGTCTGCCGATGTGAGGTTTATACGAACACTTTTTTTGTTTTTTTTGTTTTTGTCCTTTATTTTTATTTTCGTAGACTCTTGCCTCCGACGGCAAGAAGGAAGAAAGTTTCAAGATGGGTCGTTAAAACTTTCTGGAGTGGGAGTCGTATTCATCTCCTTGAACTGAGGAAACAAAGTTCTCGAGGAGTCACAAAACAGCAAATGGGTCTGCTCCGGTTCTCCACTGTTGTTTTCAGTCTCCCTTTTTTTTTTTTTTTTTTCATTGCGCTCTGCCATTGGCTCTGTTCTGTCCTGCTCAGCCCGGAGAAGAAGTTTGCAGAAGTGCTTCTCCCGGGTGGAAAGGGTCCCCGGGATGATTCTTGTTTCAGTGGATTTAGTTTTGGGTGTCGTGAGAATTCCGTCCGTTTATCTGTCTTTATATATAATGTGTATATATATATATATATATATATATATATATATATATATATATATATATATATATATATATAATTTTATATATTTATATACATATATATAATTGTATATTAAATATTGTATTTATATATCCTAATACAAATTCATAGCATTAGTCAATAAGGGCACAGTCGGGTTATTAGAAGGTGCCCAAATCGCTCTCTCTCTCTCTCTCTCTCTCTCTCTCTCTCTCTCTCTCTCTCTCTCTCTCTCTCTCTCTCTCTCTCTCTCTCTCTTACGCGCGCTTTGTATATACATACATACATACATTATATATATATGTGTGAGAGAGAGAGAGAGAGAGAGAGAGAGAGAGAGAGTGTGCTTGAAAGCAATCATTACGCAACAACGCGAAAACGTCAAATACAAATCTTGACGTCTTCGGGGGCGAGGGGGGGGACTTGCGCGGGGGAAGGTGGGGGGCGGGGATTACGTGACGTCCCCCCGTACGCCAGACAGACAGACAGACAGACACACGTCGTCGGTGAGATTAAAGACTCTATCGATTGATTGGCTGCGACGCCACCGGTGTGATTCCTTCCTTCCTGAAGCTATAAGCCCGTCGATTACAGTTACGGTTCGCGTCATCCGTAATTACGCAATTCAGATTGATTGATCGGGTCGCGTTCCGCGTCGGCGACGATGATGAATGCCGTCGTAGTTCCCCCGGCCGGCCGAGGTGGGGGGGGGACCTTTGTCCATGACAGCTTGACGCTTGAGGGCTTTAAATGAGTGGAGGTAATATACGTATTTAAATGTTTAAATATATATATATATATATATATATATATATATATATATATATATATATATATATATATATATATATGTTTGTGTGTATATATATATATATATATATATATATATATATAGAGAGAGAGAGAGAGAGAGAGAGAGAGAGAGAGAGAGAGAGAGAGAGACTGAATCCATTACACACACACATACACACACACACACTCACACATCTATATATATATATATATACATATATATATATATATATTATATATGAATATATATATATATATATATATATATATATATAATGAATATATATATATATAAAGGAGAGAGAGAGAGAGAGAGAGGACAGGGACATTCTCTCTCTCTCTCTCTCTCTCTCTCTCTCTCTCTCTCTCTGTGCTCTGTGTGTAATAACCCGAAATTGCGTTACTTCCAATTCTTATTCGTATCTCCCTTCCTCCGTGGCTTCCTCACTTTTTTTCATTTTCCTTCAGTTATTGATGTGTTTCGCTCTGTTCCATGCAGATTGCTCGAGTCACACAGGATGTAAGGAGGGAAATTTAATTAAGCCTCTGAATATTGCAAGGAAGAATCGGGAGCGCTGTTGCACTGCATTGCAAGACGCTTTTATTGCAGCGATAAGAGGGTGGCCCGACATGGCATAAGCGCGTTTCCCGTTCGATGAATCTTCAAAAGCCGATTTTTTTTTCTTTTCTTTTTTTGAAGTTTTTTTTTTTATTTATTATCTTTTGCCAACATGTTGGTGGTTTTCGGTTTTGTCAGTATTCAAGGATAGGCGATTTTAAATTTATATTTCTTTTTATCGTGAAGGCAGAATAGCACTTTTTAGAATTCGTTTCTTTCTTCAGTGTAAGTTTGGGTGTATTGTTCGTTATTTTGTTTTATATTGTATTATATTATATTATATTATGTTATATATATATATATATATATATATATATATATATATATATATATATATATATATATATATATATATATATAGTATATGTATATAGGTATATATATAATATATGTACTGTATATATATATAAATATATATGTAGATAGGTATACATAATATTATAGAATACACACACACACACATATATATATATATATATATATATATATATATATATATATATATATATATATATAAACATGTGTTTGTTGATGTATATATGAACCTCTAGTTTTTCTGACATTAATCGCAAACCTGTCATGTAAACCGCTAACCATCCATGGCATTGAGAGTGGAAATTCATATGCAAGGTCAAATTCACTGTTGTTTACTTATGTGAGACGTGAAATCCGAAAGCAATATTGGCAGAGCTGGTTTTCACATGAATATTTTTTTAAGAAAGTGAAGTACTGCTTTTAGTTTTCTGTAAAAGAAAACAAATGTCTGTCCGTCCGCACTTTTTCTGTCCGCCCTCAGATCTTAAAAACTACTCAAGCTAGAGGGCTGCAAATTGGTATGATGATCATCCACCCTCCAATCATCAGACATACCAAATTGCAGCCCTCTAGCCTCGGGAGATTTTATTTTATTTAAGGTTAAAGTTAGCCATAATCGTGCTTCTGGCAACGATATAGGGCATGCCACCACCGGGCCGTTGTTAAAGTTTCATGGGCGGCGGCTCATACAGCATTATACCGAGACCACCGAAAGATAGGTCTGTTTTCGGTGGCCTTGATTATACGCTGTACAGAAAACTCGATTGCACCGAAGAAACTTCAGCGCATTTATTACTTGTTTACACTCAAATACGCTATGAAGGATTTTTTTTTTCTTGTATGCTTCTTTTAATTTTTTTTTTTTCATTTCAGTTCTATTCTTTTGTTTATATCGTTGTACCTATAATGGAAAAGTCTCGCTGACGCCAAATTCCTCATTTTTAACGAAAGGAAAGATCCAGTCTCTGCAATTTAATAAAACGGCATTGGTTATGTCCCTCCATATCTCTTGCCTGCAATAGAAAGTCACCTTTTTTTTTTTTCTTCCCATTGTTCTCTCTCTCTCTCTCTCTCTCTCTCTCTCTCTCTCTCTCTCTCTCTCTCTCTCTCTCTTTTCTCTTCCATCCCAATGGAACCGGATGATCTCATCGTGCCTTCTTGCCCAGTTTTCCGTCTGAATTCACTCCTTTATTTTTTTGGGGATGGGTTTTGTATGAATGGTAATTTCGTTCAGCGTAATGAAAAGAATATTGGAAGGTTCTTCACATGAAAAGTAAGATGGCCTGGGCGCGTTCCTCTCTCTCTCTCTCTCTCTCTCTCTCTCTCTCTCTCTCTCTCTCTCTCTCTCATATATATATATATATATGTGTGTGTGTGTGTACAGTATATATATACACATGTGTGTATATGTATATATGTATTTATATGTCTATAAATATATACATGTATGTAGATATACAGGGGCACTACGTAACTATTTTATTGTTTTATATGCTATGAATACACTAACTACGTGTGCAAATAAAAGTACACACATTTATATATATATATATACATATACATATATATGTATGTGTGTATGTATGTATATATATATATATATATATATATATATATATATATATATGTTTGAATGCCTGTGTGTATGTGTGTCTGTCTGTGTGTATCTTTCAACTTGCTGGAAATCTGAGATGGAACGTGTCAGCAGCTCTGTATTGATCGAATAGTGCTGATTTCCAAGCTCTTTCTGGACTTTTGAGATGTGTGATGGAATTCGAAAGTTTATAAACCACCGCGCCAAACTCTTTGAAAACATTTTTGAACTTTTTTCCTTTTTTTTTTTTTTTTTTTGGAAGGGTCCTGGCCCACACTGGCCATTTCCTTTGTAAGCGGATCAGTCATGTTATCCTGAATTTCATTTTTTTTTGGGGGGGGGGGCGAGTGCAGGGGTTTAGAGGACGTTTGAGAGGGGGAGAGAGATTCCACGATTTTCCCCCCACGGATAAAATGCCACTTATCTTGGGGGCAGTATGGTAGGTCTGCAAGTGCCCAAGTAAGTTGTAAAAGAGGTTGTGATGCAACTTTAAAGAACCGTTCGCCATTAATGCATTTTTTTGTGTGCCATTAATGTATTTTTTGTGCCATTAATGCATTTTTTTGTGTGCCATTAATGTATTTTTTGTGCCATTAATGCAATTTTTGTGCCGTGCCATTAATGTATTTTTTAGTGCCATTAATGCTTTTTTTTGTGCCAATGTATTTTATTGATTTAGCTTTCTTCCTTAATTTGTATTCTGTTCAAATTTTGTAGAACATACCAATGACTTCAGACTTTATTGTCATGAACAATCCATTGAAAATTCCTCCAGTTTTGTGTAATATTCAGTTTTCTTTCACATTTAATGTGTACCATGTGGTAATGTTTTAATTTTGTAGAACTTACTAATTGATAACGCAGCACGTTGTTTTCGTAAACGATGTCGTAAGAAAATGCCGCTAATTTTCCACAGTTTCTCAGGTGAATTAGAATTTGTATATTTAGAAATCACAGCAATAAAACATTGGATAGATGGAAAGAGACTGACTCAGCTGACCTAGATTCCTTCTTGAGATATATCTTCCAAAAATTCGAAGTTATCTATTCATTGGTCAGTGGTGAACGGGAGTATAATATTTTAGCTTCGGTTTTCTTGTTCGTGGGGAAACGAGGAAGCTGACAAGGTTAGGAAGTTCTAATTCTATGACCAGTCTCGAAGTCTTAAATTCGAAAAAGTGGAGAGTATTCAAGGTCAAAATAGGAAAAAGTAAAAATTGCAATTTGTGAAAATCGAATTCTTGACTTTGGCTTGCTGGAAATGAACTCGGGAGATATTGACCTGAATTTTGGACCAGTAACCATTTTTTTTTTTCTGAGTCGGCGGTGCAGTAATGTCGGTGGTCCTTTGGAACTTTCGTTTGCTTTACGAATCAGTCGAAGTTCTGCCTTTGAAATGGTCGAAATTATTCGAAATTGGTGTTCTGGAGATAATTAAGAATGGTATGAGAAATAAGATATATGGATTTTATATATATATAATATACTGTATATGTGTGTGCGTGTGCATGTATAATTATATATATATATATATATATATATATATATATATATATATATATATATATATATATATATATATATCAATCATCAACACGTCACGTGTGGAACAGAAATAAATTTCTGACTCACGTCGGGATCGAACCCAGGTCTCTCAGGTGGAAGGCAGGGCGTTACCTGGGCCACGACGTGAGTCAGAAGTTTATTCTCGTTCCACACGTGATTGTGTGTTGATGATTTCTATCTTATTCCTCAGAAGGATAATTCGAATGAAACGTTGTCTATTGGGTCATTTGCTGAGTCGGGGAAGTTGGGGAAAACTCGCTGGTATGCAAGCAGTTAGCTTGCCTATAATTCCTTGGGGTGCAGCTGCTCTCAGGTTCCAACTCTTTAGACTTGTGTGGCCCAGTGGCAACGCCCTTGCTTTCCACCTGAGAGACCTGGGTTCGATCCGACGATGAGTCAGAAATTTATTTCAGTTCCACACGTGATTGTGTGTTGATGATTTCTATCTTATTCCTCAGAGGGATAATTCAATGAAACGTTGTCTATTGGGTCATTGCTGAGTCAGGAAGTTGGGGAAAACTCGCTGGTATGCAGCAGTTAGCTTGCCCAGGTAATTCCTTGGGTGCAGTTGCTCTCAGGTTCAACTTCTTTAGACTTTGTGGCCAGTGGGTAACGCCCCTTGCTTTCCACCTGAGAGACCTGGTTTCGATCCCGACGTGAGTCAGAAATTTATATATATATATATATATATATATATATATATATATATATATATAAAGTAACTATTTTATTTTTATATTCATTTGTTTGTCTTCTCGTATTCTTTACATTTCGTACCGCACCTTACCGCCTTGGCTAATGAAAAGCAATCACCGCTGAAGCCTGACTAATATATAAATGATAAACCGTCGACGTCGAACATTTCTCTCGTCACGAAAGGAAAGCAAGTGTATCTGTCTCTTTCTCTTCTCTCTTCCAGTTACCCATTTATTCTCATTCCACTATTTCCTGTTAACATTCCCCTCTTGACCCGTTGAGGGATCCGAGTAGTCACTTAAAAGTTAAATTTATTATGAAGTCGGTTCTTAACAGGAGTTTTTCAAAGTGAGGTACTTACGGGAAATTGGTACACTCATGTCAGAATGCAGAGCAGGGATTAGTATCTGTGTAAGGCTGAATAAATCCCTTGTTCAGGCTTTCCCTGTTAAGAGTGAAGAAATATATTGCAGAGGGACGTGAATGATTTAATTTGGGTGAGTGTTCCATGATAAATGCGTTTTATATTTTTGTATATTTAGATATTTAGTGTTCCTTCCCGCAGGTTTGTTTACTTTTTATTTCTTTTTCTGATCCGTAGAGGGGTAGTGACGTAAGCGCACCTCATGCGGTGCACTGTAGGCATTACTTAAGGTTCTTTGCAGCCTCCCTTCCTTAGGCACCTAGCTGTAAACCCCTTTCATTCCTTTTATTGTACCTCCTTTCCTATTCTCGTTCTTCCATCTTACTTTCTACAATTTCCGTTTCGGCGCCGAGTGACCTCATCAGAGGTCCCTGCGCTTGGTCTTTGGCCTAAATTCTATTCTTTATTCTCTTTATTTCTATTTCCTCCTCCTCCTCCTCCTCCTCTTCCTCCCTCTCTCCCTCCTTCTCTTTATTTTTTCCATCGTGATTGCACATCGATTATATTCATGAGCTTCACTTAAGAGAACTTTTAAATCTAAAGTTGAGCTTGGCAGCAGGGGGTGTTGGGTGGGGGTGGGTGGGTTTCATTATAATGCAGCCAGGCAAGTTAATCATTGTTGTTGAAACTTGGGCCTGAGAGAAGGGGCTCTGTGTCCGTGGTAATTTCGGCCGAGACCTAACGACCTCGCTGATGTTGTCGGAGATTCAATGGCCGTGGTAATGTTATTGGAGATAACCTGGACATTGTTGTCGGTGGCGTATTAACGGAACGTCCTCCTTGGCGTATCTTAACCGCTCGCGTTGGGTTTATAATGGGGTTAAAGCAGAGAATTGGAATTCAGGCCAGATCAGCTGTTAATGACAGCTCCGCCCTACAATGGAAAACTGCAGTATCTGCAGCATTTTCGAAATTGAGACATGGGCTCGTGAAACACTAATACACAAGTTACTGCAGTTTCAGAATGATTCTTCGGTGCTTTATTTAGGGGGTCCCATTTGCAGTATCTGCAAAATCAGTAGTAAGACAAGGGAGTACTTACCATTTTTCTCAGGTTTGCATTTTTGCAGATACTGCAATCTTCCATTTTAGGGCAGAATACTTTATGTCTGATAACGAGTTTTATCTTATGGCTAGACAACATTATATGGTAAACAAATTTCGTCACTTCAAAGAACGTCCAGATGTCTTATAGGGAAATCAAATTACCCTAATTGCTGGACGTCCAAGGATGCTATAAACACACGACTCCAACTGATCGCACAAACATCACGAACAAGTTTAATACGAGTCAACGACTTGTTGGTAGTTATATCAACAGTGCTTCGTATGGTTAACCGGCATTTGCGAGAGGTTCGTTTGATATTAAAGGTCATCGATTTGTTTTCAACTTGTTTGTGATAAGTATGCAATAAGTTGCCGAAGTGTATATGACATTTTTAGTTTTTC
The DNA here is from genome assembly GCF_040412425.1 of Macrobrachium rosenbergii. Taxonomy (NCBI): domain Eukaryota; kingdom Metazoa; phylum Arthropoda; class Malacostraca; order Decapoda; family Palaemonidae; genus Macrobrachium; species Macrobrachium rosenbergii. Next base: position 42,833,864 of record NC_089748.1, read on the forward strand.
TGTCCGCCCTCAGATCTTAAAAACTACTGAGGCTAGAGGGCTGCAAATTGGTGTGTTGATCATCCACCGTCCAATCATCAAACGTACCGAATTGCAGCCCTCTAACCTCAGTAGTTTTTATTTTATTTAAGGTTAAAGTTAGCCATGATCGCGCGTCTGGCACCGCTAAAGGTACCAACAACACAGGCCACCATGAAAGTTTCATGGGCCGCGGCTGAGAGTTTCATGTGCCGGGGCTGAGTTTCATGGGCCGTGGCTGAGAGTTTCATACAGCATTATACGCTGTACAGAAAACTAGATTGCGCCGAAGAAACTTCGCCGCATTTTTTACTTGTTGTTTATTGGATGTCCAAAGTACCCTCTCCACAGGATACCCGAATGCCAGCATAAATGGATGTCAAGTACCATGATATTAGGATGTCGGAATATCCTAACGCTGTTATCACAATATTACCTCCACAGTACAAACACATCGTAAACACATCGTCAACTTGTCGCATACATATCACAAACACGTTGAAAACAAGTCAGCGACTGTAATCGGAGAACGAGCCTTTGTCACCGGTTTGATCTACCAACAATTCGTTGACTTTGTATTCAGCTTGTTGGCGATGCGTGCACGATGAGTTGGCGACGTGTTGGTGACATGTTTTAAAGTAGTGTGGGTGCATCAGTAGATCTACGGTACCGCTACGGTACCGCCATTATGTAGCCTAATCGCCTTCATTAAAAAAATCATAGGATTTCTAAATTCCATGGCGATTAGATATCAGGCGTTCACCTGATCAGCTTTAAAATAATCCCCCCTTTTTCCCCCCAAAAAAGGGTTGGGATTGAATTATAATTTTTTTATGCATACTATTGTATTCCTGATCGCAAATACTTCATCTCATACAAAATTCGACTTTGTGTCTTGAATAATATTGAAATTTGAGCAGGTCGAATTTCCAAAATTTTGATGACTTATAACTCAAAAAATTTTTGTTGTGTCGAGAGGCCCTTTTCATGCTGAACGCCTCATATACAGTTCCCTTAATGTTTGGTAGCTGTTGTCACTTGAAATTGTTTCAAGGGCTGTCGTTTAATTTGGTAATAGGCTGCAAAGTAATAGGCTGCTACCGCCGTCCATTTTTCCTCGTGGGCTGCAACGCCATTTAATAGGTCGTGAGTGACGCTTAACAAGGGGAGCGGCGCTAAGTGATTCTAATTGATCCGCGGTAACCGGGAGGTGTTTGTGTAATGGGGGAGAGGAGGAGGAGAGGGGGATGGAGGGACGAGTTGTTTGAATTGCGCAATCGTCCCTTCATTTGGAAAACATTCGCTCCTGGGACCGAAACAATTGAATCGCGAGAAGCGCGCCGTGTTTATTTTTTGTCTTCTCCCCCTTTTTTTTTCACCCTCCTCCCTCCTCCTCCCTCCTCCTCCTCCTCCTCCTCCTCCTCCTCCTCCTCCTCCTCCTCCTCCTCCCCCCCTTGCTCCAGTATTTGTCTTCTTTGTTTGTGGAGGCCTGTTTAATGAGCTTGATGTTCTTTGCGTTGTCTGCAAAGTATTTCGTCGTAATTGTAGCGACACGTAGCTATTTTGGTGCCTTGATGGTATTTTCGTCGTGCGTTCGGATGTTGAAGATTTGCTTATTTGTAGAGATGAAAGATTGTTTCAGTATTTTTTTTTTTTTGTTTCGGGTTCTTTCAGTGTCATTGTTGCAGTTGTACTCTGTTGGATATAGTTAATAGAGTTGATGAGAATACTTCCAGTTAAAAAAAATATATAATCATAATGAATATTGGTATTTGTTGTTGATTTTGAGTCTACGTTGCTACTATAGTCCAGTAGATTATCGTTCACAAGGTTTATACATACATACATACATACATACATAATATATATATATATATATATATATATATATATATATATATATAAATTTACATATATATATATTTATATAAATAAAAAATATCATATGTATATATATATATATATATATATATACTATATATATATATATATTAGTGATAAGGTTAAAAGTTAAGTATATCTTAGTTTAACTATATCTACTGAGCTGATTAACAGCTCTTCTAGGAGCTGCCGAAGGACATTAGATTTATTTTACGTGAAGGCAAGAACCAGTTGGTTACTAACAACTTGCATTCCAGCTTATTAGTGGAATCGAACCACATTATGGCGAGAAATGAATTTCTATCACCAGAAGTAAATTCCTCTAGTCTTCGATG
>NC_089748.1:42841097-42886097 GCF_040412425.1 Macrobrachium rosenbergii
CTCCTCCTCCTCCTCCTCCTCCTCCTCCTCCTCCTCCCTCCCTCCTCCTCCTGTCAGTACTATATTATTATTATTATTATTAATTATTATTATTTTATTATTATTATTATATTATAATTATCATTATTATTATTATTATTATTATATTATAATTATCATTATTATTGTTATTATTATTATTACTATTATTATTTTATTATTATAATTATTATTATTATTACTATTTTTATTATTATTGTATTATAATTATTATAATTATCATTATTATTATTATTATTATTATTATTATTATTATTATTATTATTATTATTATTATTATTATTATATGTAACCATCGAATTGATACCGCAGTTCAGGCACGCATTAAAAGTGCTTTAATCTGGCGATCGAGCCTAATTGAAAAATTCTGTACATTTGCAAAAATATCACTGGAATGCAATGCTATTCTCTGGAACATGGCTGGAAATGGGCTGGAATGGCATGGAACCAGATTTAAGGGTAAATTAAATGGTGGCTTTCCAGTGCTCTACATTGAAACACACTCTAAGGTAGTGCGTGGATACTTGATACGCACACACAAACAAACATACACGCATACGCACATACACGAACAAACACGCCATGCATTTATGTGTAAACAGAATGTGTATGTGCGTATTACCTTTATTCATGTTCATTACAGGGATTTGGTTTCATACATGAGCAGTAATTCGGCATACCTCTCAAGATCACGTTGGCATCTCTCTCTCTCTCTCTCTCCTTATACTATGAAAGGACTGAAACTCGTAAATTGTGTCTTAAGTAAGTTTTATTACAGTTCTCATTCTTTCTCTTTTTAGAACGTAATTATGCTTTCATGATTATAATTAAGTTAGTTTTATATTCTACCACGTAGTAATTTTATACAAAATCTTCATGGCTACCGTTGTTGAAAGTCTTGAATGTCAAGATGTTTGCGTATGAGTATGTCAGTTATCTAAAAATTAATTGTTTAATGCACCAATACAGTTAACCATCACTTGTAAACTTTGAAAAAGTTTATATGCAACTGAAGCTAAATCTGATTTCATGCTTTCCAGTGCTTTATTTCCATAGATCAGACCACTCTGTTCATATTTTTCCAATAAGTATATATTAAATACTCCAAGTAGAATCATCATCATGCCGTCAGTCAGTATAAGGGCTCTGACGAAGTATTTTTAGTGCTTCAAACGTATGTCTGTCACCTCAGCTTGTTCAACGTAAATACTTGGTATGAAAGTGGTCATTGGAAAGCAGAGACATAGAATTTGATTCTGTTACATTTTTATTTATTTATCAATTTATTTTTTTCTTTTTTAAGCGCGATCTCTTCTTTCTGTATTTCCCTTTAACTCCTCTTACTTTTTCCTAATGGACGCTGTATTCTTTGGAAGCTTGAATTTCAAGTCAGTGGCCCCTTTGGTGGGCTTGTTCCATATGAATAGGTTTCATCTACTGAATAATAATAATAATAATAATAATAATAATAATAATAATAATCCACCAATATCACGATTATCCTAGTAATAAATCTCCGTTTGAGTCACGATGAAATTGAAGGGTGATCTGCCCACTGGACCGTTTCGATTCAGTTGAAATGATTATGTTCAGGGCTTCATTTTGTTTACTGATGTATTGACATTTAATATCTGGATAAAAACTGTGCGGCCTTATGATATAGGGTTGTCGCTACGGTCTGAATATTGACTCCTTTGTTTTTGTGTATGACTGATACTTTCTATGTATGCATAGCATTGCTACCATTTTGGTATGTTTATCTCACAGATAGATGTGGTCTCCTTTCGTAGTTCTATTTTACATTACCAGACCGGAAAATCCAGTTCTAATTTATCTGTCTGTTGTTGAAGACTAAACAGCATACCATTCGCATTGTTCCGTGCTACAGTTTTTTTTTAGCCAGAGATTTAGACTGGTTTTCGCATGCGCAAAAGTCTCTCAGTCTCTTTACCAGGCTGATTAAGGAGGGGATGAGAGTGACTCTCAACGTCCTTTATGGTGGAAAAGGTCAGCTGTGGAGAGCGTAAGCTAGTGGATCGCATTTCCCTTTTTTAACTTCATGAATCTTTAATAGCTTCGAGTACTTTGAATTAATTATTGATTCAGTGTTTGAATTAACTATTGATTCAATGTTTCAAATGTGAATTAATGATTTACGATTTGTTCGTATTACCCTTGAAATCACATTCATGAGGTAAAGATTTTTGTTGTTGTATTTACTGAGTCTTTTTGTAATATATCTGGTGAGTAATTACCTCACTGTTTGTGTGTATTCTTTCCCCACAAGTAAGTTCTAATGTCCCGAACTTAATGTGCCTCACATTTAAAAGATCACAAACAATACGCTGGCTTGAAGACGTACTGCCATTTCCGAGGAAGAGTTTATTGCTTGCTTTCACACACACACACACACACACACACAGAGAGAGAGAGAGAGAGAGAGAGAGAGAGAGAGAGAGAGAGAGAGAGAGAGAGACGGACTTTCTGTCCTTCTACAGGAATAATTTAGAAGGATTGAGTATTAACGTGTGAGATGGTAGTCTACAGTAAACCATGTGAGAAAGAGAGAGTGACGAGAAAGGAAACATGGGAAATTTTATAAATTTTTCTAAGATTTCCGAATAAATAAGTTTTTGTTTCATCGCGAGAGAGAGAGAGAGAGAGAGAGAGAGAGAGAGAGAGAGAGAGAGAGAGAGAGAGAGAGACGAAATGCTATTTTGCACTGGGTCTTTGGAGACAGGAAGGCGCCCAGACAATGATATAAGACATCGGGTCTGGAGCAAGCATTATATAGGGAAAGGATGCAGAGAGAGAGAGAGAGAGAGAGAGAGAGAGCATTACGGGGAGGGGGAAGGGGGAAGGGAGAGAGAGGATTTAAGGAGGCAGGGGAAAGAGTTTGGTGACCGACTAAGTTGACGGGAGCCGGATAGGATGGCAGGGATATTATTAGGATTTTTTTTTTCTCGGGGAATGTCCTTCTTACTCGGGATTTATGTGCCGGTGCATTTTTTGAAGACTTTCTTTCTCTTATCCAAGAGAAATTATTTGAAATGTATATATATATATATGCATTATATTTATATGTGTATATGTATAATTCGTTTGCTGTTTTGTTTTATTTTTGTTTATTGTCATTATTTAGGTCACCTTTTGTAACATCCAAAGAATTCACGTAGCTTCACTGAAATATTTTCAATCAGGTTCCTGAATTCGCTCTTCCTAAGATTGTAACTATTCGCATCTAATCCCGAAACCCCTTAGTGGGTAAGTGCCGTTAGTGCACCTCATGCGGTGCACTGTAGGCATTACTTAAGGTTCTTTGCAGCGTGCCTTCCTTATGCCCCTAGCTGCAACCCCTTTCGTTCCTTTTACTGTACCTCCTTTCATATTCTCTTTCTTCCATCTTACTTTCCTCAACCCTCTCCTAACGACTGATTCATAGTGCAGCTGCTAGGTTTTCCTCCTGTTACACCTTTCAAACCTTTTACTGTCACTTTCCTTTTCAGCGCTGAATGACCTCATACGTCCCGGTGCTTGGGCCTTTAGCCTAACTTCTATATTCAGTTCAGATCTAAGCCTGAAATATTGATAAATCAGATCATATCATTTCCGAATTCTGAAACGTTACAGTGAAGACAGTTGGAGTATGAGAAGATTGAGAGAGAGAGAAGAGAGAGAGAGAGAGAGAGAGAGAGAGAGAGAGAGAGAGAGAGAGAGAGAGAGGAACCAAATTGGTCTTGAAGAGAGAGAGAGAGAGAGAGAGAGAGAGGAACCAAATTGGTCTTGAAGAGAGAGAGAGAGAGAGAGAGAGAGAGAGGAACCAAATTGGTCTACAGGAGAGAGAAAGAGAGAGAGGAACCAAATTGGTCTTGAGGAGGGAGAGAGAGAGAGAGAGAGATGAACCAGATCGGTCTTGATGAGAGGGAGAGAGGAACCAAATTGGTCTTGAGGAGAGAGAGAGAGAGAGAGAGAGAGAGAGAGAGACCAAATTGGTCTTAGAGGCATTAGAACTAATCCAGTTTCGAATGCCCCACTCAGAAACTGTCTGTATCCGCATTAATTGCATCACACGGGATTAAGCGATACATAGAACGAGTTTCTCCCCGAGTGAAGTGAGGAGGAAAGGAGGAGGTTATTTGGTGAGGAGCAGAAACGTTTGCTTATGAAATTAGTGAGGGAAAAAGGGTCGGTGATGATAAGATTGAAGAGGATACGTGAGAGCGAAACGTTTCATTGAACACAAATAGACCGGATTGGTGAGGAACTAGCACGAGTTCGCATCCCGTAGGGGGGTGTAGCGCCGTCAGTTCACTTCACGCGGTGCACTGCAGGCATTACTTAAGGTCCTTTGCAGCGTCCTTCGGCCCCTAGCTGCAAACCATTTCATTCCTTTTACTGTACCTCCAGTCAAATTCTCTTTCTTCCATTTTATTTCCCACCTTCTCCTTACAATTGTTTAAACATTTTCAGCGCTGAATGACTTCATAATTCCCAGTCCTTGACCTTTGGCTTAAATTTTACATTCCAGTTCCAACGTGAGCTCACAGACAGCATGGAAGGTGTGATTAATGAATGCATTACAGATGGAACTTTTAAATAGACTCTAGCAAATGTTTTTGAAATAGCAAGAACAGTGACGTAAGGCTCCCCAAAGCTCATGAAAGGACGATATGGTCCTGTCATGTTGAACTAATTAGAAAATGTTCAAACTTAGTAAGAAATCAAGTGACGAAACCAACTTTGGAATCAAGGACAAAAATGAGATTTTTTTTTTTTGTGAGGAGATTTTGTCTAAATTTGAAGAACCCACAAGTAGATAAACCCGCAGGGGGTTAGTGCATTCAGTACACCTCATGTGATGCACTGTAGGCTTTACTTAAAGTTCTTTGCAGCGTGCCTTCGGCCCCTAGCTGCAACCCCTTTCGTTCCTTTTACTGTACCTCCTTTCATATTCTCTTTCGTCCATCTTACCCTCCACCCTCTCCTGACAATTGATTCATAGTGCAACTGAGAGGTTTTCCTCCTGTTACACCTTTCAGACCGTTTACTGTCAATTTCCATTTCAGCGCTGAATGACCTCATAGTTCCCAGCGCTTGGCCTTTGGCCTAAATTCTATATTCAATTCAATTCACAAGTAGATAAAGTTAGCTATTACTTTACCTCTTTATTGTAAAGTGCGAGTCAGCTTTCAAGTAAAGTGAAATACACACGCATGTATTCATTCACCTTTCTCATATGGATATGAATACATCAACACAAGGATCCCTAATTTAAGGTTCAAGGATATTATTAATCTGAAGTCCTGTAGCCAGAATGAGGCCTGAGTGGGAGGATCGTAATTGAAATTACCTGAGGGCAGATTCGTATTTTTCTCCTTGGTGCTTTTTTTATTATTATTATTATTTTTTTGGACGGTCGCATCATTATACGGTAAGTGTGCCAGAGGGTTTAGCATATTAACGTAGTACATGTCACTTAATTTGAGTTTAGTTTCTTTCTTTTCTTTCTCTTCTTTTCTCTCTCTCTCTCTCTCTTCTCTTCAATTATGTATATTTATATACACACATAAAATATAATAGATATATATATATATATATATATACATATATATATATATATACATACACACACATGTATGTGTGTATTTATTTATATATACATACATATGTACTGTATGTATATACAGACACACATTATATATATGTATGTATACATATATACATTCATTATATATATATATATATATATATATATATATATATATATATATATATATATATATAGAGAGAGAGAGAGAGAGAGAGAGAGAGAGAGAGAGAGAGAGAGAGAGAGAGAGAGAGAGAGAGAGAGAGAGTGTGTCTTTGTGTGTGCGTTTGCATAAAAATCCTTTGCTTGTATAAACGCATTTACTGCAGTTGAACGTGGAAGTTTGTGGTTCATAAAACTGGTTTAAACGTCCATTGTTGTTAGGCTTAAGTGAGATTAAGGTTCTTTTGATCGATTGTTTGCTCTGAATAAACTGCTTGAAATGCTGGTGATTGGCGGGATTTACGTGCTTGTGGCATGCACAGGTCTCCCACAGGTAAATGCCTGCAATGTAAAGATTTGAGAGGATGTTGAATGTATCGGAGAATTAATTTCCTATTTCGTTTATTGGGTGTTTTGTAGAATTTCCAAATATTTTGGAGAACATTGCTTTTATCTGTTTATTTTTTAATGTGTTAATATTATTTTTTTTTCTTTTTGAATACGTGATCACTTCATTCTATATTTCCCATTTCCCTCTTTTCTCTCTGTTGCTTCTTTCAGATGCATATTCTTTGGAATCTTGAATTTCAAGGTCGTGGCCCCCTTGGTGGGCATGTTCCAAATGAATTGGATTCGTCTTCTGAATAATGGTAATAGTAATTTTTTTTTTGTCTTACCCAAAGGTAATTGAGATTTGGATCATCTTCAGAAGACATCTGTTCTTCAGTGCTAAACTTCAGTCAGTATATACGAGTATATATGTATATATATATATATATATATATATATATATATATATATATATATATATATATATTTATTTTATTTAAAGTTAAAGTTAGCCATAATCGTGCTTCTGGCAGCGATATAGGACAGGCCACCACCAGGCCGTGGTTAAAGTTTCATGGTCCGCGGCTAATACAGCATTGTACCGAGACCACCGAAAGATAGATATATTTTCGGTGGCCTCGATTATACGCTGTACAGAAAACTCGGCGCATTTTTTACTTGTTTATTTTATTGTTGAATAACCAGACATCCGTTTCACTCCCTCCCTAATTTCTGATTCCAGTCACTCGCAGGATTAGTGTAAAAGCAAAGTGCATTCAGTCTGCGGACATTAATTCCTGTAGCTGATTACCATGTTGACTTCGTGTTCATTTCCAGCATGTGATTACCATGTATGATTCATGTTCATTTCAATCTGAAATGGTCACTCCTCTGACTATGGTACTTAAAAAAATAAATAAAATAAAAAATGCGCCGAAGTGTCTTCGCGCAATCGAGTTTTCTGTACAGCCGACACAGCGTATAATCAAGGCCACCGAAAATAGATATGCCTTTCGGTGGTCTCGCTACAATGCTGTATGAGCCGCGGCCCATGAAACTTTAACCACGGGTCGGTGGTGGCCTATCCCATATCGTTGCCAGAAGCACGATTATGGCTAACTTTAACTTTAAATAAAATATAAACTACTGGGGCTAGAGGGCTGCAATTTGGTATGTTTGATGATTTGAGGGTGGATGATCAACATACCAATTTTCAGCCCTCTAGCCTCAGTAGTTTTTAAGATCTGAGGGCGGACAGAATAAAGTGCGGACGGACAGACAAAGCCGGCACAATAGTTTTCTTTTACAGAAAACTAAAAAGTCTTTATAGGTTTGCGGAAAATAGAGTGAATTATTTTCAGTTCGGTGAATTGTTCTTCGCATCAGGTCGAATAGAAACTTCTTTAGTTATTTATTTCGAAAGAGTTTCCAAAGTCATGGTTTTTGTACCAACGCATTCGTGGTGTATTTACTTATTGGTTTATGTATTTGTTGTTGGTTTATTACGGACGAAGGGGAGAACAAATAACCCAAAAAATGCAGTCAGCCCATGTCCATAGATATGGGTACCAAAACCAAGATTGATATCGAGGACAAAGGTAAAAGAATTAAAGATAGCGATACGGTGAAATGTATCATACTAAAATGAAGAAAGTAACATATTTATTTCGTGTATTAATCGTAAGTTGGTATTCGAGTTATTTCACAAATACTTCAAGACTTTTCAGTGTTGGGAGGATACTAGTCCATATGAGTGACTGGATGAAGGAACAGAATGTAGAAGATATTATTTTTGTGACTGCTGGAATTTTAGATGACTGGATTTTTATTCAAAGCTCGCTGAGTTTTAGATGTGTTTTCCTTCTAAGTCAGATTTGGTCGTAATTGACTTTACTGAAGGTTTGTAGTTTCCTGCTTCCAGTCTTCGGAATTCTCTCTCTACTTCTGTTTTTTATTTCCCGTAGGGTTACCCTTTAAAAACAAAAGCCTTCCACCTCCTTTAAATGGATACATATGGTCGCCTACGCCGACGGTTTTCCTAATTGAGGAACGAAACGCGCAAGCAAGCGAGCAACCATTTCACTCGTTTTAGGCTGATGACAATTCTCATCCGCAAATGATGACACGGAATCTGGTCAACTTCGACAGATTTTCGTCCTTTGTATTTTTTTATCTGTGGCCTTTGTAGTTGATCTTGTATTTTTGCTGCTGGATGGAGTTTTACCGGCGGTTCCTCTTTTGTCACTTCGGCGGTAATGGAATGGGGCCACTATTTTTTCGTCGACGGAATTCCGGAAACGGCTCCTCTCTGCACTCGCCGAGTTTTTTTTTTTTTTCCTTTTTTTAATTTATTTCAGTGCTGAAATTCTCGGGATGTAGAGTTTTTTTTTTTTGGAAAGGTTTGTTTCGATCGTCAGTGGAAAGTTACATTTCGACCGGGAGTTAATAGTCTCTCTCTCTCTCTCTCTCTCTCTCTCTCTCTCTCTCTCTCTCTCTCTCTCTCTCTCTCTCTCTCTCTCTCTCTCTCCTGTCATTAATTACTCTACTGTCAGTTATTGGTCTGTACGGTAATCTATTTTGCCGTCTGTAATTAACACGTGCAGTGGAAATTAACAATGGAAATTACCCTTTGTTCTTAGTTGGCTGTTTGTAATTTATCTTTATGTATATATATATATATATATATATATATATATATATATATATATATATATATATATATATATATATATATATATATATATATATATATATATATATATATATATATATGTATATATATATATATATATATATATATATATATATATATATATATATATATATATATATATATATATATATATATTTCTCGAAATTCCCTATAAAGTCCTTTTTTATTTTTGAGTCACAAATCACCATCTAAAGTGAGTTTTTATCAAATGAAATTTGCATGTTATTGTTATCATTTTTCATTTGTGTTCAGTAGTTTTTATTGATAGTCCGTAAACATGTCTTGAATGTCGGATGGTCTATAGTAGATAATCCTCGCTTTCGATCAGCAGTACATTTTAGTTTTCTGTAAAAGAAAACTATTGTGCCGGCTTTGTCCGTCCGTCCACACTTTATTCTGTCTGCACTTTTTTCTGTCCGCCCTCAGATCTTAAAAACTACTGAGGCTAGAGGGCTGCAAATTGGTATATTGATCATCCACCCTCCAATCATCAAACGTACTAAATTGCAGCCCTCTAGCCTCAGTAGTTTTTATTTTATTTAAGGTTAAAGTCGGCCATAATCGTGCTTCTGGCAACGATATAGGATAGGCCACCACCGGGCCGTGGTTAAAGTTGCGCGCGATTGCGCCGAAGAAACTCCGGTGCATTATTTTACTTGTTTATCCGTTGCGTTGGGCATTCGTAATTATTAATGATCTTGTTCAGGGAATCAGTCTTTCATAATTACAGTTTAGCTGGACATTATTAATTCCCTTGGCTGTCAAGTTTATCGAGGTGCGTACCCTTTGTTACCAGATGTATTTAGTTACCAGTTGTATTTAGTTATCTCTTTACGCAAAGTGATCGTCAGTAATTACGCGCTGTGTAATTACCGTGTTGTGTCAGTTGATTGTCATTAATTACAACGCACTGTCCGTGTGTCGTTAGGGTACACTTCGGCTGCAGCGTATCTCTGTCACGGTATAAAAAATAATCTGCATATCTGCTGCACTGTCGAAACAGCTATGCAGCATCCGTAGAATTTGACCGGATGCTGATTGTAATTATATTCCATCACTGTCCGCTCTTCAGGAATGCATTATTTTTTTTTTTTTTTTTTTTTTTTTTGGTTAATCTAATTGGTAATGACTGGCTTGATTTGAATTAGCGCCGATAAAGTACTTAAGCGTTTAATTCGGTCACTTTAGCTGCCGTGTGTTGTTTTTCAATGTGTTATTTCCTTTTGAAATAGATGTTAGTTATGGACTGAAATATGTTCGTTTTTAGCTTTATGTAAAAAAAAAACTATTGTGCCGGCTTTGCCTGTCCGTTCGCACTTTTTTCTGTCCGCACTTTTTCTGTCCACCCTCAGATCTTGAAAACTACATTGGCTAGAGGGCTGCAATTTGGTATGTTGATCATCCACTCTCCAAGCATCAAACATACCAAATTGCAGCCCTCTAGCCTCATCAGGAGTTTTTATTTTATCTAAGGTTAAAGTTAGCCATGATCGTGCTTCTGGCAGCGACATAGGACAGACCACCACCGACCCGTGGTTGAAGTTTCGTGGGCGGCGGCTCATACAGCATTATACCGAGACCACCGAAAGATAGATCTGTTTTCGGTGGCCTTGATTATACGCTGTAGCGGCTGTACAGAAAACTCGATTGAGCCGAAGAAACTTAGAAACATCGGCGCATGTTTTACTTGTTTATATTATTAAATTGAATAACCAAACAGATAAGGAACTCCATGGAAAACTTTTGGAAAGGAAATTTTCCACGGAGTCGCTAATTTGTTTGGTTATTTCCAACTTAATAATGATGGTTTTAGAGAAACCTTTTTTTTTTTTTTTCTTTTTTTGGAACATTCAATCTTTTGGAGGTTGGATCCGTAAGAGACCATTATATAGTAATTTTCTAAGAAACATTTTAAAATACATTGACTTAATTTATTCGCAAGTTTTACGAAGGCTGCTTTATAAGAAACCTCTACGGTTAGCTCCCGGTATGCGGGTAGTGCCGTCAGCGCTCCGCATGAGGTACGCTGTAGGCGGTACTTAAGGTTCTTTGCAGCGTGCCTTCCTTGGGCCCCCTAGCTGCAACCCCCTCTCGTTCCTTTTACTCTACCTCCCTTCATATTCTCTTTCTTCCAACTTGCTTTCCACCCTCTCCTAACCACTGATTCATAGTGTAACTGATTTGGAGTTTCCTCCTGTTACGCCTTTCAGACCTTTTACTGTCAGTTTCCGTTTCAGCGCTGAATGACCTCGTTGGTCCCAGTGCTTGGCCTTTGACCTAAATTCTATATTCAATTCAAGTCAGTTCTGCAGTTTGCTTTTTGAGTTGTTCTTCCCTAATGTCCCGTTTTGTAAATAATGTCCCATTTTGTAAATAATGTCCCATTTTATAAATAATGTCCCATTATGTAAATAATGTCCAATTTTGTGAATAATGTCCCATTTTGTGAATAATGTCCCATTTTGTAAGTAATGCCCCATTTTGTAAACAGTGGCCCATTTTGTAAATAATGTCCCATTTTGTAAGTAATGCCCCATTTTGTAAACAGTGGCCCATTTTGTAAATAATGTCCCATTTTGTAAAACGTGAGCTTTTGCTTAACTTTTGTGCCATATTCCCATTATAATGTTTTCCCCTCTTTTTTTTTTCTTTAAACTCAGTGACATTTTACCCTTATTTTTAATAAAGAAAAATGTTGATTAAATCACCTCTAATGATTTTTTGTCTTTTTTTTTTTTATAAATGTGAAGATTTTATTTAGCATTGTTCATGAAGTCATTTTTCACCTTTTATTTTTCCCATTCCTCCCATCTTTTTTTAGACCCCCTTTATTTATATTATTTTAACAACAGCGCCATAAATATCCACTCCCAATATCATTTCGGACACAGAGGAGGGTAGTAGGGCATTGGACCTCTACCCTGTGGCATCGGCTGTGGTAGAAATATGGCAGAGACCCCTGGTCCCCTCTTGACACCCTGGGGCTTAAAAAGAATTTAGCTGTATTTGAAAAGGGGCTTAAAGTTCTAGATCCTGAAGGTCGCCCTTTCAAGGCAGATGAATTTTTCGTACTTTATCCTTTTTCTTTAATAATTGACTTATATTTTAGCCGTTTATTTTTTATTTTTTAAATTTGTTTTTCTTTTCTAATAACTGATTTCTTCTTTCTGTATTTCCTTTTACCTTCTGTTACTTCTTTCATGTGAACCACATATTCTTTGGAAGCCTGAATTTCGAGTCAGTGGTTCCCGCGGGCTTATTCCATATGAATAGGGTTCTTCTTCTTGAAAATAATAATATTTTGTCTGCGTGCCACTGACGTTATTAACCTGACAGTCTTTTTTTTTTATATTCTTTTTTCTCCGATTATGAGTCCGTTTACTTTTCTACCTGACTTCCATTTGATGATATTTTCATTTAGTTTATATACCTGAGAAATTTGTAGACTTTGGCCCCGTAGCGGGGTAGGGCCGTCAGTGCACAACATGCGGTGCACTGTAGGCATTTACTTAAGGTTCTTTGCGGCGTGCCTTCCTTAGGCCCCTAGCTGCAACGCATTTCATTCCATTTACTGTAACTCCTTTCCTATTCTCTTACTTAAATTTACTTTCCTCAACCCCCTCCTAACAGTTGATTCATAGTGCAACCGCGAGGTTTTCCTCCTGTTACACCTTTCAGACCTCTTTGCTGTCAGTTTCCCTTTCAGCGCTGAATGACCTCATAGGTCCCAGTGCTCGGCCTTTGGCCTAAATTCTATGTTCAGTTCAATTCTATAAATGCTGGGATTTGATGCTCGGAGTTTGTAATGTAGATGTTTGTCTTTTACAAACGAAAGAGTGGAATACGATTTGCTTCTTTTTCTGTTGGGGATGGCTTGGTTTCTGAGTTCAGTGTTTAGAAATGTCTGAGGCAGTGGTTCTTAACCTTTTTCAATGTATGCACCCCTTTTAAATCAGCAGTCAGTTCTCACACCCCCTGAATTGCTGAAATAAAAAAAAAAATGCTAAAATACAAAGTTGATATGATGTGTATTAATAACAAAACCACATTTTTTTAATCATCATTATTATTATTAGTATTATTATTATTATTTATTTTTTTTTTTTGCAGAAAAAAATGCGTATATAAAAATATATTTTGCTTTAAATATTCATAGGCATCCTCGCACCCCTTAGGAACCGGCTTCGAACCCCCTAGGGGTGCGAGCACCCCTGGTTAAGAACCACTGATCTAAGGACTTGGTTTTTTCTTTTTTTTTTTTTTTGGATATTAGACTTAAAAACCCCAAATCCTCTGGGCAAGTAGCTTCCTTTAAAACTTCAATGGAAGCAATTATTCCAAGTTTTAATGGCTCAAAGGAAGCGAATTGTTTTTAGGTTTTGTTGCATTACTGAGTAATTTAAGTGAGTTTTGTGTTTTAAGATAAGGAAGCAACTTGGTTTTTATTGGGGGGGGGGGCGTCGATGTTTAAAGCCCCAAAGTAAGCCACTTGCCCTGACCTTAAAAGGAAGCCCTCAGATTATTTTTCTCCGGATAATTAGGAGACCTGTACAGTTTATAATATTTTCAAAGATATTTTATTTTCATTTTCATGTTTGGATGATATACAAAATACATTATATTTTAAATGCCCTCGGCTTTTTCCTCTACAGATAATTTCATGACAGTTTTTTCCTCTACAAATAATCTGATGACATTCAGTTATTCCTTTTTTTTTTTTTCCTTCATCCTACTTTTTAAAGATTGCTTACTAGCCGAAGACGTCGTTTTATCTCCAGTCCGAGAGGAAACGAGTAAGAATGGAAGGGAGAAAGAATCAAGAGTATGTTGCTTTATAACTTCAAGTTGAGACCTCCTCCTCCTCCTCCTCCTCCTCCTCCTCCTCCTCCTCCTCCTCCTCCTCCTCCTCCTCTTGTTGTCTCTTTCTTTAAAAAAAAAAGTTTCTAAAGTGTCACTTTTTTTTTTTGTCTTGCCATTTCTTTTGGTCTTTCAGAACGTAAGGAGATGGGTAGGAGGAGGAGGAGGAAGGGGGAGGGAAGGAGTAAGGAAAGAAGGGATGGTTGAGGAAGTGGAGGGTGGAAGGGTTGGGGGATTGGAGGAAGGGGGGAGGAGAAAGACGAGGATGTGGAGTGGAGGAGGGTGGGAAGGAGGCTGGAGGAGTGGGGAGGGGAGGTGGAGGGGTAAGGAAAGAAGGGATGGTTGAGGAATTGGGGGAAGGGAAGGGGGTCGGAGGAGGGGAGGGGAGGTAAGGAAAGAAGGGATGGTTGAGGAAGTGGAGGAGGGAAGGGGGGTTGGAGGAGGGGGAGGTAAGAAAAGAAGGGATGGTTGAGGAAGTGAAGGAGGAGGGAAGGGGAGGGGTAAGAAAGAAGGATGGTTGAGGAAGTGGAGGGAAGGGGAGGGGTTGTAGGATGCGGAGGAGAAAAAAGACGAGGTTATGGAGTGGGGAGGGAGGGGAGGGGTAAGGAAAGAAGGGGATGGTTGAGGAAGTGGAGGGTAGGGGAGTTGGAGGAAGGGGGGAGGAGAAAGACGAGGATGTGGAGTGGGGGAGGGAAGATGGGTAGGAGAGGAGAGGAGAGGAGAAGGGGGATTTGCTATTGATTTCCTACTGCGGCGTTGGCTTTTGGGAGAGGGGGTGTTGGGGGTTAGTAGGGGCTGTCTAGTTTGTGTCTCTTTATGAATGCACAAGAAAGTAGTGTTGAAGCATGAGAGAGAGAGAGAGAGAGAGAGAGAGAGAGAGAGAGAGAGAGAGAGAGAGAGCACCAGCGCCAACGGCGGTGCTGGTTTCCGCCGACTGGCTATCGTTGGGGAAGGCCCCAGGCACCGGTCGTTTGTTCGTTCGTTTGCGGGTGATTTTGGGGGGGAGGGCGGGCGAAAGTTTGAGTTGAGAGAGAGAGAGAGAGAGAGAGAGAGAGAGAGAGAGAGAGATTGACCAACGGTAACGATATTTACGAGAGAGAGAGAGAGAGAGAGAGAGAGAGAGTAACGATATTTTCTTGTTTGAGATTCGTAGATGGAGATAGAGGCAGTTTTCTTTTTATATCTTCAATAAGTTTTTACCCAATTGCTAAAGCAAAATGAATCGTGGAGAGAGAGAGAGAGAGAGAGAGAGAGAGAGAGAGAGAGAGAGAGAGAGAGAGAGAGAGAGAGAGAGAGAATATAACGAACAGAAAGTCAATGTCAATTCATGTCAAAATAATGCAAAAGGAACCACAGAAAGTGAGACAGTAAAAGGGGTTTTGAACAAACCTTCTCTTTCATTTTTCTTGCCTTTATGTTTATTGTTTGAAGTCTGTTTAGAGAAGTTTGACATACATCCATTTCCTGGATGGCTTCAATGGATGAGTTTAGTCAATAGTTCAATATCACCCTTTTTACCATATAGATTTTACTACGGATGAATCACCAGAGGACCTTGAATCATCAGTCAATTGCCTGGTCGGGTGAATCATACCGCACAGGTAGTTTTTTACCTGTGAGGTTGTGGCTTCTGCGATTCCTGCAATTGTCCCGTTATGACCTGGGTCATTGATTTCATTTTGGGCGCAAACCCCTTTGATTTTCATCACTTTTTGTCTGTTATTTTCTTGGTGGGTTTGTTTTTGAAGTAAGGCATCAAGCTGTAGTACCGTTGACCTTTTATTATTATTATTATTATTATTATTATTATTATTATTATTATTATTATTATTATTATTCAGAAGATGAACCCTATTCATATGGAACAAGCCCACCACAGGGGCCACTGACTTCAAATTCAAGCTTCCAAAGAATATGGCGTTTGTTAGGAAAAAAATAAGAGGTGGTAAGGGAAAGTATAACAAAAAGAGATCTCGCTTATTAAAAACGAAAAAAATAAATTGATAAATAGATAAAAGTGTATTAAAATGCGAAGAGAATAATAAAAAAGAAGTAACTGAACGAAACAATATTTTTTGTGTGGGGGGGGGATTGTAATCGGCAATTGTTAAACCCGATGCTGTGAACAATTACATCATGATTGATGCTGGATCCCCCACACCGTCCACCCACAAACATTTCTCGCGCGCGCGCGCAAGCACGCACATGAGCGATATGAATGGGACTCGGTCTGACACTTGAAAAATAGATAAATGACTTGTTTTCCAATGCCGTGTATTGACAGACCCGTAGTAATGAAAATATTTTTGAGTAGGCGTCAGGGACTGCGTGTCGGATAACACGTTGACGCAAACAGTTTTATTGGCCGTATTGTCTGGGAATTCTCGCTCCTTCTCTGAAAGATGACGCCCGTGTTATTTGATCGGGCGGCGCTCGAGCGCTATCGGAAAGGAAACATGGAAGGAATGGTTAGTGCTAAAAAAAAAAAAAAAAAAACAAGTAGAAAGTGCGCCGAAGAAACGAGTTTTCTGTACAGTGTATAATCCTGCATGAGCCTGGCCCGTTAAGCCTTCAGCCACGGTCTGGTGGGTGCCTGTCCTATATCGTTGCCAGACGCATGATTATGGCTAACTTTAACCTTAAATAAAATCAAAACTAATGACGCTAGAGGGCTGCAATTTGGTATGTTTGATGATATGAGGGTGGATGATCAGCATACCAATTTGCAGACCTGTAGCCTCAGTAGTTTTTAAGATCTGAGGGCGAACAGGAAAAGCGCGGACGGACAGACAAAGCCGTTACTATAGTATTCTTTTACAGAAAACTAAAATGCAGGGAACAGTTGGTAAATGGGGATTGAACTGGCGAAAGGATGAATGTATCGAATTTGATTATCTAAGTTAGTGGTTTTTTATTTACATTTATATAATGATAGCGATATGGTTATTTTTTTTTTTTTTACTGTTTGTGCTTTTGTATATCAGTCTCGGCCTGATTAGGTTAAGAAGTCTCCAAGAATTTCTGTAGAAATTCGAAATCTAAATATGGCCTACGCGTGAACTTTTTCATCCCTACCATACACCGTTAGTTTCATGATTCCTCCTTCCTCCCACCCCTCCTCCTCCTCCTCCTCCTCCTCCTCCTCCTCCTCCTCCTCCTCCTCCTCCTCCTCCTCCTCCTCCTCCTCCTCCTCCTCCTCCTCGAACGGCAATCCTGTGGATGCCTCTGGCGAACTGAGATAAGGAAAACTAGTCGTGATTTGCTGCACATTTTTTCATTCCTATTTTTTCGCAACTGCTGGAAGTATTTTTGTATTTTTTCTTTTTTATTCAAATCTCAGTGTTGCTTCTTCGTCACATTATTGTTCGTCTGATCATTAGGAACAAGTTACGAGGAAAATTAGCTGTAGTAGTTCACCGTCTGTTTGTTTCATTGACGTCAGTCTTTGCATCTCGTCTTCTCAGTGATACAGAACTCTCTTCCTTCTTCTGTGCTTCCTGGATTTGTTTAATTCAGAATGACATGTTGTTCGCTGTTGTGTATGAAGACGCGAAACTTGAATTTTTTGTGGGGCTGCTATTAAGAATGGCTCTCTCTCTCTCTCTCTCTCTCTCTCTCTCTCTCTCTCTCTCTCTCTCTCTCTCTCTCTCTCTGCTTCTGGACTCTGCCTTGGGGACTGCGATATATAGAATTTGCCCTCAAGTATATTTATTACCTGCTCATGTCCGTACAGAAATGTAAATTAAAGATTAGTCGAGAAAAACAAATTTTATGAAGTCATTTCTTTACACTTTCCTCATTAACTTTCAAACTCGATGCATTTTTACGAAGTTCAAATGGCCTTTTATGAGAGGGATGAATGTCAACAAAAACAAGTAAAAAAATGCGCCGAAGTTTTTTCGGCGCAATCAAGTTTTCTGTGCATCGTATAATCAAGGACACCAAAAATAGATTTATCTTTCGGTGGTCTTCGTATAAGACTGTATGAGCCACGGCCTGTGAATCTTTAACCACGGGCTGATGGTGTCCTGTCCTACTTCGTTGCCAGACGCACGATTATGGCTAACTTTAACCTTAAATAAAATAAAAACTACTGAGGCTAGAGGGCTGCATTTTGGTATGTTTGATGACTGGAGGGTGGATGATCAACATACCAATTTGCAACGCTCTAGCCTCAGTAGTTTTTAAGATCTGAGGGCGGACGGACAGACAAAGTCGCCACAATAGTTTTCTTTTACAGAAAACGGAGGAAAATTTATGAGTTATGACTTGTTGAGTCTATGAAAACACACCAGGGTAAAATTACGTCGTAATTATTCATTCTTTGGATTCCGATTTCTCCAGTGGGTACCGTATTCTGTATTTTAGTCACCAGTCAGTACTAAGATAATAACGGCAGTGTTCTGCCCGTATACAGTGTATAGTGCCCATGTAGAGCCCTAGAGAGAGAGTGCATTTTTGCAACATGATAACTTGATTCGTTAGTGCATGACTAAAATACAGATAATTTATTTGTTTCCCAGTTTATCAAATAAAAGTCAGTGCCAAAAGGCATTCGGTTGTTAATACATTTATTGTATCTCAGTAAGGAATTCGGTCATTGCAAACGCGCAACGGCCATTGTAATAAAGACGATCAGGTAAATGATGCTGTAAGCCATTAGCAAAATACAATACCGTAAATGTCAGTCATTAACAAAATACAATACCAAGAAGACATTCTATTGTCTTTTACACATTAAACAAAGCGGCAGTACTCTCTCTCTCTCTCTCTCTCTCTCTCTCTCTCTCTCTCTCTCTCTCCCTCTCTCTCTCTCTCCCCAACAGCAGAACCTGTTACCTTCCCAAACAAGTGAAAAATGCGCCAGAGGATTTTTCTTTTAATCGAGTTCTCTGTACAGCCCTTTGTGTATAATCAGGGCCACCAAAAATAGATCTCTCTTTCGGTGGTCTCCATATGTGCTAATATGGACGCAGCCCATGAAACTAACCA
This sequence comes from Macrobrachium rosenbergii, assembly GCF_040412425.1. NCBI lineage: Eukaryota > Metazoa > Arthropoda > Malacostraca > Decapoda > Palaemonidae > Macrobrachium > Macrobrachium rosenbergii. The sequence goes on from NC_089748.1 coordinate 42,859,778, forward strand.
CAGCCTGGTGGTAGTCTATCTATATCGTTGCCAGAAGCATGGTGTAGCTAACTTTAACCTGTAAATAAAATAAAAACTACGCACTGGGGCTGAGGCTGCACTTTGGTATGTTTGATCATTGGAGAGTGGATGATGAACAAACCAATTTGCAGCCCTCTAGCCCTCAATAATTTAAGATCTGAGGGCGGACGGACAGACAAAGCCAGCACGATAGTTTTCTTTGGCAGAAGACTAAAAAGTCAGCCTAGCTGTATGATAGTGTGATTGTCAGCTGTCACGGCTCCGCCTCCTTCATGGTTGAAAGGCCTCTAGTCGAACAGTGTAGGCCTACTACAAATGCATATCATCATATTTTTAAAAATGTGTGACGGGTGATCATTTATCGGTTTGAGTATCTCTACGCTGTGGTATCTGTCACGCATACCTTGTCATCGCGATTTCACTCACGGAGTTTGAAGGAATAAACTTGCTAGTCCATTTTAGCCATCATGCCTAGTTATGTATGGAGGGAGATCTTTCATTACTGTACCCACATCAGTCGTTATGGCATATGCCACGCTTACTTTGTCATCTCAATTTCTCCTACAGAGCTATACATAAATTACTGTATATATATATATATATATATATATATATATATATATATATATATATATATATATATATATATACTATCATCATAAAATTCTCCTACAGAGTGAAGAATTCTAGTCAAACTTATCACCTGATTTAGACCATCATGCATATATATATATATATATATATATATATATATATATATATATATATATATATATATATATATATATATATATATATATATATATATATATATATGAAAGGAGAACGCCAGATGCTTCTTCACAGTTCAGTAGAGCGAGACCATATCCTTTTTAGCTGACATTTTCTGAAGTGTATGCGATCGGTCAGTGATAGCCGGGCTGTAGGTGCGTTTTCAGAATAGATATTCTAATTTTCCTTTGATGAGAAGCTTTTCAGCAGTTCTTTCCTAAAGTGTTCTCTCTCTCTCTCTCTCTCTCTCTCTCTCTCGCGCGCAGTTAGGAGCATTTATGAAGAAGACTTTGATATGTAGACTTCAAAGGTATACCCGTGTCCGTTGAGCGTAAGGGCATGCTTAATAGGATTACAAAATTATATGCATGTATGTGTGTATATATATATATATATATATATATATATATATATATATATATATATATTAGATGTGTGTGTGTGTGTATAACTGAATCACGAAAATATGGAACATGATGAATATATAAATAAAGACAAAATCCACAGAAGGAAGAAAACACTGGAGTGCTGCGAAGACTTTCGACTGTCGTCATTTGTAGCAGTCTACTAAGTAAAGGATGACAGTCGAAAGAGCCTCACCAACACTCAGTGTTTCTCCTTCCTTCGTGAGTTTTATTTCTTATATATATATATATATATATATATATATATATATATATATATATATATATATATATATCTATATATATATATATATATATATATATATATATATACACCTATATACATCTACATACATAGGCTACATACATACATATACAGTAAAACAGAAGCGTTTCATTAGACGGGAATGAACTCGAAGGCGGATAAAGTGACTCGAGATTCACGCGTTGTGTTTATAATTTAGTTGTTGGTGTCAGCTGTGATGGAGTGTGAATGAATGGAAGAAAATGCGCGGTGGAGAATGACAGAGAGCTATTTGTGTGAAGGTTTGCAGAACGGGTATTTTAAGGCTGCAGTGCTTGCAACGGAAATGGGACGAAAGCGAGTTTTGTGAGAATTGATGTTAAATGTCACAAGGTCGGAGAATGGCTTTAGTTATTAGAAAGGTGAATAGTCTACAAGAATGGGAATGGGGTTGGTTATAAGAAAGGTGAGTAGTCTACAAGCATTGGAATGGGTTAAGTTGCAAGAAAGTTGAATAGTCTACAAGCATTTAAATGGGGTTGGGTATAGGAAAGGTGAATAGTCTACAAGCATTGGAATGGGGTTGGTTATAAGAAAGGTGAATAGTCTGCAAGCATTGGAATGGGATTTTTACAAGAAAGGTGAATAGTCTACAAGCATTGGAATGGGATTGTTTACAAGAAAGGTGAACATTCTACAAGCATTGGAATGGGATTGTTTGCAAGAAAGGTGAACAGTCTACAAGCATTAGAATGGGGTTGTTTACAAGAAAGGTGAATAGTCTGTAAACATTGGAATGGGATTGTTTACAAGAAAGGTAAATAGTCTACAAGCATTGGAATGGGTTGTTTACAAGAAAGGTGAATAGTCTACAAGCATTGGAATGGGATTGTTTACAAGAAAGGTGAACATTCTACAAGCATTGGAATGGGATTGTTTGCAAGAAAGGTGAACAGTCTACAAGCATTGGAATGGGATTGTTTACAAGAAAGGTGAACAGTCTACAAGCATTGGAATGGGGTTGGTTATAAGAAAGGGAATAGTCTGCAAGCATTGGAATGGGTTTGTTTACAAGAAAGGTGAATAGTCTACAAGCATTGGAATGGGGTTGTTTACAAGAAAGGTGAATATTCTACAAGCATTGGAATGGGGTTGGTTCCAAGAAAGGTGAATAGTCTACAAGCATTGGAATGGGATTGGTTACGAGAAAGATGAATAGTTTGCGAACATTGTAATGGGGGTAATCTTGAGACTTAATTTGTGACGATAGAAATTAAATGCATTCAAGCAGAGTAATTGCTGTGTTTCGGTATAAACAGATGGGAAGAAAATTATTCTAGTTATTTAAAGGAAGGAATAGTTTTTTATTTTTTTTTTAATTAGAGAGGTGCAAGAAGTTAATGGACAAATTTTGCAACGTTGTGATACTTTGCAATTTATGTAATATATACTGTATATATATATATGTATATATATATGTATGTATGTATGTATGTATAAAAATACACTCACACATATATATATATTTATATAGAAATCTGAGGCATTTTGACCGATTTTTAAATATAAAAATGTACATAAAAAGCAAATCGTGGTATTCCTTCTTACACGTAAATGTACGTGGACGCGTACTGTCTATTTGTAAATCCATACGCGCGCATACAGCATGTATAATTCAGCGAAGTTATTATGAAACTATGCGACACTCAGCACCACTGTTGAGGGCCTCCAGCGAAAGAACATTCTCCTCTCTCTTTAAGAACTTGAAGAGCCTAAAGTTTGTTTAAAAATGTCTCATGTATTAGGTTTGTTTTGTTGGTGAAGTATGTGCCCCGGGGCACGGCTTAATTCCCCGAGTTGGAGGAATTCAGAAAAAGAAAAAAAAAAAAAAAACGTGGCTGTGTCGGGAAGTTAGATGGGTCGAGGAAACATTCATTAACTGGGGGGATTGTCTTATTTAACAGTCGCGTCCTTGTTTGAATAAAAAGGGAAGGGGTTGATAGAAGAAGATATATATATATATATATATATATATATATATATATATATATATATATATATATATATATATATATATATATATATAATCACAATACCATGGTGAAAATAAAGAGTACTGACCAGTTTCGACTTTATTTCCAAGCCATTGACGAAGGACTGGTACGGAGTATTAGAAGTCGCATGTATATATATTTGGGTGGTGATTGTGGCTACCAAAAGGAATGTGGTCTTAATTTTTTCTCACCCGTTTAAAACTAACCGAGTCTAATTAAAGGTGGGCGAATTTTATCTGACAGTTAGACATAAAATCAACCTGAAATTCAAACCTGATTTTTAAGAGGAATATTTCCGCAGAATTTCCTGTCTTAAAAAAAATAACTCAGTGAAATAAAGAGAAAAAAACAAATGAAAAAGTAAATAGGTATAATCTTCATTGTAATCCAAACGCAGTCGTAACTACTTCCGGAAAACAACCGGTGTTGTATCTAGGAATGTTTTTTCCAAACCACATTCGACCTTCCGGGTCGACGCCTCAGGCTCGAGCGCAAGCCGCATATAGGCTATATACATAATTATTATTTCATATCCTCTCTCCCATATTAAAAGGGGATCATTCAACTTCCATTGAGGCGAGAGAGAGAGAGAGAGACGTGAGGGGGGGAAAGTGAGGGAAGTTGACAGGCTGGAATAGTCACGTCAGCGCGAAGACAATTAAAAGTGTTGCGGTAAAATTGCTATTTGCTTAAATGAGTGGCAGCCAGGACAAAAGGTTTCCTGACGGCGGTGTGATGCGCCGCGCTGCCCTCTGAAGGGTGCACCGGGACCCCTCTCTCTCTCTCTCTCTCTCTCTCTCTCTCTCTCTCTCTCTCTCTCTCTCTCTCTCTCTCACACACACACACACAAACACACACACACACACGCAGGCATGCTCACTAACTCACGCTTGAGTGACGTGGTCTTAGAAATTAGCGAAAGGCTGGTTTAATACTCTCTCTCTCTCTCTCTCTCTCTCTCTCTCTCTCTCTCTCTCTCTCTCTCTCTCTCAGACACACACACAAACTTGATTGCAATGGTCGTACAAATAAGCGAGAGACTGGTTTAACTGACTCTCTCTCTCTCTCTCTCTCTCTCTCTCTCTCTCTCTCTCTCTCTCTCTCTCTCTCAGGAAACAACGTTTCTTTGTTTATTATTTTTTTCGTGTAGAACTCACAATTTTATTCTTACCATAATCATACGTAAAAAATGTTTAATTTTTTCCACTCGTCAGAAAATTGTAATATAGAAATGCTTGCATCTATTATTATTATTATTATTATTATTATTATTATTATTATTATTATTATTATTATTATTATTATTATTATTATTATTATTATTAATTTATTTATTTGCAAGACTTCCTTGTGGTATGAGTCGAGAACGTGCTTGAGTCTTTCTCATAACAGAATGATTTTACGTGGAAAAATAAAAGTCAAGTGATGGTAAGTAAAATGCACATCAATACAACAGATGTTTAGATAAATAAACAAATTGAAGCATAAATAAAAGGCGAGTGAAAATAAGAAAAATTGTAGGAGGAGAGTGGCTGGGCTCAAGGAATTAAAACGAGTCTCCGCAAAACTTATGACCATCATCACTGCAACGCAGAAAAGAAAGGTTATGTGAATTAAAAAAAAATCAGGGTCAAGAACAGAAAACTCCGTGGGGAGGTAGTGCCGTCAGTGCACCTCATGCGGTGCACTGTAGGCATTACTTAAGGTTCTTTGCGGCGTGCCTTCGGCTCCTAGCTGCAACCCTTTTCGTTCCTTCTACTGTACCTCCTTTCATATTCTCTTTCTTCCATCAACTCTTTTCGTTCCTTTTACTGTACCTCCTTTCATATTCTCTTTCTTCCATCTTACTTTCCACCCTCTCCTAACAATTGATTCATAGTGCAACTGCTTTGAGGTTTTCCTCCTGTTACACCTTTCAAACCTTTCCCCACCTGTCAATTTCGTTTCGCGCCAATGACTTCATAGGTCCCAGCGCTTGGTCTTTGGCCTAAAATCTATATTCATTTCAATTCAGTTCAATTCAAGAACAGAAATGCGCAGATTAATTCGAAGAATACATAGAGAAGTGAAGTAGGGTAGTTTTTAATGAATTAGAGATCACAGCCTTTTGTTTTCCAGTGGGAAAGTTGTTTGTTTGATTTTGTTGGGATAACATTTGCTTAGTCACATTGATATTAGTCACATAAGCGCTCAGGGCAAGTTCACTTACGTGGAAGTATTGGAAAGCGAGACATTCTTGAAGAATTGTATTATAGTTTCGTTTCAGTGGCTTTGCTTCATGCTTTGCTAAAGATATTCCTTAACAAACTAGTAAAAATTGCGCCGAAGTTTCTTCGGCGCAGTCGAGTTTTCTGTACAGCCGCTACAGTGTATAATCAAGGCCACCGAAAATAGATCTGTCATTCGGTGGTCTCGGTATGATGCTATATGAGCCGCGGCCCATGAAACTTTAACCACGGCTCGTTGGTAGCCTTTCGCATACCGTTGCGAGAAGCACGACTATGGCTAACTTTAATCTTAAATAAAATAAAAACTACTGAGGTTATAGGGCTGCAATTTGGTATGATTGATGACTGGAGGGTGGGTGATCAACATACCAATTTGCAGCCCTCTAACCTCGGTAGTTTTTAAGATCCGAGGCCTCATATTATTATAGTATGATTATTATTATCTTGAAAAAATCCCTAAAGTACGTTGCATGTGTATGATTTACTCATCATTATTACAAATTGAATTTTGAAGCGAAACCTCTCTCTCTCTCTCTCTCTCTCTCTCTCTCTCTCTCTCTCTCTCTCTCTCTCTGCTTGATAAGTAATGTCTGAAGGATCTTTTCAAGCCATGCTCCAGGGGCATCGAGCCTCTGTCATCTTAACAGAGCAGAGATGACCGATCTTGTACCATCTTGGGGTTAGTAAAAGGCTTTCGACAATCTTATTAGCTGCGTCGGCTTTGGCTACGCCGTAGCAGAGAGAGAGAGAGAGAGAAGAAGAGAAGAAAGAAGAGAAGGAAAGGAAGTTTGGAAGGGATGTGAGTGTTTGTGTGTCCATCTCGCATAGATGGGATGATGATGATGATGATGATGCTTCTTGGGGATTAAGGTTCCCTACAGAATGGGGATTTGGACGATGCTAACTTACTTAGTAAGTAAGACCCGGGGAGGGGTGGAGTTGGGTTACGTTGGGGAGGAGGCTGTCGGCTTAATTGTGTTTGTTTGTATGCGTGACAGACAGACAGCGGGAGTTAATATTATTGTTAATTAGGCTTTCCATATCTAAAATAGAGAACAGTATTAAACTGAGCTAGAGGTAATTTTTAGTGTCTAGGCGATCAATATATTAAATAGAGAATACTGCCCTAAAATGGAAGCCTGCAGTAGCTGCAAAAATACAAAAAATGAGAAAAATGGTAGATACTGAAGTTTTCCCTTGCCTTGATATTGATTTTGCAGATGCTGCAAATGTAACCCCCCTAAATAAAGCATTCAAGAACCGTTCTGAAACTGCAGTAACATGTGTATTAGTGTTTCACGAGCCCAGTAGGTGGTATATCTCAATTTCGAAAATTTTGCAGATACTGCAGTTTTCCAATTTAGGGCAGAATATTTTTAGAAGGCTAAAATAACATGCATTATGCTTGCGCGAGCATTTCGTCCGTAATATTCCTTTTTCACGTAGATAGAGAATTGATTGGTTGAGGACCAGATAAAAGATTTTGGAAATAAACGAACGTTTTTCCAAAACAGTTTAAATCCACAAAGAGAACATATAAATATTTAGGGATTTTTGGTAGATCTTGAAGAAAGTGATTATCGGAAGATTTGATTTTTTTTAAGGCAGGAAGTGGGATTGCGCAAGTCCTGTTTTTAAATTAATCAGTACAGGATTAAATTTTCGAATAGCAACATTATCAAAAGTCCAGGGTCCGTTCATGAAATGCTCCCGGGAACTGAATAATAGATCCTTCAGATGTGAATTATGTTTCGAGATATGTTTGAAAAGTGAATCTTATTATTTCACTACAGAAGGGGACTCGTGTTGCTTTCGTATTTATTGCTTTCCATGATAAAAAATGAAAACAACTCTGATCATTACAGTAATGGTCTCTACAGTAAAAGTTAGATTTATTTGGCCTTGTTGGGGCTGTAAGTATTCCTCACTGAATAAACGAAAGATTACGTATTATAATGAGATTGTAAATGTAATTATATATGGTTTAGTATAAAGCAATATTAAACAACTTTTTTATATTTTTATACTTGCCCATGATAGATAAAACCACACACTGAACTTAAGGTGTTATAAGTCGTACAAGGTGAAGTGTGACATCACAGGTCACGGGAGGAAGAAAAGTAAAATTTAGTAAATGGTTATAAAAAGGTATAGGTGGGAGAATGGGGTGGGTGGGGGGGTCAGGGTGGTTGTGGGGTGTATGAGACTTAGTGAGAATCAGCTTTGGAAAAAAATTGAAATAGATTAATGGGAATCAAAGCTTTAGGCTTTATTGCGTAGTGGGATGGTGGAATTTGGTTCTGAAAAGGGAAAATTAAATGTAGCAGAAGTAAGAATGAAGAGAGCAGACCCATTTAGTCTTCTTTAGCAAAGTAAGAATATACTTTGGAACCAAAATCCAAGGAGGAAATACTATGGAACCAAAACCCAACAAGAAAATACTATGGAACCAAAACTCAATAAGAAAATACTATGGAACCAAAACTCAATAAGAAAATACTATGGAACCAGAACCCAACAAGAAAATCCTATGGAACCAAAACCCAATAAGAAACTGCAAGGGAACCAAACCTCAATAAGAAAATACTTTGGAACCAAAACCCAATAAGAAAATGCTATGGAACCAAAACTCAATAAGAAAATACTATGGAATCAGAACCCAACAAGAAAATACTATGGAACCAAAACCTAATAAGAAAATACAAGGGAACCAAACCTCAATGAGAAAATACTTTGGAACCAAAACCCAATAAGAAAATACTTTGGAACCCCACTAAGAAAATACGATGGAACCTAACCCCAATTAGAAACTACTATGGAACCAAAACCCAATATAAGAAAATACTATGTTACCAAACACCAATAAGAAAATACAATGGACCAAAACCAATAAAAAAACACTATGGAACTAAAATCCAATAAGAAAATACTATAGAACCCACTAAGAAAATACTATAGAACCAAACCTCAATAAGAAAATACTATGGAACAAACCCCAATAAGAAACTCTTTTGGAACCAAACCCCAATAAGAAAATACTATGGAACCAAAACCAAATAAGAAAATTACCAGAAAATTACTAAGGAACCAAAGTAGCGAATTTAAGCAGAAAAACATATTCTCAATCAGAAAATAAAGCCTTGCTCGTTCTTTCAACGCTAATGTTAATGAAACGGCGAAAATGACACACAACAAAGGATCAGAGTTTTATACAACCCTACAAATCCCCCTTCGCATCCGGGAGGATTAATTAATTAATAGCTCTGCGTTTTTCATTGTTTCAATAAATGAGTAACTTGACCCCAACTGGAACCCAGTCGTCTTCAAGCCCTGTGACTTTTCACTGAAAAGTCAGCCAGTCAGTTAGTTAGTCAATCAGTCAGTCAGTCAGTCAGCCAGCCAGCCAGCCAGTTAGTTAGTCGGTCAGTCAGTCAGTCAGTCAGTCAGTCAGCCAGGCAGCTAGTCAGTCAGTTAGTTAGTCAATTAGTCAGTCATTTAGCCAGTTAGTCAGTCAGCCAGTTAGTTAGTCGGCCAGTCAGCTAGTCAGTCAGTTACTTAGTCAATCAGTCAGCTAGTCAGCCAATCAGTCAGTCAGCCAATCAGTCATTCAGTAAGTTAGTCGGTCAGTCAGTCAGTCAGTCAGCCAGGCAGCTAGTCAGTCAGTTAGTTAGTTAATCAGTTAGCCAGTTAGCTAGTCAGCCACCCAGTTAGTTAGTTAGCCACCCAGTCTGTCAGCCAGCCAGTCAATCAGTCAGACAGTCAGTTCGTTAGTCAGTCAATCAGTTAGTCAGTCAGTAGGTCATTCAGCCAGCCAATCAATCAATCAGTCACTTAGTCAGCCAGTCAGTCAATCAGTCAGTCAGTTAGCCAGCCAGTCAATCAACCAGTCAGTCAGCAAGTCAATTAAGTTCGTCAGTCAGTCAGTCAGTCAGTCAGTAGAGTGGAGTGGCTCACTATGAACCGAAATCGCCAATGAACAGTCTTGAGGCAAAATACCCTCTGTTGTGAGTTAATGAGGGGATCGTGGCTAACAAAGGGCAGGAGACTCTCTCTCTCTCTCTCTCTCTCTCTCTCTCTCTCTCTCTCTCTCTCTCTCTCTCACACACACACACACACACACACACACACACACACACACACACCTTACATGCTTTATACATAAAAAGATTAACGATTCAATGATTTGTAAGCGTTCCCTCTCTCTCTCTCTCTCTCTCTCTCTCTCTCTCTCTCTCTCTCTCTCTCTCTCTCTCTCTCTCTCTGTAAATTATTTATATATATATATATATATATATATATATATATATATATATATATATATATATATATATATATATATATATATATATGTATAACTTATAACCTATATGCTTTCTGCAAAGGACTGCTGGCGATCCCACTGATTTGTAAAAGCCTTTCCATTCTCTCTCTCTCTCTCTCTCTCTCTCTCTCTCTCTCTCTCTCTCTCTCTCTCTCTCTCTCTGTGTGTGTGTGAAATCTTTCTCGGAAGTTCCTGGGGGCCGAGAGCTGAGCTGCTGCAGCAGTGATCAAAGGGAAAGGCGGCTCTGGCTGTCAAGGGCCGATGGAAGGAAATCGAAGACAATAGGTGTACCGGTTGTCTTTGATATGACGTCTCGGGTGGTGGGTGATGATAATGCTGATGATGCTGGTGGTGGTGATGGTGATGCTGCAGCAGCAGCAGCAGCAGCAGTGGGTCTTGCAAGACGTTGATGCGGATGATGATAATGATGTGAGAGAGAGAGAGAAGAGAGAGAGAGAGAGAGAGAAGAAGAGAGAGAGACTTAAAGAAGAAGAGAGAGAGAGAGAGGGGCTTTATAATTAAGGTCATTAAATCGTATGTTTAGAATATTTGTGAAGATGTGTATTTGTTATATATATATATATATATATGTGTGTGTGTGTGTGTGTGTGTGTGTGTGTGTTTGTGTGTGTGTGCTTGTGCTTGTGCAATCAGGTCAGCCATTTGAAATTGATTTCTGTTACAGTAGAAGTAAGACATTCTACTTGGACACTGTTGCCAGTGGCCTGAGATTTTAATGCACCTCATCTCAAGACAAAGTGGTGCGTATTGAAGGGTTGCGAACCCTTTGGCAAGGAAATATCGTCTCTCAGATGGATACTCTTATCTATCTCGTGTCTTGCGAAAAGAGCATACTATTTCCTAATTGGTAATAGTCGGCACAGTTTTTAGATAATGCTGTCCTAGGAAGCGCCAATGGTATGGTATTATCTCACTGAGTGTACTGCCCTAAAATTGAAAACTGCAGTATCTGCAAAATTTTCGAAATTGAGATATGCCACCTATTGGGCTCGTGAAACACTAATACACAAGTTACTACAGTTTCAGGATGATTCTTCAATGCTTTCCACGTGTATTTAGGGGTCCCATTTGCAGTAGCTGCAACATCAGTAGTAAGGCAAGGGAGTATTTACCATTTTTCTCAGTTTTGTATTTTTGCAGATACTGCAGTCTTCCAATTTAGGGCAGTGTAGTACTTCCTCTCCATGCCAGTTGGAAAACATTTACACTTTTGTGAGACTTTGTCATTAAAAGTTTGTTACAGAGAAATTCATCAAGCTTAAGAAACACTGATGAATAGTATTGTGACAGCGTGTGACTTTGGTCATTTCAGTTTAAGCTGCTCTTGAAGATTGTTTCGTAAACTCTGTTATATTAGGCAATCGTGCAACAGAGCAAATGCCTCTCCGTAGGGGGGGTTAGTGCCGTCAATGCACCTCATGCGGTGCTCTGTAGGCATTCTTAAGGTTCTTTGCAGCGTGCCTTCCTTAGGCCCCTAGCTGCAACCCCTTTCGTTCCTTTTACTGTACCTCCTTTCATATTCTGTTTTTCCCATTTGGCTTTCCACCCTCTCCTAGCAATTGATTCATAGCGTAGCTGCGAGGTTTTCCTCCTGTTCCGCCTTTCAAACCCTTTCCCTGTCAATTTCCGTTTCAGCGCTGAATGACTTCACGGGTCCCAGTGCTTGGTCTTTGGCCTAAATTCTATATTCAGTTCAGTTGTTGAAATTTCTGTTCACGCCGTTAAGAGGCTCATGTAATAAAATGGTAGTAATTGTGATTAAAAGAAAGTGATTAAGAGTAATGATAATGGCTGTTATAATAGGTATATGGTGCTATGTTCGTAATGACCATAATTACTAGTGATTAAAGTCTTCGAATAATTAGTAGGAAATATTATAGCGCTATTGTTACGTAACAAACGGCGGAAGATGAACAATTCCATTTTTTTTTTTAGAAATTATTTAAACGATAAATGACCAGTTTGTTCATTTGAAAATGTGATAGTCATAAAGATATTCAGTATTTTGCGAGTTATTAAATTAGCAATTAGGGAAGGTAGTCAGTATTCTGTGGGCTTGTGAGTTAACATTTAGAATGTATCTGTTACTGTTATTGTATGTAAAAGTTTTTCGCAGGAAAGTTGTTTGATCTCTTATTTAATTTACGTTCTTGTTTCTTTTTAATGTTATTGAGGTAATAGTTACGAAATTATTATTTATTTTAAATGAAAGACTTTGGTGCAAGTTCTTTCCTGGAAAGTTAATTGATCTCTGTTTAATCTAGGTTCTTGTTAGGTTTCTGTGAAAGAAAACTGTTGTGCCGGCTTTGTCTGTCCGTCCGCACGTTATTCTGTCCGCACTTTTTCTGTCCGCCCTCAGATCTTAAAAACTACTGTAGCTAGAGGGCTGGAAATTGGTGTGTTGATCACTCACCCTCCAATCATCAAACATACCAAATTGCAGCCCTCTAGCCTGATTAGTTTTGATTTGATTTGAGGTTAAAGTTAGCCACAATCGTACCTCTGGCAACGATGTGGGACATGCCACCACGGGCCGTGGTTACAGTTTCATGGGCCGCGGCTCATACAGCACTATACTCGGTTTCGCTTTTCCCAAGCATATAAAATATAGTGTGCATTGTAGCATATATATAATATATATATATATATATATATATGTGCGTGTGTTTGTGTATATATATATATTATATATATACTGTAACATAAACTATAGTATGTATATAGTATAACATATATGCTCTTGTATATATATGCCCTAGCATGTATACTATAGTATATGTATAACTGAATCACGAAAATATGGAACCTGACGAATATATAAGTAAAAACAAAATCCACGAAGGAAAAAGAAAAAATGGAGTACTGCAAGGCCTTTCGACTTCTTGTCCTTTACTTAGCAGACTATAGTACATATGCGCTATAGCATATACGAACATACTACACTAAATATATACTATAACATCATATACTATAGTATATAAATAAACATAAAAATATTAGAAACTACGTACGGGCGAGAGAGCTATCCAGCAGAGAAAGAGGAACGCGTAGAAGATGCGTTCATATTGGCGAAGGTGGAATATTCGTCGATACACAAAGAGTCAGAACGGAAAACCGCGAGGTGTATTGGAATGCCGAACGCTTCCGCCAAAGGAGACTCGACGCTTTTATCCATCAGCGGTTGCGAATCCATTTCCATTTCTGCTGACGGTGGAGTTGTCACGCACAAAACAAACTTGTGTAGGGTTTTTTTAGTATTATTTTTGTGATTTTATTTGTATTTTTTTCATTTGGTTATTGGTTATTTTATTTGGTTATTTATTTATTTTTTATTTATTTATTTTTATTTTTTTTTTGCTTTTTTGGTGAGGGATTGGTGCCGCGGTTCGTTTGATTTATACAGTGCCATATAAGAGAGAGAGAGAGAGAGAGAGAGAGAGATGAGAGAGAGAGAGAGAGAGAGAGAAATTTCCAAATCAGTCACCACTCTGTCACGAAATTTTTGCGCTACAAACTATTAATCACGCCGCAATTCATTTCTGTAAGACATCGTCTTCCAGAGCCAGTCTCCTTCAGATTTCACAATCAAGAGATGAAGTTCGTAGTTCCGTCTGACAGGTCTGTGGCAACCGTCAGTACAGAAAACGACGAGACTGGAGAAAAAATTGACAGTTGACAGAAAAGTGACATTCATGTCTGGTGGTGGATAATCTACGGTTTGGCGTGGCACTGTGGGATCCTTTCCTACTAGTCAAATGCTCCTGACAAGAACGCCTGCTTTGATGGATGCTGAAATGCTAATGATTAATTTGAAGTGAAGTTTTATGTCTAGGGAATCTCATGCTGATGTTTCAGCAAGAGATTCAGCAAGATGGACCGAATGAAAACAGTGGAAGTAACAAGGTTAACAAGGTCCAAAGAATATTCTAAGAAATTCTGCGTCCAATACTCTGCCTTCAAGATCTTGTGGAATATCATCTTCGATGGAGGAGGGATTTATGTAATTTCTCGCCCCACAAGAATCCTTGACGGGGACAGTATCGTCATTTGCTTTGACATTTGTGGCAACCAGTTTGTGAATAACGCAGCGGAAAGTTATCGAAGAATCTCTTGTTGTACCACAGCCATGCCACTTTTCACGAATTGCCTTTGTGCGAGGCTGCTTGTGTGAAGAAGCCTTGTACGCTACTTCCACGGATTGGTGCCATAGAATACATGCACATATACACACATAAATCTATCTATTTATTATCTTTCTATTTGTCTGCTTATGTATATATATATATATATATATATATATATATATATATATATATATATACAGTGTATATATATATATATAATTTATATATATATATATATATATATTTATATGTATATATATACATATATATATTTATTTATATTTATATATATAAGATCTAGTAGTCCTTTTCTTTATATATTTCAATATCTTGTCAAGTCAGCATATGTCAGTGGAACTTGTTAGGCAAACATGTAGATGTCAAGATTCACATTACACCTTACAGGATTTCAGCATTCGGTGGGATAAGGTTCCTATAAAAAATACATCTATATATTTTTTAGAACAGTGCATTACTCACGTAAAGTACCTGGGAGGTTAGGTTGCATCACGCTGGATGCTGCTTCTTTATCATTTAGACTGGATCTCCTTCCTTTGGTTGCCTTCACACACACACACACACACACACACGCACACGTATCGCTCATCTTGATGGAGAGTTATAGTCTAATATCTGCTGTTGACTTGCCATTGTTTGCACCGTGTTCTCACAGGTGGTGCTAACGGCAGAGAGAGAGAGAGTGAAGTGAAGTGAGAGAGAGAGAAGGGAAGTGAAGTGGAGAGAGAGAGGGAAGTGACGTGAAGTGAAGTGAAGTGAGAGAGAGAGAGAGAGAGAGAGAGGGAAGTGAAGTGGAGAGAGAGAGAGAGGGAAGTGACGTGAAGTGAAGTGATAGGGAGAGATGTGAGGTGAAGTGATGGAGAGAGAGTGAAGTGATAGGGAGAGATGTGAGGTGAAGTGAGTGATAGAGAGAAGTGAAGTGAGTGATAGAAAAGAGAAGAGATGTGGAGAGAGAGAGAGAGAGAGAGAGAGAGAGATGTGACCTGAAGTGGAGTGATAGTGAGAGATGTGAAGTGAGTGACAGAGAGAAGTGAAGTGAAGTGAAGTGAGTGGTACAGAAAAGAGATGTTGAGAGAGAGAGACTGAGAGAGAAGTGAAGTGAGAGAGAGGTGATGTAAATGAAGTTACGAGAGAGAGAGAGAGAGAGAGAGAGAGAGAGAGAGAGAGAGAGAGAGAAATGAAGTGAAGTTATAGACAGAGAAATTAAGTGAGTGATAGAGAAGAGAGAGAGAGAGAGAGAGAGAGAGAGAGAGAGAGAGAGAGAGGGGCCACCATGGCTATCTCCTCACTTAATACATCCTTGCCTCGCAGGATACGTAACTGGTGCAGCATCCAGCCCGGAGCATCTCATCTCGTTCCAGTCATGTTGTGTACACTCGCTCTGTTTGTCCTATCTCGTTTGTCTCGGACTGAGATCTTGTCTTGTTATCGAGTCATGCCTTGCGCTGCTAACGAAAGCCCTTAACTTACAGGAATCACGGGTAAATAATGTTTGCAATGATTAACAATAATTCGTTGTATACTTTGCGTCAGTTCTTGGTTTCTTGTACCATGGAGTGGTGTTTTTCGATCGGAAGTCTTAAAACTGGTTTTCGTGGTGTGTTTTTTCCAGTTCCCTTTAGATTCACTGACGACTTTTTTATGTCGTTGTTCGCTCTGCATACTCATTGCTTTTTAATGTTGAGGCTTTAATTTTAGTACCTATATTAATGCCTTTTCGCGATAGGGTCTCCATTTTGGAATCCCATAGTGCCTTTTTAGTTTTCTGCAAAGGAAAAGAATTCTTCGTTGGGCGAGCCGGTAGAGCTGTGGGCTGACACTCGCCAGGCCCGAGTTCGGGTCTCCGGCCGGCTGATGAAGAGTTAGAGGAATTTATTTCTGGTGATGAAATTCATTTCTCGCTATAATGGGTTCGGATTCCACAATAAGCTGTGGTCCGTTGCTAAGTAACAATTGGTTCTTAGCCGTAAAATAAGTCTAATCCTTCAGGCCAGCCCTCTCTAGGAGAGCTGTTAATCAGCTCAGTGTTCTGGTAAAACTAAGGTACACTTACTTGTAAAGGAAAGGTATTGCGACGGCTTTGTCTGTAACGTCCGCACTTTACCTGCCCGCCCTCAGATCTTAAGAACTACTGAGGGTAGAGGGCAGCAAAGTAGTATGTTGATCATCCACCTTCCAGTTATCAAACAACCAAATTGCAGTCGTCTAGCTTCAGTAGTTTTTATCTTATTGAAGGGTAAAGTTAGCCATGATCGTGCTTTTCCATTTTAGGGCGAAGTATCTTCTCGAAATTTTTGAAACAAGAACCCTAGAAATATGAAATAACGATGCAAGTTCGAAGTTCGCGAAATAGTAGCTTGGGTTCGGAACGTGTTAAATTATATAACACATTGAAACGAGTTATCGCGGCTCGTTACTCTGAAAACTTATCTTTACAAAACTTATTTTTACAGCTGATAAAAAGTAGTTTCTGGGGTGAGAAATTCGAACTTTGCAGAATTCTGAGTTTAATGTTTTTAGTCGTGTCCAAATACGATTTATTTTATCATACACAACATAAACCACATGTACTGGGTGTACTAGTACTAGTTATTGTGTGATAATATGTATATATGTATTTATATATATACATGCACATATATATATACAATATATATATATATATATATATATATATATATATATATATATATATATATATATATATATATATTGCTATAAAAACGGACTGTTAACCAACTCTCCTCTATAGAGTGAAGTGTGCATTGGATTGTAATGTGATTGAAAAAATTGAGTGGAATGGAATGTTCTTTTTAAGTGTGAAGAAGCCCTTCGTTCATTCTAATACTCTCTCAACACTTAACCATATATTTTGTACGTTGTATTTGACGTGGTTAATATTTTCTGCGGTTTGCTAATTTTCATTATTCTGTGATGGCAGTTTCTTGTCGCACAAATATATTATTTACTTGTTGCTGTTGCGTTTGCAATTACGCCTTTATTCTTGATAATTGTTCTTTTCCTACGTTTTACAAGATTGTCTCCCCTTGATATAAACCTTTCCGCTTCAAGCCACTTGGAATTTAATACTTCCGAGCAGTTATCATTCAAACAGTTTCAAGGTGCTCAAGAACAAAATTCACTGGATCAACACGTCAGAGATTTTGAAGTTTCGGGTGAACCGATATCTGCTCACAACTCTTAATCTTTTCAATTCCAGTGACAAATACCATTTAATTACAATTACGAAAATTGAATTTTTAGCTTAAAATTTTGATTTTTTCAAAATTCAAGTTAAAAAACCAATTTCCGTAAATTTTAAAAAATCGATTTTTGTAATTTTTTAAAAAAATCAATTTTCGTAATTTAAAAAAAATCAATTTTCGTAATTTTTAAGTAAAAGTGCTGTAACTATACATTCCTTTGCCTTCGATAAACCTAGCGCATTGTCATTAGCAATCATAGCGTGTTTGGGGTTGGTATTTAACGGTTATTTTTGCTTTCTTATTGGGCCTCCTTATGCCTAGAATTTGAATGGGTTCCTTTACCTTCTTTCATGATAAAACGAAGCCTTTCATAGGTGATTTCCTTGTACGTATTCTCTTCGCCCATTACATTGTAACAAGTATCAGAATAGAAATAAACAAAAAATCAGATAGGCAGGGAACAAGGAAGTGCGATTGAATATACCTTCAGTTATATGAACGACATAATCAGTACTTTAGAAGGCCGTGATATAGTAGGGCAACAAAATATGGCCGCTCAGAGAACTTAGCAACTTTGTAAAAACTTGTAATGTCGCCAACTTTCTGTAACGCTGTGTGAATTTTACTCTATATTTTTTTTTTTTTTTTTTTTTTGCAAATATGAATTCCCGGGAATGACATGGTACAGAAGTACTTAATATTCCAGAATTAAGAACATAGGAATGGGCCCTTATGGTAAAAGTAACTTAAAGCTTTTCATTTTCTCTATTACCAGGATGGTATATTCCTTTGAGTTCTAAAAACTTTGGAATATAGCAGTAATAGTCGAGATGCTTCCAGTGTGTGTGTGTGTGTGTGTGTGTGTGTGTGCAATGCATGATTTGCTTAATGACGCGTCAAGAACTGGTTACTTAATCTCTTTCGATTACAACATGAACTATTGACTTCGATGATTGTATGGTGAAACCACAGCTCAAGAGGCCACTCACCTGACTTCATATCTCACTGAACCTTTGTGGATGTTGGGAATTCAAGAGTCATCTGATGTAACCACTCCATCCATAACCTTAGAAATATAAATGTGTTTTCCTTTGTACTTTTGTCATAAAATGTATGAATTTGTTTATTTGCCTGTTTACCTAGATGCTGAACTAGGAGTGTTTTGTATGCGAAATGTTTACTCTCTCTCTCTCTCTCTCTCTCTCTCTCTCTCTCTCTCTCTCTCTCTGATCATTGAAATATTTTTTAAAGCATTCACAGAATAGAAGAATCATTTGCATGGCAATTCGGGGGAAAAAAAATGTTTTTTATCGAGAGAAAGGGTGCTTTTCATATTGTAATTATGATAATTATAATTACAACGATTAGAATTTATCTAGTTTCATGGATGTAAATTTAGTGCGATTATAATCTATTCAGCGATTTGCATGCCCCGAATGTACCCTCATTTAACTTCTTTGGTTCCATTGGGAATACCAAACCCACGTGTCGAGCGTGCATTTAGAAGAGAGGCTTTCGTGTGTAATTATTTTTCGAAATTATAACCTGTTTATATTTATTAAGAGAGCGAAGTGCGTAATTAGGTATATAACTCAGATTCTGCAACTGCGAAAAAGAGAGATTACAGGCTGAGTTTTCTCTATTAAAAATGACAGATTCGCTTCGTATTTAATCATTTCTCGAAATGATGTCCTATTTTTATATCTGTTAAGACGACGAAATGCACAAATAGGTAACTCGGACTCTTGTCACTGCGAAAAGAGAGATTACTGGGTGAGTTTTCTGTATTAAAAATGACATTCGATTCTTAGGAAGAAGCAGATTCGGTGATTGTGGGTAACAGATGTTGGCAGCGATGCCCACTTTCAGGAAGCGATAACTTCAGTGAATGATGAGGGTGGTTGACTGTTGGGGTGGTAACATTTCAGAATTTATAATGTGAAGTTGATTGACTCTTGGGTTGGTAACGTTTCAGAATTTACAATATAAAGCTGGTTGACTTTTGGGTTTGCAACGTTTCAGAATTTATAATGTGAAGTTGGTTGACCTTTCAGAATTTTTAACGTGAAGTTGGTGGACTCTTGGGTTGGTAACATATCAGAATTTATAATGTGAAGTTGGTTGACTCTTTTCAGAATTTATAACGTGAAGTTGGTTGACTCTTGGGTTGGTAACGTTCCAGAATTTATAATGTGAAGTTGGTTGACTCTTGGGTTCGCAACATTTCAGAATTTACATTGTAAAGTTGGTTGACTCTTGCGTTCACAACGTTTCAGAATTTACAGTTTAAAGTTGGTTGACTCTTGGGTTGGTAACGGTTCAGAATTTATAGTATAAAGTATCTGGTGAGCATTTTACGATCGTTTGCGACTAGGGACTAGGGAAGGATGGTGTTTCTGGATTATTGTAAATTTTTCTGGTTTTTATGTGATGGTATTTGGCAAATTTCTCGTGTGTTTACAACTGGAATTTTAACAATAACAAATTATAATAATAATAATAATAATTATTATTATTATTATTATTATTATTATTATTAGGTTTTTATATATTGATGAATAGTGAACAATATATATAAAAGCTAGTCATGTGAAGACCGCTTAACTTCCAATAAATTTTTTTAAACACGTAGGCTTCAAAGAAACTATTTATTGTTATTGTGACAGGTGAAGAACAGTCTATATATATATATATATATATATATATATATATATATATATATATATATATATATATATATATATATATATATATATATATACTCTTTATATATATATATTATTATTTTTGTCATATTGCAATGAGAGACACCTCGCTTCTAAACGATTTTGTCATATCACAAAAAATGTTTCGCCCTCTGTCTTTTGTAGGCTAAAATTGGCTATTTTTGGTCAATTTTCTATGGAGTAGAAACAAACACTCGTCTGTCCGATTTACAAAAGAAAAAAATGATATATTTTTATGGTGGCTTCCAGGAATCCGTAGCCTCGAAAACGAAATAAGAATTAAATTTTTAGAAAGTGATTGTGTTCGATACTGGTGTCTTTTTCTCGTATAGTTATTACTCAGACATTCTATGGCTGTAAGTGGCCTTATTGATATTTTTATTGCTTTTTTTCTTTTCTAATAGCTGTTCTCATCTTTCTGTAGTTCCGGTTGTCTTCTGTAACCACTTTCAAATGAACACCATGATATTCTTTGGAAGCTTGAATTTCAAGTCAGTGGCCCCTGTACCCTGTAGGCTTGTTTCACATGAATAAGGTTCTTCTTCTGAATAATAATAATAATAATAATAATAATAATAATAATAATAGTTTTGGAAGACCCCAATTTCAAATCAATGATCTCTGTGGTTTAATAATAATAATAATAATAATAATAATAATAATAATAATAATAGTTTTGGAAGACTGAATTTCAAGTCAATGGCCTCTGTGGGTTTTTAATAATAACTAATAATAATAATAATAATAATAATAATAATAATAATAATAATAGTTTTGGAAGACTGAATTTCAAGTCAATGGCCTCTGTGGGTTTAATAATAATAATAATAATAATAATAATAATAATAATAATAATAATAATAATAGTAACAATAATAATAATAGTTTTGGAAGACTGAATTTCAAGTCAATGGCCTCTGTGGGTTTAATAATAATAATAATAATAATAATAATAGTAATAATAATAATAATAGTTTTGGAAGACTGAATTTCAAGTCAATGGCCTCTGTGGGTTTAATAATAATAATAATGATAATAATAATAAAAATAATAGTAGTTTTGGAAGACTGAATTTCAAGTCAATGGCCCCTGTGGGTTTAATATAATAATAATAATAATAATAATAATAATAATAATAACAATAATAATAATAATAATAATAATAATAATAATAGATTCATCAGTGAGATTTATTCGATGTTTTGCGGCTCTCACAGATTCGACGAAGAAACTCGAAACAGAAGAAAAATAGAAAAAAAAAAATTAGAAAGCCAGTTTCGACCTCTGTTCTCTTCCATTCCCAATCCATCGCAATTGGTTCCTTGCGTTTCCCGCCTCCGCCGCCGCCGCCGCCGCCGGTGAAGCTTTCTTTTCACCTTTCTAAAAGAAGAAGAAGGAACAAAAAAAAAAAAAAATCGAAAGAAAAAAAAGAGAAAACAGACGAAAGATATTAAATTCAGGTCAGCCTTCCTTCCTCCTTCCTTCCTTCCTGGCCGCCCATTTTCGTTCGGCTGCTGCTGTAGCCAGCGCTCACTCTTTTAAGAATTTCTCTCCCCGACGAAATTCGTGCCTCCGGCTTTTCTCTTAGAGGTTTGGAGGTTTGGGGAGGGGAGGGGTTGGTGGTTTTGGTGGGGGAGTTTTTGAGTTGGGGTCAGGTGAGTGGTTGGGAGGGAATGGGGAGGGACAGTTAAGGGGTCGTCTCGTAGTGTTTATTCTCAAAAGGAATTTGGTTGGAGGGAGATTAACTACAGTGTGGTGGAGAGAGAGAGAGAGAGAGACAGAGACAGAGACAGTTAGGACAATAGGAAATGTTCGATATATATATATATATATATATATATATATATATATATATATATATATATATATATATATATATAATACTAATATATGTATGTGTAAATATGTATAACTATGCATATATATATATATATATATATATATATATATATATATATATATATATATATATATATATATATATATATTTATTTATATATATATTATATATATATATATATCCACACATACGTATACATATATGTATATACACCTCCATTACACAGTATTCTTCATTATTTGCCTCATATCGCCACTTCTTCCATTTTTTCTTGGCTGTATGAAAGAAAGGTGCACTGTGACAGATTAGGCGACTGCCCAATTGATCGATTGATTGATTGATGCATTTGACTGGTGCGGCAAGACTCAAGAACGAGGGGAGACTCGTAAAGGTATCCCACCAAACACCGAAAATTAATTAAGATTTGGCGTTGAACCCCCTTCCGGATGGCTTGCATTTCCTTGGCAGATTGCATCCAGTAGGAATGGGGGCTTAAAATATCCCCTCTGTTTTGTTATATTTCAGAAAAAGGGTTAAAATATCCTCGTTTATACTTTCTAAAGGGAGGTTAAATGGTTAAGATATCTTTTTTGTTGTATTTCATAAAATGGGGTTAAATTGTCTTTATATATATATATATATATATATATATATATATATATATATATATATATATATATATGTGTGTGTGTGTGTGTGTGTGTGTGTGTGTGTTAACAGTATAGTTTCTTTTATTTTATAGTTTCCAAAGAGGGGTTAAATTTTTTTATGTTTCATAAAGAAGAGTTAAAATATCCTTTCTTTTTTTTAGCTTCTAAAGAGGAATTAAAATATCATTTTTCTTTTTTATAGTTTCTAAAGAAGGGTTAAAATATCCTCTTTTTTTATTTTCATAAAGAAGCGTTAAAATATCCTTTCTTTTTTTTTCCAAACAGCGGTTAAAATATCTTTTTTCTTTTGTTATAGTTTCTAAAGAGGGGTTAAAATACCATTTTTTTATATTTTGTAAATAGAGATCAAATTATCTTTTTTCGTTATACTTTTGAAAGATGACTTACAATATCTTTATTTTGTTATGGTTTCTAAGTGGGTTTAAAATATCCTTTTTTGCTATAGTTTCTCGAGAGGGGTTAACATTTTTTTTATAGTTCCTAAAGAGGGATTATAATATCTTGTTTTCTGAAAATGTTTTATGAAAATGGGTTAGAATATCTTTTATATATATATATATAAATTATCTAAAGGGCATTTAAAATCTCGTTTTTGTAGTTTCTAAAATATCTTTTTCATTTTTATAGTTTATAAAGAGGAGTTTTTTCATTTTTATAGTTTATAAAGAGGAGCTAAGTATGTTTTTTCCTATATTTTATAAAGAGGGGTTAAAATATCTTCTTATATGTGCATATTATAAAGAGGGGTTAAAATATCTTATATATTTAATAAAGAGTGGTTAAAATATCTTTGTTACATATTTTATAAAGAGGTGTTAAAATATCTTTGTTACATATTCTATGAAGAGGTGTTAAAATATCTTTGTTACATATTCTATAAAGAGTGGTTAAAATATCTTTGTTACATATTTTATAGAGTGGTTAAAATATCTTTGTTAAATGCTCTATAAAGAGTGGTTAAAATATCTTTGTTACATGCTCTATAAAGAGTGGTGAAAATAACTTTGTTACCTATAAAGAGTGGTTAAAATATCTCTGTTACATATTCTATAAAGAGTGGTTAAAATACCTTTGTTACATATTTTATAAAGAGGTGTTAAAATATCATTGTTACATGTTCTATAAAGAACGGTTAAAATATCTCTATTACATATTCTATAAAGAGTGGTTAAAATATCTTTGTTACATATTTTATGAAGAGGGGTTAGAATATCTTTGTTACATATTCCGTAAAAAGTGGTTAAAATATCTTTGTTACATGAAATTTATTACATATTCTATAAAGAGTGGTTAAAATATCATCGTTACACATTTTATAAAGAGGGATTAGAATATGTTTTTATATTTCACATAAAAAAAAGTATGTTCAGCTCAACTTAGTATAGAAAACGGCAGCCACGATCAGGCAGATGAAAGAGATCGACCAAACCTCCTTCAGAAGATGCTGGAGCTGTGCTAGTTACACCACCATTAATGTGTTGGTGTGTGCCACATTACATGCACAAGTAGCCACGCAAACGCCCACGCACGTACTTACGTACACAAACACACACACACACACACACATAAAGAAGAAGACGGAAGGTTTTAATCCCCGAAATCTGGGGGTTGTCAGGAATAAATGTGAAATAGTGGTCCACGAAGCCACGGGGGAAAAGGCTTTTAGATGTCAGGAGAAGGAACGTCATTGGAGCGTAAGGTGTGAATAATCTTCTTGTTGGCACTTTTAACACTTTTCCATTTCTTATTCTTCTTCTTTGTTCTTTTTTTCTTTTTTCTTTTTTGCGTTTTTTTAATGGGGGCGGGCGGGACCTCATTCTCCTTTCGGCTCGTGGCTTCAAGGTAAAGAAACCGGCTGAAGATTTAGGGTTGCCCGTCATTTTGTGTGTGTTTTTTCTTTCTTTCTTTCTTTATTGTTTTTGGTATTTTGTTATATATATATATATATATATATATATATATATATATATATATATATATATATATATTATATATATATATATATGTATGTATGTATGTGTGTTTGTATATATATATATATATATATATATATATATATATATATATATATATATATATAATTTAAAGGTTCCCATAACAACATGAAAGAGAGTAGAATTCCTAGCGTTGTATTTCGATAACTACTGTTTCCTCCCTATGGACATACAAACACACACACACATATGCATACACACATGTACAAAAATATATGTATATATAAATTTGACTCACATCGGGATCGAACCCAGGTCTCCCAGTTGAAAGGCAAGGCATTACCAACTGAACCACACAAGTCAAAAAAGAAGAGTTGGAACCTAAGTACCTGCCCAGGTAAAAGCTTTAGGTACAGTGGTTGTTAGGTTTCAACTACTTTCATCACCTGTGTGGTTCAGTTGCTAGCGTCCCTGCCTTTCAATTGGGAGACCTGGGTTCGATCCCGATGTGAGTCAGAAATTTATTTCTGTTCTGCACGTGATTGTGTGTTGATTACTGCCATATATATATATATATATATATGTATATATGTATGTGTGTGTATAATTTATGTACACACATATATATGTGTGTTTGTGTGTATAATTTATATAAGCATGCATATATATATATATATATATATATATATATATATATATATATATATATATATATGTATATTATAGGGGAACTTCCAGAGGTGAAAAAAGACAGTAATTAAACTCCCATTCATTCTTTAATTGTTGAATCAAATGATGAACGCCACGCGTAGATGTTTCTCACGTATCTCCAATATAACAGCGAGCCTCTTTTATTTAATTAAAAGCAATTCACATTGTTAGTTATCGCCGGCTTCCTATGAAATTTCAGCAGGCGTCTCCAGTCGCCTGCCTTCATTATTTCACGAAACGACAAAGTGAATGCAATATTTCCTTCCATTTGCCCCGTCTTGTGCGGATTATCTTCCTTTTCTTTTCTCTCTCTCTCTCTCTCTCTCGCGACCCCCTTTGGATTTCCGTGGACGACTGCCGCGTTTTATTCGATATTTTCTGGTGTGATTATTCGGCTTTTTTTATTGTGTTTAATTGCTCCATTTATCTCCCCGCCCCTTGCGGAAAAATCGCGTTCTTCTGATCCTTCTGCAAAGAAATTGAGGTACTTTACTTTTATTTTACTTATTTATTCGGTCGTATTGAAACGAGGGAGAGAGAGAGAGAGAGAGAGAGAGAGAGAGAGAGAGAGAGAGAGAGAGAGAGAGGAGGTGAAATACATTCTTTGATGTTGTTATTATTATTATTATTATTATTATTATTATTATTATTATTATTATTATTATTATTGGAGTAATAAAAATCCACAATTATATAGTAAATATATTGCTATGTAAAATGAACCAAAGACTTTCGAACACCTGAACGGTGTTTCTCATCAGTGTTAAATTACTCAGGTTGTTTTTCACGAAATTGTGAATCCATTATTATTATTATTATTATTATTATTATTATTATTATTATTATTATTATTATTATTATTATTATTCAGTAGGTGAAACCTATTCGTATGGAACAAGCCCACCACAGGGGCCACTGACTTGAAATTCAAGCTTCCAAAGAATATATTATTATTATTATTATTATTATTATTATTATTATTATTATTATTATTATTCAGTAGATGAAACCTATTCATATGGAACA
>NC_089748.1:42888597-42901097 GCF_040412425.1 Macrobrachium rosenbergii
ACGTTTCTTTTTTTTTTCTTCGCAGCGCGGACTTTTACGGTCGCGTCGTGTGTATGTGTGTGTGTATGCGTGTGTGGTTCTTTGTAGTTCCTTTTACTTCTTTGGACTCTGAGGAATCATGTTTTGTATCTGAGTGTTTCGTGTGTGTGTGTGTTTTTTTTCTGGAAAAGAAAACTATTGTGCCGGCTTTGTCTGTCCGTCAGCACTTTATTCTGTCAGCACTTTTTCTGTCCGCCCTCAAGATCTTTAACCACAGCCCTGTGGTGGCCTATCCTTAGATATCGTTGCCAGAAGCACGATTATGGCTAACTTGAACCTTAAATAATATGTTGAACTACTGAGGGTAGAGGGCTGCAAATTGGTATGTTGATCATCCAGCCTCCAGTCATCAAACGTACCAAATTGCAACCCTCTAGCCTCAGTAGTTTTTATCTTATTCAAGTTTTTATCTTATTTCTGGCAACTATATAGGACAGGCTACCACCGGGCCGTGGTTAAAGTTTCATGGGCCGCGGCTCATACAGCATTATACCGAGACCAGCGAAAGATGGATCTGTTTTCGGTGGCCTAGATTATACGCTGTAGCGGCTGTTCAGAAAACTCGATTGCGCCGAAGAATCTTCGGCGGATTTTTTATTTGTCTAAATCAACTTTGATATTGGACACAGGTTTATGTGTGGTAGTATGTTTTCCTTTTGCCATTCTAAAACAAGAGGTGAAATTTCCCTTTAAAAAGATTTTCTTTTCCTTCCCTCACATAGTGCGTTGGTCTTAGTTAATAGACTGACGCTGTCGAAATGCCCCCAAGCCCAGTCTAGCCTTTGTAATGAACGAAAAAATAAGATATATAAAAATACTTTATTCGTGTGAATGGACCAAGTTCGTTAGAATGTTTAGAAATTAATATCGGGGAATTTATTTCATAAGCGACGCCCGAAAGGATATGAAATCAGCAATGTAGTCTGCTCAGCCTAATTATTTGTGTAAAACTGATGTTCTCCTTTTTCCTGCCGTGTAAGTAAGACAGACGAAGAATCTGGTATTCAGCCGGCAGCTGGCCCGGTTCCAGTTCATGAAAACTGAAGCTGAAGACGGGGAAGGGGGTGGGGTGGCCTGGGAGATTCAAATACTACTGAGAATTGTTGTAATTACGGTGTAACTCGCAGTCGTAATTTCCATGCATTGTTGTTCGTAGCTTTGCCATCCCTTTTGTCTCTCCCTTTTTGTTTTCATTTCAGCATAAATGTTTCGTACAAGAAGGGTTGGAAAGAATAGAGACAGTTTCCAAGCTGAGGTATTGGTTGGCGTGACCATTCGTGGCCACTTGTTTATTGTCGAGGACTTCCTTCATCTCAGCCTGATCCTTAGTCGGGGTTGCTGTTTTTAATGAGCCTTTTCCAGATGTTTTGTTTTGTTTCTTCCTTTCCTCGATTCCTTTCTGTCTCGTGTCAGCTGGAATGCAGTCTCTTGATCTGGTCTCAGGGCTTTCCCCTTCTTCGTCCCACTAGAACTTCTATTTCCACGATCTTTCCTTCAGTATTACCTCACTTCCTCATCAGATGCCCAAACTATCTCATTCTTGATTTTTGGCCTTTTTACACTTGAGGGACTTTTGCCGATTGATCCCCTGATATATTAAATTGTCTGTCTTATATCATCTCGTCACTTCACTCATTCATCTGAGCATCCTCATCCCAGCCACTCAAACTCATTTTGTTATATTTTCTTCAGTGGCGCCGCTTCTAGCCCATACAACGTAGTGGGTGTGTACCACCACTTTATGTACCTTTGCCCTTGACCCTAGTGGAGACTGTTGTCACAGAGTATGCCTGATATCCCACCTCCCCCCCCCCCCTCCACCATTTATTCCATCCGGCTTGACTTCGTTTGTTAATCTCTTTATCAATATCACCCACTGCGTTTATTGTCGAGCCTATGTACTTAAACAATCTTTTTTTTTTTTTATTTCTCCCAGCTTAATCATGGCTTCCTGGTCTTTATTACCCATCTCCACGTCCACCTATCTAGATTTCTCTGTATCTCCTCTCTAGTTTCTACCTTCAGAACGATGTCATCAGCTCTGAATATCGCCAGGGTGGGGATTGGGTGGGGGATTCCTCCATGACATCCTCGGTCATTACATCCAGCACGATGTTGTCCAAGGTCTGTAGAGACCTTGATGTTGTCGAGAATATCAGCTGGAATTTAAAATTTCTGTTTGTTTTTCTTGTAAGGGAGCGGCTACTTTATGGCAGTCGGCTTCGTATATTTTGTTTATTTATCATCAGAAATAATTTAATGGGTAATCCACTTCCCTTATTAGATACAGTAAGAAA
The DNA here is from genome assembly GCF_040412425.1 of Macrobrachium rosenbergii. Classification (NCBI taxonomy): domain Eukaryota; kingdom Metazoa; phylum Arthropoda; class Malacostraca; order Decapoda; family Palaemonidae; genus Macrobrachium; species Macrobrachium rosenbergii. Next base: position 42,890,934 of record NC_089748.1, read on the forward strand.
GAGATGTGGTTCCTTGAATAGCTGTTTTATACTGGAATGTGTTATGTTCTTTTTTTTAGAGTCGGGCGAAAATATTTTATTCATGTGGTCGCTTCTCAGACTGGAATAGTTAAAACGACCATTTCACTGGTGTTTGGTAGCTTAGCAAGTTTTTCAGTTGAAATCGAATTATTATTATTATTCTCTCTCTCTCTCTCTCTCTCTCTCTCTCTCTCTCTCTCTATTGCATTAGTTTTTTTCGTTTTTGACAAGAAATGAAAGTGGCCAATGTTGATGACCTTTTCGTCACGCACTTTGTCCGATGTCAGCATTTTTCTTGTACGTGTTTGCGCGCGTTCGTGCTCGTCTCTCCTCTCTTCTCTTCTCTCTCCTCTCCTATTCTCTCCTTTCTTCTTCTTCTCCTCTCCTCTTTCTAGCCATTTCGACAAAAACTTTCTTTTTTTTTCAATCGAGGGACCAGGGGATGAGGTTGCATGAATATCAGCGGCGGCTTTGATGGCCAATACAAAACATGATGCTGGACACGGAGGTTTATTGATTATCCGGGGAGGAGACAAGTGGACCCCCCACCGCCCACCCCCATCCCCACCCCCATCCCCATACCCCCCAAAAGAAATGGTGTCAAGTGGAAAGGAAAGATAAGGAAGAAGGAGAACGAGGAGAATGATGGGAGGAGGAATAGGGCGAGAATGATAAGTGGCAAGAATAAAAAAAAAAAAAAACAGTAGAGCAATGATGAATGTAGAGGATGATGGTGTAAAGGAAAGATGGAGGTGGAGGAATAGGGTGAGAATGATAAAAGGTGAGAACGAAAAAAGAAAGAGAGAGTTGAGCAGTTGGGGAATAAGAAGGATGATGATGTAAAGGAAAGGCGGAAGGAATTGATTGCATAGCAAGAAGATTTAATTGAAGAGGTTTTGATGAATTAAAGAAAGAGATGGAAAGAGTGAAAGGAGACGATAAAGATCGGGAAAGGAAAGGAGTATGAGGTGGGAGTTATGAAAAGAAGAGGAGAGGCAGATACCGAAGAATTTTGTTAAAACGAAAACTGTAAATAAAAGAAGTGGAGTTAGGAAGTGTGAGGAAAGAGAAGTAAGGTGAGAAGTAAGTGTGATGCTGAGAGTGGATGAGGAGGAATAGGAAGAACTATCAAAAGAGTAGATGAGGGAAGCAGGAAGAGAGAACTGCTGGAGGAGGGGGAGGAGGAAGAAGAAGAGAAGGGTTAGCAGAACCAAGGGAAGAGGAAGTTGGGGGGATGAAGGGACGGAGAAGGGGGAGAAGGACCTACTGAGGAAATGAAAATAATGTAAAAAAAATTGTGAAGGAGTGAATGGTGAGACGATCACCAAGGATGAACGATGTCTTATTGAAATGGTGAAAAAAAGAGAAAAAAAAAACTCTGTGAGTCAGTTGTTAATGGGATGGAGTGCTCCTCTGACCTGAAGAGAAAGAGAGAGAAATTGAAAGATTAAGAAAGAGAGAGATTATTAAGAGAATAAAGGAAGAGAGATTTTGACAATAAAAAAGAGAGAAGTTGAAAGAAGAAGAAAAAGATTGAAAGAATAAAAGAAGAAATAAACTGAAAGATAAAAGAGAGAGAGAGAGAATAAAGTAAGAGAGAAATTGAAAGACTAAAGTAAGAGAGAAATTGAACGAATAAAGAAAGAGAGAAATTGAACGAATAAAGAAAGAGTGAGAAATCGGAAAGAATAAGAAAGAGATTGATAGACTAAAGGAAGCGAGAAATTGAAAGAATAAAAAGAGAGAAATTGAAAAAAATACAAAAAATAAAAATTAAATGAATAAAAAAGAGAGAACTTTCAAGAATAAAGAAAGAAAGAGAGAGAGAGTGCGAAAGAATAAAGGAAGAGAAAAATTAAAGGAACGAAAAGAGGAATTGAAAAAAAATAAGAAAGAAAGAAACCAAAAGAATAAAAAAAAGAGAGAAATAGAAAGAATAAAAAAGGAGGGAAGCTGAAGAATTAAAAAAAAAGAGAGGAATTGAAAAATTTAAAAAGAGAGAGAAATGAAAAATATAAAAACCAACGAACTAAACCCCACAAAATTCTGTCCTACAATTTAAACTAATTCTGTTAGAGAGAGAGAGAGAGAGAGAGAGAGAGAGAGAGAGAGATTTTATCCTAACACGCTGAAGGGCTCTGTTGCGTGCTGCCGTTCAATATTCTTTTGCGAAGAATTTCTCCAAACGTGATGGAATGCATCATTATCGTGTGTGATGGGTATTGGTGCTTGGCCCGCTTCTGTGTGTGTGTGTGTGTGTGCGTGTGTGTACCTACGTCCACCCGTGCCTGTGTAGGTATTGGTTTGTAACCTACGTGGGTATTGAGCTGAAGTATCTTTAAAAAGGTTATATATATATGTATATATTTATACAGTATATAATATATTTGTGTATATATATATATATATATATATATATATATATATATATATATATATATATATATATATATATGTGTGTGTGTGTGTGTGTGTGTGTGTGTGTGCGTGTGTGTATTATGCACCTGATTTTAAGCGTATTCAGCCATTTGTCTATGTGATTTCTCAGACGAAGTCTCCGGTCGGCTGAAGAAGAGTTAGGGGAATTTATTTCTGGTGATAGAAGTTCATTTCTCGCTATAATGTGGTTCGGATTCCACAATAAGCCGTAGGTCCCGTTGCTAAGTAACCAATTGGCTCTTAGCCACGTAAAATAAGTCTAATCCTTCGGGCCAGCCCTAGGAGAGCTGTTAATCAGCTCAGTGGTCTGGTAAAACTAAGGTATACTTTTTTTTTTTTTTTGAAGGAACTTTAAAATACAAAAAAAGAAATGAAGTCGATTGTTTCACTTATATTCGCCAGAAGTAAATTTCGAATTGATTGTGAAAGGAAATGGAAATGCGTCATCTCCCATCCATATGTGGCCAGAAGATCAGAGTTAACAGTCAGAAAATCAAAGTTAATAGTCAGGAGATGAGAGGTGATAGTCAGAAGATCAGAATTAACAGTCAGAAGATCAGTCAACAGTCAGAAGACCTAACTTACAGTCAGATGATAAGAATTAACAGTCAGAAGATCAGTTGATAATCAGAAGATCTAACTTAACTGGCAGATCAGTAAAAGTCAGAGGATCAGTTAACAGTCAGAAGACCTAACTTACAGTCAGATGATAATTAACAGTCAGAAGATCAGTTGATAATCAGAAGATCTAACTTAACAGGTAGATCAGTAAATCATTAGATCAGAGTTGATAGTCAGAAGGTCAGAACTAGCATTTCTGTACGGCAATGAATTAGAGTCACACAGAAAGCAAACAGCGAAAATAAAATCCCTTTCATAAACTAAGAATCATTTTCAAAAAAAGGTTAATGATCTCCCTCTGGCGATCTGCTACAGTTATGACAATACCTCGTCGCATTTCTTTACCGCTGTGGTTGGCTTCGGTAACTCATGCCTTGAGTGAAGTTGGTAAGGCGGTTCTGTCATTAGGCCTAATGGCCGTCACACCTCATCAACCTTTCTCCCTCCCCCCTCCCTCCTCCCTCCCCCAGCCTCCTCCTCCTCCTCCTTCTCCTCCTCCTTGTCAAGGAAAATGAGGTGGGGGGAGTTCCCTCTCCCGGCCACCCTTCTCTACCATTACGTAACCAGTGAATAAACCTCAGCCTTTGTTAACTGTCTAAATAGGCTCTCTCTCTCTCTCTCTCTCTCTCTCTCTCTCTCTCTCTCTCTCTCTCTCTCTCTCTGATGCTAGATGAAGACATTAACATTAGTACAACCAAGGTTCATTTACTCTATAATGGAACTCTGCGGTTCTTGGTGCCATAGGTAACTATTTTAACAAATTCCGAAACTTGTTTATTGGAATCGTTTATTGGAATCATGGAATGGCTGCCTGATTACATGTTGAGAGTGACGTGTCTTTTTTAGACATGTAGTTTAATGGGATTGTTCTCAGTGGTCGAAATTCGGATCCCATATATGCAAAGATTGTGTGGCCTATGTCAATATGGCTTTCCATCAGATTCGTGAATTTCAAGGTGGTTGTGCTTTTGGTTTCGTATTTTTTTTTTCATACGCACATGGGTATTTATTTATATAAATATATATACACACACACACATATATATATATATATATATATATATATATATATATATATATATATATATATATATATATATACTGTGTATATATATGTAAATGACTGTGAAGTATTTTCTTTTAGAATAGATTTCCATCTTATGAAGGGAGCCCATAAAAACGCCAAAATGTAGAAAGTTAATGTTATATTTCAGAGAACAACTGTCTCTCTCTCTTCAGGGAGATAATACCCTGCCTGAGGAGAGAGAGAGAGTTTTTCTCTGAAATGTAGAAAGAGACAGTTGTGCTCTGAAATGTAGCATTAACTTTCTACATTTTGGCGTTTTTATGGGCTCCTTTCATTTTATATATATATATATATATATATATATATATATATATATATATATATATATATATATATATATATGTGTGTGTGTGTGTGTGTGTGTGTGTGTGTGTGTGTGTGTGTGTGTGTGTGTAATAGAATTGAGCGAACATTTACGTGAGATTTTTTTACGAAAAGCTTAACAGAACTTCGGGGCTTGATTCACAGCAAACGATCTGATTCTGGTTGAGGTAGGAATGTAACTTTAGGTTGAGAAAAAAAGGTTTATTTGAGAAGGGTCGACTCAAGGCTTATTAAACTAGAACCATAGTCTCACAGTTACCACAGATTGTGGCAACCTGATTTAATCAGTACTTCTCCAGAGAAAGTCGAGCTGGAGGTTATATGTATCTTCTCTTAACATGGATAGTTTCGTTTGAGGCCCAATGAGTAACCTTGTGCGAGTTTGGATTACGGAGGTTTGCGCTCTTCGAAGGCTGTTCCTGCTTGTTATCCGTAGGGGGTTAGTGCCGTCAGTGCACCTCATGCGGTGCACTGTAGGCATTACTTAAGGTTCTTTGTAGCGTCCCTTCGTTAGGCCCCTAGCTGCGACCCTTTTCATTCCTTTTACTGTACCACCGTTCATATTCTCTTTCTTCCATCTTCTTTTCCACACTCTCCTAACAATTTATTTATAGTGCAGCTGTGAGGTATTCCTCCTGTTACACCTGTCAAACCTTCTTACTGTCAGTTTTCAATTCAGCGCTGAACGACCTCGTAGGTCCCAGCGCTTGGTCTTTGGCCAAAATTCTATAATCTATTTTATTCAAGCTGGAGGTCATATCTTCTCTTAACATGCATGATTTCGCTTGAATCCCAGCGACTAATCTTGTACGGGTTTGACTTGAGGAGGTATGCGCTCTCTGAAGACCATTCCACCGTGTTGGAAATGTATTATGAGAGTGATCGTTGCTACAGAATCTAACTAGATATTATTGTCATCTCAGTCTGTAAACCCTAACGTGTTTGAACTCTTGTTATCGAACTGAATATAAAATTTAGGCCACTGACCAAGCACTAGGACCTATGAGGTCATTCAGCTCTGAAAAATATGTCGAAACAATTTGTAAAGAGAGGGTGGAAAGTAAGACGGAAGAAAGGGAATATGAACGGAGGTATAGTAAAAGGAATGAAAGGAGATGCAGCTAGGGGCCGAAGGGAGGCTGCAAAGAACCTTAAGTAATGCCTACATTGCACCGAGTAAGGTGCACTGACGACACTAAAAAAGTATACCTTAGTTTAACCAGACCACTGAGCTGATTACCAGCTCTCCTAGGGCTGGCCCGAAGGATTAGACTTATTTTACGTGGCTAAGAACCAACTGGTTACCTAGCGACGAGACCTACAGCTTCTTGTGGAATCCGAACCACATTATACCAATTAATGAATTTCTATCACCAGAAATACATTCCTCTAATTCTTCATTGGCCGGTCGGAGACTCGAACTCGGGCCTAGCAGAGTGCTAGCCAACAACTCTACCGACTCATCCAACGGGGAACTGCACTGACGACACAACCCTCCTACGGGGGAACTCTTGTTATTAACGAATGAGTAACCGAGTATAAATTAATCCGAATCATATAGTCATGTATTTCGAGAAAGGATAAGAAAAGGGTAGGTAAGATTTGAATAGATCAAAGAGAAGTACATTAATGATATTCCTCTGTTTTCATCCTTGAAACCCGCAGCTCATTACCCTGATGACATTCCGGGATCTGATTATACATTCCAACTCCTTGACGATTTACAAACATTTATTCACCAGGAGAGCTGGATGGCGGAGGCGCCTCTTTACCCCCCACTCCCCTTTTTTTTTATCCCCTAGTACGGCGATGTGTTCATTAATCATTTCTCTGAAATATTCTGAAACATTTTTCTGTGGATATTAATGCTACTTTTGAGGGTATCCCTTTTATTGGTTCGCTGGCATAGTGGTTAGCGTCGTGGAATGCCACTCAGATGTCGTGGAGGGTTCGCGTCTCCCCCAGGGTGATGAAAAATCACTGGCTCTGTATCATGATCAGTTACTGCTGCAGTGTGGGGTCTGCTGCGGTGGGAGGTTGGAACCAAGATTCTTTGGAAACTTGACTTTCAAGTCAGTGTCCCCTTTGATGTGCTTGTTGCATGTGAATAGGTTTCATCTACTGAAATAATAATAATAATAATAATAATAATAATAATAATAATAATAATAATAATAATAATAATAGGGTCAGGGAAAGACATCAGTCAGTTTTGAAAGTGGCCTCAGAATTTGCGTTGATGGTCGTCGGTTGGAACCAGTGTTAGATTTTTCTCCATCTTTCACTTTTATCTTCATTCTTTGGTCCCCGATTTGAGAACCACTGACTTGAAGTGGATTGTTTGCGAAATGCTGACTATAATTGTTACTGCCACTTTGACATTTTCTTAATCCTCAATCTCCAGAGTTAATGGACCATTTTTAGCTCAGCGTTAACTGAAGCAGATTCTTCTTCGAATGATGTATAAGAGTTTTATGTGTGCTTGCTGTCACATGCAGGAAGGATTGTGATGTCTGTAGTGTACAAAAAAGGTTTTAATGAATTTTGTAGTTACTTCAGTTTGCTAGACGAGTCTCCGTTCTGATTCTGTTCACATTGTATTTTGTGTATCCTTTCTTGCTAAGTTGATGTCCTTTTTTTTTTTTTGTTTTCTTTGTAAATGTATGCATGTTCTCAGTAATGTTTTAGCAGTTTTAAAATATTTATCTGTTTGTCAAATGTCAAAAAATATGGTAGTGCCGTCAGTGCACCTCGTGCTGTGCACTGTAGGCATTACTTAAGGTTCTTTGCATTACTTACGGTTCTTTAGGCTGCGTTTGAGAAAGGTGCTCTTGTTCCTTGTAGCCTAATATAGGGCTTTCATACTTTAGACAAAATGTTTATATAGTTGTACATCCTAGATTCCTTACATTGGTTTAGATGATTGTATGATGTTGTGATAATAATAATAATAATAATAATAATAATAATAATGGAAAAATAAAGTCCGCAGTAGTATGTATGTAGTATATTGCTATTTTCAGGAAGCTTTTCCCATTTAAAATCACGAGAAAGTAGTGGTGATAATAATAATAATAATAATAATAATAATAATAATAATGTAGTGCACGAAGTTAGATAAATTATTTATCAACAAATTCGTGATACTTCCCAAAATGGTATAAATTTGACTCCATTTTTTTTTTTTGCTCAATTTGATGAAACTGCCTTTGTTATTTATAGATTGAAATCTGTCATTCACGCTTGAAAAAAATATACTTTTTTGAATAGCGTAGATGTCTTAGATTATTGTAGATCGCTGTTTGGTGTTGTAATAATAATAATAATAATAATAATAATAATAATAATATAATAATAATAATAATAATAATAATAAGCAGCAGAGGAATTAGGACAACTTATCTTCAGCCTTCCAATAAAGAGTATTTTAAACTGAATGACTTTGTAACAGCAATCAAATTCAGTAAAAATAATAATAAAAATAATAAGAGTAATAATAATAATAATAATAATAATAATAATAATAATAATAATAATAAAGATAAAATAATAATAATAATAATAATAATAATAATAATAATAATAATAATAATAATAATAATAATAATGTGGGTGCACGAATATACTGTAGGTATTAAATTATTAATCAACAAATTCGTGATAGCTTCCCAAACGGTATTAACTGCACTGCAGTAAATGTGCTGGATGAAATACTGTTTGATTTGATTTGCGCTTAAATTTTACCACCACCGAATAAAGTAGGAAATGAACCCGAATATATTTAAGAGGGATTTGCCAGTATTTCTTTGCCTGCTCATGACACAGTAAATTATTATTATTATTAATTTTATTTTGTGTTTTTTTGGGGGTGATTTTTTTTATGTAAAATCTAAGTGGTGTTGTGGATAAAACTGCTTTGTGAATGGGGAATGTTTAAGTTAATGATATTTTTTTTCGTATGTTTTCCTTTTCTGTTTGTGATGTGATTGTGATGTTCACCATATTTCACCATATCCTCTTCCATATCATCATCATCATCACTAACTTCCTCCTCCTCCTCCTCCTCCTCCTCCTCCTCCTTTTCCTTTTCTTATACCCCCTCCTCCTCTTCCTCCTCCTCCACATCAAAATACTCCTCCTCCTCCTTAACGTCTTCCTCGTCCTCCTCCTCCTCCTCCTCCTCCTCCTCCTCCTCCTCCTCCTCCTCCTCCTCCTCCTCATCGTCTTCCTCCTCCTCCTCCTCCTCCTCCTCCTCCTCCTCCTCCTCCTCCTCCTCCTCCTCATCGTCTTCCTCCTCCTCCTCCTCCTCCTCAACGTCTTACTCCTCTTCCTCCTCCTCCTCCTCCTCCTCCTCCTCATCGTCTTCCTCCTCTTCCTCATCGTCTTCCTCGTCCTCCTCCTTTTCCTACACCCCCTCCTCCTCCTCCTCCTCCCTTTCCTACACCACCTCCTCCTCCTCCTCCTCATCCTTTTCCTACACCCTCTCCTCCTCCTCCTCCTCCTCCTCCTCCTCATCATCATCATCATCATCATCATCATCATCATCATCATCCCGTCACCGTCATCATCACCGACATCTGTTGTATAATCATCTCGTAGCGGGAGCTGATTAGAAATTATTCATAACGACCAAAGTTTTAATCTATTTGTAAGTAATGCGTTGCGATTAGGTCCTGCAAATAGAACCCATTTGTTGTTCTCTGGGGGTAATGGCTTATTCTCATATTCTGACTTTCGTCCAGACGGGAAAAGTGGAATCAGATGGTTTCTGTTCCTAAATTCTTTTCGTTGTTTTGTGTGTGTTTTCTTGACATAATTCCGCTAATATAGCTTAGCTTTGTTCATAAAAGAACACCATTGTGCCGGCTTGCCTGTCCGTCCAGCTTGTCCAGACGTTGTCCGTTCAGATATTAATATCTTCAGGCTAGAGAGGGCTGCAAATTGTTATGTTTGACATTGAGGATGAATGACAAACATACCAGTTTTTTTGTGTAGCCCGCCTCAGTAGCTGCATTCCGGAGGGCGGGACAGAAAAAAGTGCGGACAGACAAAGCCAGCACAATAATTTTCTTTTATAGAAAACTAAAAAGGGAAAAGAAATTAAGTTTATAACTGCTTTAAAAAAAAAGAAAAAGTTTTTAAGGAAGAAGGAAGTTAGGTAGAATTTCTGAGTGTTTTTTTTTTCACGTCCATGACCCTCATTATATCATCTTCACCATTTCTTTAGGATTACTCTTAAGATCTTAATCTATTTTTCCAATGCCCCGTTGGGCCTCTTCTTTATGAAAATATTCCAGATGTCATTTTCCATCGTAAAATATATTTGCATAATTTGTTTAACATTTTTGAAGCAGAATTACGTCAGCGTTTCTGAAGTCTCTGAATTTCATGTTGATTATTAAAAAGTAAAATTATGTAACATAAAACTGTAAGAAAAATTATGCAACAGAACGTCAGTCTTTTACCTTTTAATTATTGATTTTTTGTGAATTTTTATTGTACTGAATTGTCAGTTTTTTATGATCCATTCAGTAACATTTCGTCCCCCGTATAAGGAAATATTTTTTTATATACTTCAAGGTAGTTTAGGATGGAATAGAAACAGTTACCTTGCTTATTTTAGTAAGTAGGGTCAGACACACACACATTATATATATATATATATATATATA
>NC_089748.1:42906097-42918597 GCF_040412425.1 Macrobrachium rosenbergii
ATCAGCTTGAAAGTTTTTTAACAAATGCTATACTGAGAGTATATTTTGGTGTCATTTTAGAAGTTTTAGAGTGGAGCCCTTTATACTGCCCTAAAATGGAAAACTGCAGTATCTGCAATATTTTCGAAATTGATATATGCCACCCATTGGGCTCGTGAAACACTAATACACAAGTTATTGCAGTGTCAGAATGATTCTTCAATGCTTTCCACGAGTATGAGTATTTAGGGGGTCCCATTTGCAGTACCTGCAAAATCAGTTTTGTATTTTTGCAGAGACTGCAGTCTTCCATTTTAGGGCAGAAGAGTCCAGTGACCATGAGAATTTTTTGGTTAACTTATTCCTGTAAGTTAACTTATTCCTATATGATAACTTATTCCTATATGTTAACTTGTTCCTATATGTTACTATGCGCAGCACTCCTGAGGCTGCAGTTGTCACGAAGAGAAGCCAGTTGCTGTGCACCTGACGCTTATTGCTGTGAATTGCCGCTGCCAATGAGTGGCTGCTATGCAGCGAGGGTTACAGACGGTCCCACCTGTGTCTGAGGTGGTGTCCCGTACCTTTTGTTTTGTGTCTTTTGTTTGCGAAGCGAATGGTTCCCTTTTGTCGCTTCCTCTCAACCCAACGCTTCCTCGGGCAGCGAACTAATCTCCACCTTAAGTTTTCTGTTAATCTTCTGCATGATATACCTTGAAACGCTCGTAGCAAAGGGTTCTTCGCGTTTATTGCGTGTTTATCGTTGTTGTGGGTTTCTAGTCCAGCAGCCAATGGAGCCTCGTTCTTTTGTTGTTTGAGTCGTCACCTGACTTTTAGTTGATTCATTTGACTGTTACCGAATAACTGATGGAGGTGGGATTTTCTCTCTCTCTCTCTCTCTCTCTCTCTCTCTCTCTCTCTCTCTCTCTCTCTCTCGTTCCGATTAACTGGTAGCGGTCGGATCCCCTTTCTCTCTTTCTCTGTCTCGCTCTCTGTCTGTCTCTCTCCCTCTCTCTCTCTCGTTCCGGATAACTGATAGCGGTCGGATCCCCTTTCTTTCTCTTTCTCTCTCTCTCTCTCTCTCTCTCTCTCTCTCTCTCTCTCTCTCTCTCTCTCTCTCGTTCCGAATAACTGATAGCGGTCTGATCCCCTTTCTCTCTCTCTCTCTCTCTCTCTCTCTCTCTCTCTCTCTCTCTCTCTCGTTCTGAATAACTGATAGCGGTGTGATCCCCTTTCTCTCTCTCTCTCTCTCTCTCTCTCTCTCTCGTTCCGGATAACTGATAGCGGTGTGATCCCCTTTCTCTCTCTCTCTCTCTCTCTCTCTCTCTCTCTCTCTCTCGTTCCTGATAACTGATAGCGGTGTGATCCCCTTTCTCTCTCTCTCTCTCTCTCTCCTCTCTCTCTCTCTCGTTCTGAATAACTGATAGCGGTCGGATCCCTTTCTCTCTCTCTCTCTCTCTCTCTCTCTCTCTCTCTCTCTCTCTCGTTCCGGATAACTGATAGCGGTGTGATCCCCTTTCTCTCTCTCTCTCTCTCTCTCTCTCTCTCTCTCTCTCTCTCTCGTTCCGGGATAACTGATAGCGGTGATCCCCTTTCTCTCTCTCTCTCTCTCTCTCTCTCTCGCACACTTTCATTTTTGGGATGCTTTCCCCCTGCTCATCTCTTCCCGTGCTTTCTTTGTCAGCGTCGCAACCTTTCTCTTTAATCATCCTAACAAAGGGAAGTCTTATCATCGTATCCTCTTATTATTTAGACTGTATTTATTCGAGTTCAGTATGTGACGGAATAAATAATCCTTTTATAAACTGGTAGAGGTTAATGAAAGTGAGGTCTTCGGTGAAGACTTCGATTTCATTTGATGCGGCCTCGCGTTTGATGCCGTGTTAAAGAGCGTTTTTTTTGGGAATATATGTCAATGGATCAAAATTTGTTCTTTGGGAAAATAGAGGCTAGTTTTTTAATCGTTTGAAATGGTTATGTAACAGATTCCACCCTCTCTCTCTCTCTCTCTCTCTCTCTCTCTCTCTCTCTCTCTCTCTCTCTCTCCTCAGAAAATGAAGAAAGTCAATTGGTTTATTTCGTTTACTTACATATCTTTCATTGACCGTACGTCTCTTTTATAATATTCCTTTTCCTTCTCTTTTTCGTTTCTTCCTCTTTCCTCCTATTTTAGAAATGAAGTGCATTTTTTTTTTTACGCCAGGTATCGAATCCTGTTTGGCAAATGAATTTGAAGTCAAAGAAAAATTGAATTAAAAATTCCCCAGGAATCCGCGATAAACCCAATGGGTTTTCTTGCTTATTGCTCTCTTAAAGTGTTCATCACTTGATCTAGCAAATTCCAAACTTTCATGTTTACAGTCGCACCTTTTACTGGACTGTTCGCGTTCTTCGTCTTGTGTGTCGGCTATTGCTGTAAACGTTGATTGTATTTTAAAAGTCTGGAATAAAGATAGAGTCTATCTTAAAGATAGGTTGTTATTAAAGTTACTGCCTTTACGTATAAATGACCAAGCTCTCGTTCTGATTATCTATATGTAGGTTAGATTGCGCTTGTCTGTGATGGTTTGTCATGGAAGTTTAGTTTATATCGCTAGGAAGTTTGCATAGGATTATTATTGTATGTAATTGTCTTGCCTTGTGTTATTCACTATAGTGGTATAATGGGTGTTGCTAACCTCTTGATTGCAACTATATTATAATTACCATGTTCGTAGAAGTGTAGAATTTGCTTAAGTCTTTTTCCTCAACTATATTATAATTACCATGTTCGTAGAAATGTAGAATTTGCTTAAATCTTTTTCCTCAGTTTGAAGTGGAATTGAAATTATTGACGCATTCGGATTTGTAATGCGTGAAAAATGCTTAAATCTTTTTCCTCATTCTGAAATGTAATTGAAATTATTGACGCATTCGGATTTGTAATGCATGAAAAATTCTCTCTCTCTCTCTCTCTCTCTCTCTCTCTCTCTCTCTCTCTCTCTCTCAGTGCATGGTCCGCTTTCAGTACGGATGTTAATGGAAATTTCCTTCATTTTATAGTCAGGCATATTCCCATGCCCTTTCAGTGTGCTGTTACTGACAGGGATTTCTTTAGTAAATAAATAAATAAATAAATAAATGTATTTATATATATGTATATATATAAATGATATATATATACACATACTGTATATACATAAATAGATAAACAGATAGATATCTTACGATCATTGTAATTTGCTTAATTTTTTTTTTTTTTTCCTTCAAAAATCTGTTTAAATTATTCCTGGAATAAACTCAGAGCCCTGCCGGGGATTCTGTATAGCCACACAGATGAAACAGATCCAGTCCTCCAGTGAAATGACGAACAAGCCAATTTACATGAGGTCATTTGTGAGTAGACTACACTCGACTACTCCCGGATTTTGACGCAAGTAAAAGAACATGCATTTCTGTCGATCAGCAAACAATTATTGCATCATCTCCGTTAGAATTTTAATGGCACTGGGATGCTTGTCCCATGTGATTCTGTCAATAGTTGCTTTAGATTTTGATGTCCTTGCTTTTCGATATTATGCTGCAGTAAGGTATAAAATACTAATAAGGTGTAATTTATTTTACCCTAAAACGAAACTCTGCGTCTTAACCCTTTGAGTGTGGGTGGTAAATATATATGATTTTTCTGTTAATTACCGCAGTAAAAATAATCAGAGAATAAAAATAGCGTCTGTTTTGGCGCAATGTGTTTCTTTCTTGTATATTATAACGAAGGCCACCGAAAATAGATCTATCTTCGGTGGTCTCGGTTTAATGCTGTATGACCCAAGTCGCGCCCATGAAACTTAACCACGGCTCAGTGGTGGCTCATCCTATATAGTTCCCAGAAGCTAATGATTATGGCTAACTTAACCTTGAATAAAATAAAAACTGCTGAGGCTAGAAGTCTTCAATTTGGCATGTTTGATGATTGGAGGGTGGATGATCAACATTCCAATTTGCAGCCCTTTAGCCTCAGTAGTTTTTAAGACAGAAAACGTGCGGACGGACAGACAAAGCCGCCACAATAGTTTTCTTTTACAGAAAACTAAAACGTAACACTGCATAGTATTTTTCAAATTTAGTCGTAATCCACAGAGAAAATATTGACATTTAATTTTGCCCATCGTTCTCTCAGCCATGACAAATATAGAAGAAATCTTTTAGTTGTTTTCTTGTTTAATTCGACGGATACTTTTTTTTTTTTTTATAAATATTTAACGTCAGTCATACGATTCCTTTCGACGATTTCTCAAAAATTTAGCGAATCCGCTGATTGCTTTGTCTTGCCCTGTTTGCACTTGTGAACTGTGGTATCCAAATTGAAATGTTACTTTTCAGAACATTTTTATTTTTACTTTCATTTTATTTTATTTTTTGTAGTAAGGCAAAGGTAGACAGACATAGGACTAATGAATGTACATTTGACTTTCGTAAAGCATTTATAATTATTATGTTTAATTATTTATAATTTATCATTTATAATTAAGGAGTTATTTCTGAGAGGTCTGTATTACTATTCCTTCCAGGAACGAATGAGAACATCGCTTCATATAAATTAAATTACTTTTTTGTTTATTTGTTTATTTTGTTTAATATCCTGAAAGATAATATAACTTCTTTTTAATTACTCGTTAAATGTAATTACGGAATCAGAACGTTAAGTTTTATTCTTATCTGTCATTATTTATTTGTTTATTTCTCAGTATAATCACTTTTCCCATATTTTTCCAAATCCATTTTTTCTTTTCACTTACTGGGATCCTGTGGAATAATGCAAGGCCTGTCATAAACCTGTCCCAGAAGAAACGCTCTTATTGATGACAGTGATTATACTTAACCATTTTTATGTTTCTTAAGACTTATTTCTATCACCCAGCTCTGCCCTGCAATGCCAAACTGCAGTATCTGCAAAATTTTCGAAATTGACATATGCCATCTGTTGGGCTCGTGAAACACTAATACGCGAGTTACTGCAGTTTCAGAATGATTCTTCAGTGCTTTCCACGAGTATTTAGGGGGTCCCATTTGCAGTATCTGCAAAATAGGCATCAAGGCAAGGGAAAACTGCAGTATATACCATTTTTCTCAGTTTTGTATTCTTGCAGAGTTACAGATCTCACGTTGCCTGTGGAGATCTAAAGTCAGCTGATTAATCTAGTTGGTGGATGGTTCATCCCTTGCACCACAAGATGTGAAATTCTCTTTCCCTGTTTTTCTACTGGAGTCCTATAACCATCTGTCTCGGAACAGACGAATCTGCTGTTTTCTTGTGTGCGAGGTTTCCTGTTCTCTCTCTCTCTTTTTTTTTTTTTTTCAGTTTCGCTTCAGTTTTTATTTACATCAGACCATTTAGTTCCTGTCCCGTTAACTGTCTTTGAAATATAAATATAAAGGAAATCATTGTTTTTTTTTCTAAGGTTCTTATGTCTCCAGGTACCAATTACACCAAGGAATCGGAAAACGCTACAACCTCCAAATACCGCAACCAAGATATATATCGACCCCTCTCCCCTCCCCCCTCCTCTGCCTAAGTATGTAAGAGAGAGAGAGAGAGAGAGAGAGAGAGAGAGAGAGAGAGAGAGAGAGAGACGTAAGATATTTGTTTTTGCAAACTCCCGAGTGCTCCGACCCCTTTTCCGTTAAGATGCCAATACCCGAGAGGGAATACCTGTTACATATATTTCCCTCAAGAGAGGAGAAGAACATTCTCTCTCTCTCTCTCTCTCTCTCTCTGTGAGGAGGAGGAGGAGGAGGACGACGATGAGGAGGAGCTTTCCGCCACCGTCAGCCTTCCTTTGCCTCGTTCCTTCTCGTGATCCAACTTTTTCTTTTCTCTGTCCTGGTTTTTTTTTTTTCTTGGTAAATATTATGTCTAGGATGTACTGTGTTTTATTTCCGGACTTGGGCGTGGGTTGGTTAATTGGAGGGAGTACCTGGGGAACGTGACCGTATGCTTTGGGTGGAAATGATTCAGGGGGAAATTTTTATTGTTAGCGTACACACACACACACACACACACACACACACACACACACACACACACACACACACACACACAGGGTGTCCACCAAGCCATGTTGCAATTTAAAATACGTGTAGCTTCGTAACTATTCATGATGGAATAAATCTGTAAAAAGGGGAAGAAAGCTTGACGTGTCTAGTTTTCTGTTCTCCTGAAGTTTTATTTATTATTTGTTTTATCAGGTATTTTTTAGTTTCTGAAACTTGTGTGTATGTATGTATATGTATATACGAGTATGTACACACACACACACACATATATATACACGTACGTATATGTGTCTGTGTGTGTACGGTACGAATGCGTATGTGTACGTGTGTATATATGTGCATAGATACTATGTATGTAATAAAGTGGACAAGCGATCAGATCACTTTATCATACCTCTTTTATCTTGTGCATTCCAACACCGAGTATCTATTTGTTCATAAATTACCCATACATTGCATTAAAAGTTCTCTATGCCTTATCCAATATTCCGTCTCGTTTTCCTCTTTCATTCTCATTCTCGTTGATTTTGCGCCTATTTTCGGACGTGCATAAATTTTTACGAATTAAATCTGGCGCGTATAATTGCTAATAACAGTGTTACAGCCGGTCAGTTTTGTCGTTAAGTCTGACAGACGTTCATTAAACTGGTAGCTGGTCAATACCAGCTACGCAGTTTGAGCTGGACGGTATATGATTCTTTAATGTGTTAGTTTGAACACTCGTTCTGATACTCTGGACGTGGGTTCGAATACTTCATGTTTCTCCCGTAGGGGGATAGTGCCGTCAGTGCACCTCATGCGGTGCACTGTAGGCATTACTTAAGGTTCTTTTCAGCTTGCCTTCGGCCCCTAGCTGCACCCCCTTTCATTCCTTTTGCTGTACCTCCTCCCATATTCTCTTTCCTCCACCTTACTTTCCTCAACCCTCTCCTAACAATTGATTCACAGTGCAACTGCGAGGTTTTCATCCTATTACACCTTTCAAACCTTTTACTGTCAGTTTCCGTTTCTGCGCTGAATGACCTCATAGGTTCCTGTGCTTATCCTTTGGCCTAATTTCTATGTTCTATATTCAGTACTTCATGTTTCTTCCATTTGGATCCAAGACTTTGTAGTGACAAGAGTTCGAGAAGTTATAAGGGCATTGTGGCGTTTACAGTTACATACTTATGTGGTAAAAAATGACCTTTAGATTCTATATATACAATTCCATATGTTTCAATCTTTGGAAATTGCTGTAAAAAACGTTTAGTTTAGCATGTAATTAAGAATATCTTTGTGTCTGAATATTCATTCATCTTTTGGTTATATATATGGTTATATATTCTCTCTCTCTCTCTCTCTCTCTCTCTCTCTCTCAATAAAATACACATACATACATGCATACATACATATGTATGCACAAGTAAGGAATTACCATATCTCAATAACACACACACGCACACACCTACATACATATACACATGCTAGGATTGATCATCTCTCTCTCTCTCTCTCTCTCTCTCTCTCTCTCTCTCTCTCTCTCTCTCTCTCTCTCTCTCTCTCTGTGTGTGTGTGTGTGTGTGTGTGTGTGTGTGTGTGTGCATCCTGAAATCTGAAAACTCCACATCCATTTCTCATTACTGGCACACACCACTCTCTCTCTCTCTCTCTCTCTCTCTCTCTCTCTCTCTCTCTCTCTCTCTCTCTCTCTCTCTCTCTCTCTCTCTCCAAAGGGAGAACGGGAGGGAAAGGTATACTAGCCAATATAAAATCCGTTTGGGCCGAGTATAATGTGTCGAGAAGGATAAACAAAATAAATAGAGAGAGAGAGAGAGAGAGAGAGAGAGAGATTTAATGGCTGGAGGGGGAACGGGAACGATGCTGACCAGAAGGAGAGGAGATGCCAACGCCCCTGACAGGATAAACATATCCGATGAATCCACTGCCTGCCGCAGAGGGGATGCTGCTACTACTGCAGAGAGAGAGAGAGAGAGAGAGAGAGAGAGAGAGAGAGAGAGAGAGAGAGAGAGAGAGAGAGAGAGGTGGATGATCATTCCTAGCATGTGTATATGTATGTATTTGTGCGTGTTATTGAGAGAGAGAGAGAGAGAGAGAGAATGAATGATCATTCCTAGCATGTGAATATGTATGTATGTGTGCGTGTGTTATTGAGAGAGAGAGAGAGAGAGAGAGAGAGAGAGAGAGAGAGAGAGAGAGAGAGAGAGAGAGAGAGTGAGAGAGAGAGAGAGAAGAATATGTAGCGCCCGAAAGGATATGCGTTTATATAGTGTTACAGAGAGAGAGAGAAGAAGAAGAAGAAGAAGAAGAAGAAGAAGAAGAAGAAGAAGAAGAATATGCAACGCCAGAAGGGAGATCCGTTGATTGCCATGGTGTTACCGAGAGAGAGAGAGAGAGAGAGAGAGAGAGAGAGAGAGAGAGAGAGAGAGAGAGAGAGAAGAGAACGTGCAGCGCCAGAAGGGATATGAGTTTATTGATATGGTGTTACCGAGAGAGAGAGAGAGAGAGAGAGAGAGAGAGAGAGAGAGAGAGACACACACACATGTGCAAGGCCAGAAAGGAGATCTGTTGATTTGTATGGGGTTACCAGCTGACGTCACAGCTAGAATTGCCATGACACTGAAAATGGTCTTTGTGTTGATAAATTTCTGACATTATATACATAAGATTTATGGGTATTTGTAGACTGCCGCATTTAAAAATCATGCAAATAGTTTTATATGAACATGTATATATAATTCACTAGAAATATATTGATGAAGCTTTTGGGGAGTTAGCAAAAGAGCGCAGGAAAAAGTGGATAGTGAGAGTCCAGAGGACTGTAGATGAGGAGTTTGTGAAACTGTAGATTGGAAGAGAGACAATTAGAGGACAGTGAGCTGCAGATTACAAGGAGAGTAAAAACTGATTATTATTTCATTAGATGAAACCTATTCACATGGAACAAGCACACCAAAAGGGTGATTGACTTAAAATTCAAGCTTCCAAAGAATGTTGGTTTCAACCTCCCACCACAGACCCCACACTCCAGCAGTAACTGGTCATGATTCAGAGCCAGTGATTTTTCATCGCCCTGGGGGAGACGCGAACCCGGGACATCTGAGCGGGATTCCATGACGCTAGCCACCATACTAGCGGACCAGTACATATAATAATGAGCGAATGTGAACTCGGATATTAGAGACAGAGCGCAAACCGGTATCATGATTCGCCACGTACAATAGATATTTTTTGGACGTTATGTTGGTATTCTGCATCACATATCGAGTTGTTCTACATAGTGTATAGGCAGATATATTCTTCGGATACTGTGTGGATTTTTTTTTATAGATGTAGGTTTTTTCATAGGGTATTTATATATTCAAGCAGACTCCAGAAGTATTCATGATGTGTCGCACATTGTAGAAAGTCTGTCCACTGTAAATTTGTCTTAATTGATCGTACAACATCTGTATCCATTTCTAGGGGTGCTTCTCATGGCGATGTTCTCTCTCAGCTTTTTTTTATTAGTTTTTTTTTCTTCATTACTACTCCCAGTCACCCTCTGTCGAGCGAACTCAGCTTCCAGCAACTTTTTTTTTTACCATCAGCTTTGATCTTCGAAGCGTAATCTCAGCACGAATTTGCCCACGCACACACACACATATATATCTATATATACATATATATTTGTATATATTTATATTTATAGATAAATATATATATATATATATATATATATATAATTATATATATATATATATGCAATACCCTGAAATGCAGTTCTTTGGTTTTTTTACTCGTCGCAGGATTTTTATTTTCTTTATC
Organism: Macrobrachium rosenbergii; assembly: GCF_040412425.1. NCBI lineage: Eukaryota > Metazoa > Arthropoda > Malacostraca > Decapoda > Palaemonidae > Macrobrachium > Macrobrachium rosenbergii. The sequence continues at coordinate 42,915,917 of NC_089748.1, forward strand.
AGTTCGTGCACTCTTTTTCCGTCAGAAACACACACACACACACACACACACACACACACACACACACACAAAGTCGATTCGACTGATAAATGAACCAGTCCCTACCTTTCCTCCTGACCCGATTCTTTTGTTATAAGAAGCTACCACTCTCAGTACTAATTAATCTACATTTTATTTTTATTTACATTCCATTCGTTAAACATTACCATGGTTCCCTGTCTCCATGTTTACCCATTTGTCAGCCAGGGCAGTCGCTGGGCCAATAAAAAGTTTAAAACATATTTGTTACCAGCGATAAAACTTTCTGTACTTCGTATGTGACGCGTTGTTCAGAGTTACAATGTACTGTGAGGTCATCGAACTGGTTTGAATAGTTTTAATGTATTTACTTGGTAAATTTTCTCCCACGTTTCGACAGCTGTTGTGTAGAGCCGTTGTGTGCAAAGTACTTAACAGTACGTGGTGTAGTTCATTTTGTGAGGTCTCTGCTCTTTACAGCCAAGGGAACACATATTTCGAGTGTTAGTTTCCAGATAGTGCGTATGAAAATAAAGAGATAAACGGAGTGTTTTCCAAATATTCTGCGGTTATATTCAGTGTAGGTTAAGAATTGTGTTAGGAATTAAAGAGAAAAATAAAACCAACTGTTTTCAGAATATTTGGTGGCTATTTCCAATGTAAGTTAGAAATTGTTTTAGGAATAAAGAGAAAAACCAAATGTTTTCCAAATATTCTGTGGTTATTTTCAGTGTGAGTTAAAAATTGTTTTAGGAATAAGAGAAAAACCAACTGTTTTCAGAATATTTGGTGGTTTTTCCAGAGTAAGTTAGAAATGGTTTTAGGAATAAATAGGAAAAACTCAAGTGCTTTCCAAATAGCTGATTATTTCCAGTGTAAGTTAGAAATTGTTTTAGGGACAAAGAGAAAAAACCAACTGTTTTCAAAGTATTTGGCGGTTATTGTTATAGGAATAAAGAGAAAAAACCAAGTGTTTTAAAATATTCGTTGATTATTTCCACTGTAAATTACAAATGTCTGCAAATATATTGTTCAAATTCACGTTATTCACGTCCTGCATCAGATCATTTAAGGTGAAAAAAAAAGTCGTTTTAACGGTTTTTCATTCAGATCAGAAAACTTTCATCAGAATTATGATTAGTGTTAAATTCGAAGTACCCCGTAGGGGGGTAGTGCCGTCAATGCACCTCATGAGGTGCACTGTAGGCTACAACCCCTTTTGGTCCTTTTACTGTACCTCCTTTCATATTCTCTTTCTTCCATCTTACTTTCCACCCTCTCCTAACAATTGATTCATAGTGCAACTGCTTTGAGGTTTTCCTCCTGTTACACCTTTCAGTCCTTTTGCTGTCATTTTCCGTTTCAGCGCTGAATGGCCTCATTGGTCCCAGTGCTTGGCCTTTGGCCTAAACTCCATATCCAATTCAAATTAGAAGTAAGTGAAAGTTTGGGTATATTAATAAAAACTTCTTTTAAGTCCTGTCAGTCTTCAGTTTGATAGTTGAGGACGCAAGTATTTGTATCCAAATTGGGCCAAAATATGGCAGTGAACTTTCAGTATCGGCTCTCTGTCGTAATTGACATTGACAAAGGCAATTTAGAATCCATTTCGATGAGAGGTTAGAGTTCAGTATTTCCAATCTGTTAGTAGCAAATTTAGCGACATCTTTGTCATGAGAGCTTAGATTTTATTCACCAAAGGAATTGTTTAGTTTTTTGTAACTCTCTGCAACTTAAACAAGTAAAAAATGCGCCGAAGAAACGTGCCTTTTCTGTACAGCGTATAATCAAGTCACCGAAAACAGATCTATCTTTCGGTGGTCTCGGTATAAAGTTGTATGAGCCGCGGCCTATGAAGCTTTAACCACGGCCCGGTGGTGGCCTGTCCTATATAGCTGCCAGAAATGTGATTATGGCTAAATTTAACCTTGAATAAAATAAACACTACTGAGGCTAGAGGGCTACAATTTGGTATGATGGTTGGAGGGTGGATGGGATGGTCAACATACCAATTTGCAGCCCTCTAGCCTCAGTACTTTTTAAGATCTGAGGGCGGACAGGAAAAAGTGCGAATGGACAGACAAAGCCGGCACAATGGTTTTGCTTTACAGAAAACTAAAAACACTCTAAGTAAGAGCCTTTGATGCTCTAAAAAAAATAAATGCCATCGCTTTTTAAGAAAAGTGATTTTATGTGAAAACTCAGAACGAAAATATTATACAGCATGCAGTAGTGAATAATGTATAGCATCTAAGCGCATGCGTCATGAGTGATCATCGCAGTAGGAAATTAGTAATTTTATTATTCAAAATAATAATCGAGATAATTTTTTTCTAGTAGACTCCGTCCTTCAAAATTCGCAGCTTAAATTACTTTGTCGTACTCCCAGATTATTCTGAATTACACTATATATATATATATATATATATATATATATATATATATATATATATATATATATATATATATATATATATATATATATATATTATTTTGGTGTTTTGAGTGTTGCATAGATTTCCATTAAGTCATAAGTAAATTTTCCCTTTCCACAGAACACTTTTCCATTAAGTTTCAAGTAGCTTTTTTTTTTTTTGCCCCCTTTTCCACAGAATTTCAAGTTGCGAAACGTATTGGGGGGCAATAACTCTCGCATTTCATTT
>NC_089748.1:42923597-42938597 GCF_040412425.1 Macrobrachium rosenbergii
CTGATTTGTGATGTAGAGAGAGAGAGAGAGAGAGAGAGTCTTTAGTGATAAGTGGGACTCACTTTCCTGATTTGTGATGTAGAGAGAGAGAGAGAGAGAGAGAGTCTTTAGTGATAAGTGGGACTCACTTTCCTGACTTGTGATGTAGAGAGAGAGAGAGAGATCTGTAGTGATTCGTAGCCAACCTTGCATTGGAAGATTATTGATGCTGTATAAAAAAGTGATTACGGAAATAAAAGTTATATATTTTGTTAAAAAAAGAATTACATCGTAACGGGCAGTTTCCCAATTAATTACATCATACCCAGAAGCTTTTTTTCTTCATATAAGAGGCGTTCTCCTTCTCGCCACAAAGAGCAAATAGCGCAACAAGGCAGAAAAAAGATAACCTGAAATATTAAAAAAAAAGAAAAAGGGGGTGGACGGTTTGGGGTGGGGGCATTTTTATGAGCTACGAAACAGTCTTTGATCCGCAGTCAAGAGTCCATTATTATTTTTGAAGGCCTCAAAGACTTATTACTACGCTTCTCGCGTGTTACTCTTTTCTTACCCGGAAAGGAAAGTGTGAGATGTGATTCTTTTTTTTTTTTTTTGCTTGCAATTCCCCCCCCCCCCCCGGCCCACATTTCGCCCAGATGCCGTGTTTCTTCTTTGAGGTTCTCTTGGTATATGCATAGATGATAGTGGTGATGGTGATGATGATGATATGTTGTTGTTGATGATGATGCTATGTTGACGATAGTGATGATGCTATGTTGATGATGGTGATGTTGATGTTCATAATGATGATGTTGACGATGGTGATGTGATATTGATTTTGATGGTGGTGATGTTGATTCTGATGATGATATGTTGTTGATGACGATGATGATGCCTTGTTGATGATGACGATGTAGATATTGATGTTCATGATGATGATGACGCTATGTTGATGTTCATGGTCATGATGATGATGATGATAGTGATGATTATAATGTTGATGATGATGGTGGTGGTGATGATAATGTTGATTATGATGATGATGATGATGATGGTGGTGATGATAATGTTGATGTTGATGATGATGGTGATGATAATGTTGATGTTGATGATGAGTTGATGGTGATGATATTGTTGATGATGATGTTTCGCCCTTTGTTTTTCTGCTGAGGGCGCATCTGTGGTTTGATGTGGATGTAATGGTGTCGTTTTTGGCTGGACTTCAGCCAGTCATAAGCTGAATTTATGACTGCCTGTATATCGTGGTACTTTCGAATGATTTTGGAAGAAATATATCTTTATTTTAATTGCAACGAGTTTTATTGTAATTGTTAGTAAATATATATATATATATATATATATATATATATATATATATATATATATAATATATATATACACATACATATGTATGTATGTATGTATATGTATATGTATATGTATATATAAGTACGTTGGACTTTTTAACATTCTGGCTTCATATTTTCATACATCATTAACAGTGTTCGTCAGAATATTTTCTGTGGTATTTTCATTGTGCTTCTACGCATTCTTGTAAGATTAAAAAAAAAGGAGATATTTCACGAGACATAAATAAGTAAAGGAGTCAACATGCAAGTAACAAACCAGTGAATAAGCAGTAAATAAGAGGTAAATGATTGCCTGAATGAACAGGTGGAAGAAATAAACAAAAATTGACTGTCAGGAAAATTCAAGTCAGAAGCTGGCGGCATCTGTAAGAGCCTCACTTTCTTTTTTGCCATTTCACTACTCCTCCTCCTCCTCCTCCTCCTCCTCCTCCTCCTCCTCCTCCTCCTCCTCCTCCTCCCTTTTCCTTCCTGCTTTTTCCCCAGGTCTTTCTTTTTGTCTTCAGCGCAAGATTCTCGTAAATGCCTAATGGCCTCAAAGGGATTTTCAATTTGAAGAGAAGAGGAATCGTTGCTCTTTCCTCGTGAAATATTTACTCTCAATTTGCAGTTTTTCTCTGTTTTTATTTCTGGGGGTTTTGTGGTTCCTTTTTCGGGGCTGGCTCAAGGCACAGTGTGGCCTTGGGCGGTGATGTTGTATATCCTTCGCATATGTGTGTATGTGACTGTGTTAGTTCACACTTACACAAACACCACACATACACATATATGCATCTATATATATACATATATATATATTATATGTATTATATATATTATATATACATATATATATATATATATATATATATATATATATATATATATATATATATATATATATATATATATATAATTCATCTTGTATTTTCCATGATTACTTTGAATTGTATAGTGATTGAGAACCTTGTAATTTGAAACACACTTCTTTTTAAATTTATTTACCATTAAGGTGTAATGAAGTCTTCCGGGTTGGAGAATAGAAAGAATTGACTGATGTAAAATATTTTAAGAAATTAACGTAAAATATTTTGACAATGTAAAATATTTTGACAAATCAACGTGAAATATTTTGACAAATCAACGTAAAATATTTTTACAAATCAACGTAAAACGTTTTGACAAATTAACGTTAAATATTTTGACAGATCAGCGTAGAATATTTTGACAGATCAGTGTAAAATGTTTTCACAAATTACGGTAAAATATTTTTACAAATCAACGGAAAATGTTTTGACAAATCAACGTAAAATACTTTGACAAATCAAAGTGAAATATTTTGACAAATATACGTAAAATATTTTGACACATACGTAAAATTTTTTGACAAATCAGTATAAAATATTCTGACAAATCAACGTAAAATATTTTGACAAATCAACGTAAAACATATTGACAAATCAGCGTAAAACAATTTGACAAATCAACGTAAAATATTTTGACAATCAACGTAAAATATTTTGACAGATCAACACAAATTTTTTTAACAAATCAACATGAAATATTTTGACAAACCAACGAAAAATCCTTTGACAGATCGACTTGAAATATTTTTACGAATCAACGTAAACTATTTTGAAAAATCAAAGTCAAATTTTTTGACAATATCAGCGTAAAACATTTTGACAAATGAACGTAAAATATTTTGACAGATCAACGTAAAATATTTTGACAAATCAACTTGAAATATTTTGCGAATCATCAACGTAAAATATTTTTACAAATCAACGTAAAACATTTTGACAAATGAATGTAAAACATTTTGACAACTCAGTGTGAAACATTTTTACAAGCCAACGTAAAACATTTTGACAAATCAGCGTAAAATATTTTGACAAATCAACTTAAAATATTTTGACAAATCAACGTAAAACATTTTGACAAAACGTGAAATATTTTGACAAATTAACGTAAAATATTTTGACAAATTAACGTAAAATATTTTTTGCAAATCAACTTAAAACATTTTGACAACTCAACGTAAAACATTTTGACAAATCAACGTAAAACATTTTGACACATCAGCGTAAAATATTTTCACAAATCAGCCTAAAATATTTTGACAAATCAACGCAAAATATTTTGACAAACCAACGTAAAATATTTTGACAAACCAACGTAAAATATTTTGACAAATCAACGTGAAAGAAAGTATCATAAATCCGCATAACCTTTTCCTTTCATCACTTGTGCCAGTTTGTCAACGTTCCCTAAAGAGACAAAGTCTAAAATGTCACTCTTATTCTTCTCTCTCTCTCTCTCTCTCTCTCTCTCTCTCTCTCTCTCTCTCTCTCTCTCTCTCTCTCTCTCTCGTCCACGGAAAATAAGATGAAAAAATTCAGGAAAATTTCAGTACCAACTCCTTTCCTCCGTTTCCTTAAAAGATGATAAATGAAAAATAAAAAAAAAGTGAAAGAAAAACTGAAGCACCAAGTGGCTCGCTCGAAGCAACGGCAGCTGGAATATTCATCTTGCGCTTTTGTTTTTTTTATGTTTTTTTTTCTCGGTGTTCCTTTTATCCTTTGGGTACAAGAATTTCCTTAAATGCTTAATAGCCTCCAAAGGATCTCTCGCTGGTACGAAGAAGGATTCTCTCCTTTTTTCTCGATTTATCGAGTCTTTTGATTCGTGAGTTTCAGTTTTTCCTGTTTAGTGATTTTTTAATGGCCTTGACTTTTTTTTTATTCGTGAAAATTTTTTTTTTTTTCATATCATGTGGTATATGCATTATATGTATTATATACATTTATATATATATATATATATATATATATATATATATATATATATATATATATATATATATATATGTATTACATTACATATACAGTACGTGTATGTAATTGTAATAGCCACAATTCCCCTCTGAACTTCTGGAATAGTCCGCGGTTTTTTGGATACTCTTTTCACTACAAAGCCTCAAGATTCAAGTGCAAGAAATATGAAGAAATTAGGATGTCCGGTAGATTCTACATATATGTGTGTATATATATATGTTTTTATATACAGTATATACTGTATATGTATATATTTATATATACATTCATATTTATGTATGTATGTACAGTAAATATATATATATATATATATATATATATATATATATATATATATATATATATATATATATATATTATACATTCATATTTATGTATGTATACAGTATATAATGTGTTTGGATATATATATATATATATATATATATATATATATATATATGTGTGTGTGTGTGTGTGTGTGTGTGTGTGTGTGTGTGTGTGTGTTTATGTGCATATCCTCATATTCAAGAACCACATGATCCGCCTTCCTTTGGTAACCCCTACCCACCATAAATAAAAGGCCTCCATTGTCGAAGGCGAATCAATGCAGGAAACTAAAAATAACCTGTAGCTAAAAGAACCAACAAAACCATAAAAAAAAACTCTACTAAACCCATGGAATGAAATGAGCTGATTTGACCTTATTGGCAATCCCGGTTCAACCCCGTTTCCCCCTCCCCCTTCCTCTTCCCCTTCCCCTTCCCCTTCCCCTTCCCCTTCCCCTTCCCCTGGCACTCCATCCCTCCAACAACCCACTGAAATCCCTAGGGTGTCCTAGACCCCACTCCCCCCTACCTACTCCTCTGGTATTTCCCTAACCCTGCCTCCAACATAGTTCCCCTGTCTGACACTGGTTAGGGCGTAACCCCCCCCCCCCTCCCTCGACCCTTAGGTGGGGGTGGGGATGTGGGGTGTGGGGGCGCTTACCCCAGAATGTGGCCTCTCCCCCCGCTAAACCACAGACATTCCATCCATTGATTGGCTCCTGCCGGGGCGATGATTTCAGGTTAATGATCCACAAGTTCTGGCGGAGTTGCATTGCAGCTGGAAAGGTTAACACACAAATGCTCCCAGTCTGTTTTGGGCTCGGAATAGTCCGCAGAGATTATGTTTCTCTTTTTCTTCTTCTCCTCCTCCTTCTTCTTCTCCTCTGTGAAATGCATCCAATGAAATGTGAGGAAAACACACCCTTGTTGCTATTTTTCGAGGCTGAAAATGATTGTCGTTTGCGAGAGTAAGGCGAGCGAGAATTTGAATGTGTTTTATCGCTTGTGTTACAGCTTTAAGCTACTATATATCTCTTCAGCTCTTGTTGTATCTCAGACACCCTCTCTCTCTCTCTCTCTCTCTCTCTCTCTCTCTCTCTCTCTCTCTCTCTCTCTCTCTCTCTCTCTCTCGCTAAGGTTCGACGAAGTTTAATTAGTTACCGAAAAAGGGAATAATCCAAGAATTTGTAGTTGTTTCATCAACCTGCATTCATTTGGGAAAATGCTGAAAATGTTTCCTAAAATTCTGCACGCCGAAGTCGAGTATAACTTCTGTTGAAGTGGATTTGAGGCTCTCAACTTTCATAGACGTAAAATGCCCAAAATTGGCCATGTATTTAGCATTCTCTCTCCCTCTCTCTCTCTTAGCGCAGTGGTAGTGCATTCAACTCACAAACTGGGTGACCAACGTTCGGTTCCTCGAATCAAACGACGGAGGCCGATATGGACTAGTTCCCTGAACTCCAGCGAGCCTCTTCTGACCCAAGAAGTAAATGAAGTAACTGATTGTTTGTCGACTGTTGTGGGTCGCAGACGAGACTGGTTATTGTTGATTAGAATGCTTTGATGGTGTGTTTTTGTTGTTGCTACTGAATTCTCGCTTTATCACTGGGTAATTATTGATATTGCATTCACTCTGATTAAATGGTAAAAAGATAAAATAGTCAAACAGAAACACCTTGATTTTCCTCCAAGCCTGCATCGAACTTCATGCAAAATTTATAAGATATATGTTCTTAGTCATCATTCGTTTGTAGATGAATTCTGTTAAAAGCTGCCTAACTCTGCTAGATTATTTTTAGAGGCTTATCAAAAATGACTTCAGGTCTTCACAAGACTACAGACAAAGATAGAGCGATTTTATTTATATGTTAAACTCGCAGAAGTCAAAGGTCAGGAATGTCTGCTAGGGAAAGGGAGATTTCCAAGTCCCTTAGTGGAGGTGGGAAAGAGATTAAAAAACACTTTAGAATTCAGTTGCAGTGACATGAGATTAATTTGAGAAGTGCAGGAAAGACTTGGGAGTTTCAAGTTGACTGTAATTGCAGCATGAAAGGTCGGTGAAGCAGTGTATTGGGAAGGGGGCTTTCACAAAACAAAGGTTGATTTTCCACCTTCAGAAATAGAACTGTTAAAAAACAAAGGTTGGTTTTCCACCTTCAGAAATAGAACTGTTAAATACAAAGGTTGGTTTTCCACCTTCAGAAATAGAACTTTCACAAAACAAAGGTTCATTTTCCACCTTCAGAAATAGAACTTTCACAAAACAGGTTGGTTGTCCACCTTCAGAAACAAAACTGTTAAAAAACAAACGTTGATTTTCCACCTTCAGAAATAGAACTGTTAAAGAACAAGGGTTGATTTTCCACCTTCAGAAACAGAACTATCAAAGAACAAAGTTGATTTTCCACCTTCAGAAATAGACCTGTTAGAAAACAAAGGGTGATTTTCTACCTTCAGAAATAGAACTTTTAGAAAACAAAGGTTGATTTTCTACCTTTAGAAATAAAACTGTTAAAAAACAAAGGTTGATTTTCCACCTTCAGAAACAGACCTGTTAAAACACAAAGGTTGATTTTTCACCTTCAGAAATAGAACTTTTAAAAAACAAAGGTTGGTTTTCTGCCTTCAGAAATAGAACTTTTAAAAAACAAAGATTGATTTTCCAACTTCAGAAATAGAACTGTTTGCCTGAAAGGAAGGATTTGATGCAGAATGGGGCGATCTAATTTTTGAAGTCAGAGGAAGATCAACAGCGGTCAAGTAATGTCTTGTTTAGGACTGTTGCCATTGTTTCATTGTTCAGAGAATCCCAGTGCAAGGCAGTTTCTATGCTAGGAAGAAATTTCTTGAAAAATGCTCGTTGGCAAACATGCATTTTTTTATTATTTTGTTTTTATGATATACAGGTACAGTGTTAACAGATTGCGTCCTCTTTGGATGTGTAATCTGTGACAAGATGAGTAACCTCAGTGCTGATTGGTTTGGTATAGGTAATTGAACCTTGAACCTAGATTCGGCTATTGAACAAAGACTTGAGGGTCACGTGACCGCTGTTTTGCATTTTTGTAATCAGTGATTTTTTTTTTTTTACTTTTAGGAATACTATGTAAATAATTTAAATATTTAAATCTGCACATGTTGGGGATCTCTTCTTATCCTGTCAATGCATTTTTCTTTTGACTATTTTTTGTCTTCTCTTCATATTTTCATCTTTTACCAGCCTCCTTTCATCCATGAATTATAATTTAGCTTATCCATCATCCTATTAAACTACTCTCCCATTGCGTTTCTCTTCTCCATGACGCCTTCTCCCAAGTCATAAAAAATAGAAAGTAAAAAGAGAAAAGAATTCTGCCCCACTAACTGGCCATCACAAACAGCCGAAATATCCGTCCATCCTTCGGAGATTACCACTGGGCCAGCAAGAAAAATCGTCCATCTTTTGCATAAGATGCTCCGAAGACGCCATTCCGCCTAATATGGAAGGACCCCCCAAATTTCCCGGATATTAAAAGAGAGGAACGAAAAAAAGAAAAGAGAAAAAAAAAGGGTGTCTCGAGTTTTGGAGCTTGGCGCCATGCTATCTCTTCATCAGGGTCCTTTCCATCCCCTCCCCTCCCCTCCCCTCCCCTCCCCTCCCTTTTCCTTTCGTTTCCTGTTGATCCTCTTCTTCTTCTTCTTCTTCTTCCCCTCCCTCTCTTTCTCTTTCAGCATCTCCCTTTTCCTCTTTCCGTAGTTCCTCTTGTTTTTCCCATGCCCGCCTCTTCGTCTTTCCCTCCCTCCATGCACCCTCTTCCTCTTTCCCTCCCCCTCTTCCTCTTTCAGCATCCTCCCCTGTTCCTCTTTCCCTCCCCCTCTTCCTCTTTCAGCGTCCTTCCGCCTCTTCCTCTTTCTCTAACCCCTCTTCCTCTTTCAGCATCCTCCCCTCTTCCTCTTTCCCTCCACCTCTTCCTCTTTCTCTCTTCCTCTTTCAGCGTCCCCTCTTCCTCTTTCTCTCCCCTCTTCCTCTTTCCCTCCCCTCTTCCTCTTTCCCTCACCCCCTCTTCCTCTTCCAGCGTCCTCTCTTCCTCTTTCATCGTTCCCTCTTCCTCTTCCTTTCTCAGCGTCCCCCACTTCCTCTTCCTCTCCTACCATCCCCCTCTTCCTCTTTCAGCATCCCACTCTTCCACTTCCTCTTCCCCCTTCCTCCCTTCCCCTTCCCCTCCCCTCCCCCCTCTTCCTCATGCATCATCCCAACCACTTGTTCTCGACGCAAGATTCCAAACGTAGAACAAAAGAACGGTAACAACATCCCCCTCTCTCTCTCTCTCTCTCTCTCTCTCTCTCTCTCTCTCTCTCTCTCTCTCTCTCTCTCTCTCTCTCTCTCATTATGGTAATGGCCGAGTTGAAAGTACAAAAGGGGGTGTGTGTGTGTGGGAGGCCTACCCCACCACTCTTCCTCCCCTCCCCTCCCCCCTCCCCCCGTCCTTTTAATTTTAATCCCCAGAAAGGTTGCTTATTGGATTTCTCATCATAATCGCCCTGGAAGGCGGCGGCGGCTGCTTATTTCAGTTCCTCCTTCCAGTGTCACTGCCCGCCTTTGCCTATGTCTGGAAATGAAGTGTTTGGGTATCAGCATTCTGGCATAGTTATAGCACTTGTTTGTGGCTGCCCCGTAGGAGGGTAGTGCCCTCAGTGCATCTCACGTGGTGCACTGTAGGCACTACTTAAGGGTCTTTACAGCGTGCTTTCCTTAGGCCCCTTGCTGCAACCCCTTTCGTTCCCTTTACTGTACCTCCGTTCATATTCTCTTTCTTCCATATTGCTATCCACCCTCTCTAACAATTATTTCATAGTGCAACTGCAATGTTTTCCTCCTGTTACTACTTCAAACCTACCTACTCTCAATTTCCCTTCCAGCGCTGAATAACCTCATAGGTCCCGGTGCTTGGTCTTTGGTCTAAACTTTATATTCCATTCCAGTAAGGACCTTTACAGCGTCCCTTCGGCCCCTAGCTGCAACCCCTTTCATTCCCTTTACTGTACCTCCATTCATATTCTCTTCCCACTGACTTTCCACCCTCTCTAACATTTGTTTCAGAGTGCAGCTGCGAGACTTTCCTTCTGTTGTACCTTTTAAGACTTCTTACTGTCCGTTTCCCCTTTCAGCGCTGAATGACCTCGTAGGTCCCAGCGCTTGGCTTTTGGCCTAAATACTGTATTCTGTTCTTGTTTGTGGCTGCTGGATTTAACTCGCTTATGAGATTTGGGTTTTAGTAGGCGTGGTAATTCTTAGATTATTTTAATATTAATATGTGCGGTATTAATCATTTTTAATTATAATTTTAGTATTATGTAAGTGGTTAGTATTCTGATAGCCGTTGTGTAAAAGCGGTATATTGTTATATTTTGATTATCCATACAGTATTCTTAATTAGTAGAAAAAAAGATTGACATTTTCCATCGTCTTGATGGGGACGAAAACAAATTCACAAAAGCTTTTATTCTGTCCGTACTTTTTCTGTCCGCGCTCAGATCTTAAAAACTACTGAGGCTAGAGGGCTGCAAATTGGTATGTTGATCAACCACCCTCCAATCATCAAACATACTAAATTGCAGCTATCTAGCCCCGGTAGTTTTTATTTTATTTAAGGTTAAAGTTTAGCCATAATCGTGCTTCTGGCAGCGATAAAGGATAGGCCACCATCGGGCCGTGGCTAAAGTTTCATGGGCCGCGGCTCATACAGCATTATACTGATACCACCGAAAGATAGCTCTACTTTCGGTGGCCTTGGTGATACGCTGTAGCAGCTGTACAGAAAACTCGATTGCGCCGAAGAAACTTCGGCGCATTTTTTACTTTTTTTTTTTTATCGACTGATGTAATATGAACATTTAATAATGTAGATAGAATGTTCAGTGGATATCAGTTCTTTCCAAAGAACAAGTGGTGCTATTTTATAATGATTTATTATTTTATGCAATGGACTCACAGTGTCATTTTAATCATATTTAGTATTAAGTGTTCTTGAATTTTGCTGAAATTTTTGGGAACTATATACTGAGCCGCTGGTTTAGTGGTTAGTGTAGTGGCATGCCACTCAGTTGTCGCGGGTTCGCGCCTCCCACACTGCAATGAAATATCACTGGCTCTGTACCATGATCAGTTACTGCTGCAGTGTGGGGTCTGCGGTGGAAGGTTGAAACCAACGTTCTTTGGAAGCATGAATTTGAAGTCAATGGCCCGTATGTGCTTGTCCATGTGATTAGGTTTCATCTGCTGAGATAATAATAAATAATATTCATTTTTGACAGGTATTTAGTCAAGTCGATGTAAAAGCAATCCATTGGCGATTTTTGGCGGCTCAGAGAACTGTGTTTTTTGTTAAAGGTACTTTTTTGTATTATAATGCTCACATTTTTTTCTATTTTATTTTATTTTGAGCCTCTACGTTGGAAATTGACAAAGGATCCTATTCTAAATATGAACTTTTACATGAAAAGACCCAATTCCAAAGATTATCCAACAGATGTTAGGATCGTTTTCTGAATGTAATAATCCAATAAATGTTAAGATCCTATTCTGAATATAATCTTTACTTAAAAGGATCCAATTCTAAAGATAATCCAACAAATTGTGGTATCCAATATTGAATGTAATCTTTACATAGAATGATCCAATTCTGAAATTAATCCAACAAATGTTAAGATCCTATTCTGAATGTAATCTTTATATAAAAGGGTCCAGTTCTCAAGATAATCCAACAAATGTTAGGATCCAGTTCTAAATATAATCTTTTAATGAAAGGACAGAATTCCCAAGATAATCCTACAGATGTCAGAAACCAGACCTAAATATAATCTTGCAGATTTTAAACTTGAAAAGGTAAGATAATTCTTCACACGTTGAGACCAGACTCTTAAGGACCAATCCGTGGGGTGTCATGGTCCAAATTTTCAGATAAACATCTGGACTAAAATTCAAAGGTGAACTCGAGGATTTTTGGAAAATCGGAAAGGTCGTTGGCATCAAGGATTTTGACAGAAGAGTTTTGTTATGAATAGATTTGTTTCAGTGGCTTGAATTGGAAGTTCAGTCTGAGCTTTAAGACTGTAAAGGAATGGACACAAAGACTTGAATTTCAGCGTTTAATATCAGTCTCTCGGAGACATCAGAAACAGCGCATCGTAGGACGAGGAAGAGATTAAAAGAGATAAAAAGAGATATTTAGTTATCTTTCTCTTTGTCTCCCAGGTGGTTCACCATCCCGTCAGCATGCCATTAAGATATTTTCCGACATGAAAGAGGCGAAACGGCGACGTCAGAATATTCGCGTTTAAAGAGTTTTTTTTCATGTCTTTTGGTAAAGGTTTATCAAAGGCAGCCTGCCTGCCTCTCTCTCTCTCTCTCTCTCTCTCTCTCTCTCTCTCTCTCTCTCTCTCTCTCTCTCTCTCCTTGTTTGACTGTCGTAAGCTGCCTTTTATTTGTTAATCTCTCTCTCTCTCTCTCTCTCTCTCTCTCTCTCTCTCTCTCTCTCTCTCTCTCTCTCTCTCTCTCATAAACTGCCTCCTATTTATTAATCTCTCTTTCTGTCTCTCACACACAACTGAGGAATGGTTGAAAAATTGTATCTCTCTCTCTCTCTCTCTCTCTCTCTCTCTCTCTCTCTCTCTCTCTCTCTCTCTCTCGTTTGACTGTCGTAAGATGCCTTCTATTTGTTAATCTCTCTCTCTCTCTCTCTCTCTCTCTCTCTCTCTCTCTCTCTCTCTCTCTCTCTCTCTCTCTGTCGTAAACTGCCTCCTATTTATTAATATCTCTTTCTCTCTCACACACATTTGAGAAAAGGTTGAAAAATTATCTCTCTCTCTCTCTCTCTCTCTCTCTCTCACATGAGGTTTGTCAAAGGGAGGTACAAGTTGATGTTTTAAACGCCGTGTTCATCATTCGTGTTGGAAATGTACATATATTCCGATAAACCGCTGTCATCCCAAACCGCATATCTGTTGAAATACCACCTAATAACGCCGAAACATTCGGCTAATAGTCAGTTATCCGGATTTTGAAAAAGCAGTCCTCCCAAAATATCCGGCTCCCTCGGCCAGAATTTACAAAATGCTTGAAAATGGATGCAGGTTATGCAAATCCCATGAAATTTCGCTGTCACATTTTGCCAAAACATATTTGCATTTTTGAAGAATTATACAAATCCAGTTAAAAAAATGTCATTGGTACTCTGTTTCAGAAACGTTTTTTAGTTTCATATATAAATGTCGAGCTGTAAATCACGCAATATTGTAATGGCCATTTTTGTAATGGTATAAAATTGTAATGGCCATTTTTGTAGTGGTATAATATTGTAACGGTCATTTTTGTAATGGTATAATATTAGTATTGGCTATATTTTTTTATTTTGAATAATTTTAGAGTTACAGTGTTTCAGTATATTGGTAAATATTTAATAAGTCAACTGACATTCGACTGTATCACTGTCAGTTACATAATATTCATTCATTGTTTTCAAAAATGATTTTGTAACACATTACAAATATAAGTTTTAGATATAAAGAGATTGATTTTGTTTTACAGAGAAAGGTTGCGGAGCGCGATTTAATATTTCACATTTGAGGTAGGGTATAAACGTTAAATAAACAAAGTTCATTCAGTCAGACGTTTGCGAGTTCAGAATGATTTAAATGCCATCAAATTAATTGCTGGGCATGATGCCTTGTATTCAACGGCTTCGTTTTAAAATCATCGTACACCGTCATTCCCATTTTCGTGTTGTTGCCATCTCTGGGGTGACGGTTTTGTTCAAAATAAGTGTGAATTCGCCTTTTTTGACTGTCGTAAGATTCTCTCTCTCTCTCTCTCTCTCTCTCTCTCTCTCTCTCTCTCTCTCTCTCTCTCTGTCGTAATCTGCCTCCTGTTTATTAATCTCTCTCTCTCTCTCTCTCTCTCTCTCTCTCGTAAACTGCCTCCTATTTATTAATCTCTCCTTCTCTCTCACACACAACTGAGAAAAGGTTGAAAAATTGTATTTCTCTCTCTCTCTCTCTCTCTCTCTCTCTCTCTCTCTCTCTCTCTCTCTCTCTCTCTCTCTCTCTCTCATGAGGTTTGTCAAAGAGAGGTACAAGTTGATGTTTTATAAACGCCATGTTCATCATTCGTGTTGGGAATGTACATATATTCCGATAAACCGCTGTCATCCCAAACCGCATATCTGTTGAAATACCACCTAATAACGCCGAAACATTCGGCTAATAGTCAGTTATCCGGATTTTGAAAAAGCAGTCCTCCCAAAATATCCGGCTCCCTCGGCCAGAATTTACAAAATGCTTGAAAATGGATGCAGGTTATGCAAATCCCATGAAATTTCGCTGTCACATTTTGCCAAAACATATTTGCATTTTTGAAGAATTATACAAATCCAGTTAAAAAATGTCATTGGTACTCTGTTTCAGAAACGTTTTTTAGTTTCATATATAAATGTCGAGCTGTAAATCACGCAATATTGTAATGGCCATTTTTGTAATGGTATAAAATTGTAATGGCCATTTTTGTAGTGGTATAATATTGTAACGGTCATTTTTGTAATGGTATAATATTAGTATTGGCTATATTTTTTTTATTTTGAATAATTTTAGAGTTACAGTGTTTCGGTATATTGGTAAATATTTAATAAGTCAACTGACATTCGACAGTATCACTGTCAGTTACATAATATTCATTCATTGTTTTCAAAAATGATTTTGTAACACATTACAGATATAAGTTTTAGATATAAAGAGATTGATTTTGTTTTACAGAGAAAGGTTGCGGAGCGCGATTTAATATTTCACATTTGAGGTAGGGTATAAACGTTCAATAAACAAAGTTCATTCAGTCAGACGTTTGCGAGTTCAGAATGATTTAAATGCCATCAAATTAATTGCTGGGCATGATGCCTTGTATTCAACGGCTTCGTTTTAAAATCATCGTACACCGTCATTCCCATTTTCGTGTTGTTGCCATCTCTGGGGTGACGATTTTGTTCAAAGTAAGTGTGAATTCGCCTTTTTTGACTGTCGTAAGATTCTCTCTCTCTCTCTCTCTCTCTCTCTCTCTCTCTCTCTCTCTCTCTCTCTCTCTCTCTCTCTCTGTCGTAATCTGCCTCCTGTTTATTAATCTCTCTCTCTCTCTCTCTCTCTCTCTCTCTCTCTCTCTCTCTCTCTCTCTCTCTCTCTCTCTCAAAACTGCCTCCTATTTATTAATCTCTCCTTCTCTCTCACACACAACTGAGAAAAAGGTTGAAAAATTGTATTTCTCTCTCTCTCTCTCTCTCTCTCTCTCTCTCTCTCTCTCTCTCTCTCTCTCTCTCTCTCTCTCTCTCTCTCATGAGGTTTGTCAAAGAGAGGTACAAGTTGATGTTTTATAAACGCCATGTTCATCATTCGTGTTGGGAATGTACATATATTCCGATAAACCGCTGTCATCCCAAACCGCATATCTGTTGAAATACCACCTAATAACGCCGAAACATTCGGCTAATAGTCAGTTATCCGGATTTT
>NC_089748.1:42943597-42946097 GCF_040412425.1 Macrobrachium rosenbergii
GGCCTTTGGCCTAAATTCTGTATTCAGTCTAATTCCATTCAATTCAGTAAGCTGAAATAAACCAAATAGCGAAAGGACGAACGTGCAACTCTTACGTTTCCGGAAAATATAGGTCAGTCGGGGTCCCTCCCCAAAAATAAAGGTGGGTAAAAGGTTCGGTATTATTTTTCCCCATAAACAGTCGATCAAAATGTTTTTCCTTTATTTTATTTTTTTTTTTTTTAGTGATGGTGGATCATGATCGGACGTGGATCCATTTACTGTATGGATTAGTTACTTTTATTGGAAGCCTTTATTAAAACTGTGAGGTCTTTGGGTGTTGTTCCCCCGTGAAAAAACAATATATATAAATTATTTTGTGAAATTTGCTACTTTTTCATAGATTGTTATTGGTTTAGAGGCTGTGTTATGTATATATATATATGTGTGTGTGTGTGTTTATGTGTATTTGTGTACGTGTTGTGAGAATTTATCTAATATATATATGTGTGTGTAAGTGTGCGTGTGCATAAATATGTATATATAGGAATACATATATGTGTATATATACACACATATATATAAATGTATATATATATAAATTCTCACAACACATACACAAATAAATACACATGCACACACACACACACACATATATATATATATATATATATATATATATATATATATATATATATATATATATATATATATATATATATAAAACAAAGCCTCTAAACCAATAACAGTCTATAAAAATGTAGCAAATTATGGAAAGTAGCAAATATATATGTATGTATATGTATATATATATATATATATATATATATATATATATATATATATATATATATATATATATATATATATATATAAACAGACCAGCAAGATGGAGTTGTGAATGTTAATTCGAATCGGAGAAAACACGGAGGGTCTGAAACGTAATGGTATTTAGCAGTAAATGCAGAGGATGAGGGGAGAACACGAACAAGAGGCGAGCCACTGAATAAGGGGAAGCGAGGAAGATGAGGGGGCGTGTGTCAAAGAATCTGAAGAGAAGAGGAGTGTCTCTTGACTCCGGAGTTGAAAGGTTGAGCCAACTCTCCTTTATGAAGTGAAGTGCAGATGTAGAATGCGAATGAAGTAAAGATAAAATAGTGAAGGTGAAAGCTCTCAAGATGCATTGTTTGTGTGTTTTATGTGGGGTATGGAGGGTTGATGTGTTGAGATACATAGAGTTGCGAAAAAGTGATAAATGAATTACCATATATAAAAAGATGATTTAGAAGTGGTTTGGTCATGTATAGAGAATGCGAATAAAGTAAAGTATTAAAGATGAAAGCTCTCGAGATGTATTGTTTGTGTCTTTTATGTGGGGTAGGGAGGGTTGATGGGTTGAGGTATATAGAGGCACAAAAAAGTGATAGATGAATTAGCATATACAAAAAGATGATTTGGAAGTGGTTTGGTCATGTGTAGAGAATGGAAGCCGATAGTTGAAAGAATGGATATGGTAGGGGGGAAGGTAGAGAATCTAGTGCAAGGGCGCAAGGCAAGAGGTATTGGAAAGGAAGAGCCTTTTTATTCAGAAGGCGCAGGAATGCGTGGCAGGTAGAGTTGAGTGGCACATTGTGTGGAGCGGGTTTGATACATTTTTGTGACCGTCTATGTAGGTGTATTAAGCGGCTTATGTTGCGGAGGTTTAATGCACAGGGGGTTCATCCACGATTCAGCAGTCACGGTATGAATGTTGCAGTAAATTTTGTTTTTGATAAAACTGCACAATTGAAAATGAGTGAAAATAGAGAGAGAGAGAAAAAATGAATGTTTGAAAAGTTTATTCGCTTATATTTGGAGTTCTTAATGCCGTCGTACCCTTTGTGGTTTTAGCTTAAGTATCTTGCATATTCTCTCTCTCACATAAATTTCGTGCTCTCTCTCTCTCTCTCTCTCTCTCTCTCTCTCTCTCTCTCTCTCTCTCTCTCTCTCTCTCTCTCTCTGATCCTTTTACCAAGTGTTTGTTTTCCCTCGATGCATCATGACCTCTCCTCTTTAATAAAAATGACCCGAGATATTTTCCCCTGGCAAAATCTGACACAGTATTTACTCGTGGTCTCTGCACTTTTATACTTTTATGTTATCTTGAGCGTTGGTGACGCTTCGAATTCCCGCTTAATGACTCTTCTTTAATTACTAATTGGGTTTCCTTCTATTCTAAATTCATTATCAGAAAAAAAAAAAGGAAAAAATGCGCCGGAGAAAAAATCGGGTTTTCTGTACAGCGCATAATCAAGGCCACCGAAAATAGATCTATCTTTAGGTGGTCTCGGTATAATGGTGTATGAGCCGCGGGCCATGAAACTCTCAGCCGGCCGTGGTGGCTTGTACTGTTGCGCTGCCAGAAGCACGATTATGTCTAAATTTAACCTTAAATAAAATAAAAACTACTGAGGCTAGAGGGCTGTAATTTGGTATGTTTGACGATGGAAGCTGGGTGGTCAGCATACCAACATGCAGCCGT
>NC_089748.1:42951097-42976097 GCF_040412425.1 Macrobrachium rosenbergii
TCTCTCTCTCTCTCTCTCTCTCGTGGTAAGAAAACGAACGATGTAAGATGCGCATTTTCCGTAAGTAGCTTTCCATTACATTCTCATCGCAACTTAACTGCTGTGGAATATTGGAAAACTTACCAGCGTAGGCGTTCATATTTCAGTATCTCTCTTTCTTTTTTTTTTTTTTTAATAATTCCCATCCTCTCCTTTTACTGCCACTCACGCCCTTCCTATCTGCTAGTTTGATGTAGTTCTGTAATCCAATATGAAAAATGCTTCCCATACCGCTGAGAAATCCGATACCCTGATCTCTTCTCATGGAAAAAATTTGCGGTTTTTTTGCAAAATAATTTTCTCAGCGACCTTTATAAGTTCCGCTTTTATCCTCTCTTCCATTTTTCGACGTTCCTGTAACATGCACATAGTTTTCTGTGGTCTCTCCACTTCTGAGCCTTCAGGTGTGTTCCCTGGTAGGTTGTATTGTTCTGACAGTAGCTTGCTGGACTGCGTTCCCGCATCATTTCGCAAGGGACTCATTGTTATTATTATTATTATTATTATTATTATTATTATTATTATTATTATTATTATTATTATTATTATTATTCAAAAGATGAACCGTATTCATATGGAACAAGCCCACCACAGAGGCCATTGACTTGCAGTTCAAGCTTCCAAAGAATATGGTGTTCATTAGGAAGAAGTAACAGAAGGTAATTGGTAATACAAAAAGAAAGAAGAGATTATTTATTAGAAAACAAAAAATGAATCAAGAAATTGATAGATAGATTCAAATGTAAGTAAATTATTAAAATGCTTGTGGGTTCAAAAGTTGCTCATGAACATATACACATATGATCTTCACCCAAGGTAGGACCTGTGTGAACCAGGCAGTGGCTGCTGATGACTCAGCAGGCTTCCCCCAAACCCCTCCTCGCTCCCCCATCCCTAGCTCACAGGGAGGGTGAGGTCATGTTTTGCAGTTGAAATGCCGTGAACGGGGTTTGAACTCGAGAGCTCCACACTGTGAAATCCAGGCAAAACAAGCTGATCTACCAAGGCCCTGATGAACTGGCCTCTGCGGTTTTCACTCTCTCTCTCTCTCTCTCTCTCTCTCTCTCTCTCTCTCTCTCTCTATATATATATATATATATATATATATATATATATATATATATATATATATATATAACTTGATCCCTTGCACAATTGCTCTCATGTATTAACACGATCAATAACAGAACATTTCAATGGGATCTCCGATAGATACCATACTGTTTAAATGTGTGTATATATATATATATATATATATATATATATATATATATATATATATATATATATATATATATATATGGAATGTGTTAGGGGAGAGAGAGAGAGAGAGAGCGAGCGAGGGAGGGAGAGAGAGGATTAAAATTCGATGCATCGTTACCTACATTTCGGCGTAATCCTCGTATCAGATAGTCGTGTTCAATTCAGAACGGTGTCGTTTTATACAATTTATCGTGCAAACAGATTTTTGTGATTTTTCCACCAATTCGTTTGAAATGGCAAAAAAAAAAAAAAAGATTCTGCCAGCTTTATGTAACATTACCTTAACGGGGGCGCTAAGCCCTTTCGCTTTAGGCCTCTGGACAAAGTATCTTGAAGTGGAGTCTTTTTTTTTTTTTCTTGTTTCGCGTCGGCTTTGCTTTTTTTTGTTTTTTGTTTTTTAGTAGACTTATTGTCTTTATTCTATCCGGAACTGATTGGTTTGGACATTTGGACATTTGGACATTTTTCCTGCGTTATATGTTTTTTGGGGGGAACATTCTCCCTCGGGGCAGGTTTTTTTTTATTGTTTGGTTAGTTTTCCAGTATTTTTTGAAGAAAAAGTTTTATTCGAAAGATTTATTATTATTATTATTATTATTATTATTATTATTATTATTATTATTATTATTATTATTATTATTATTATTATTCAGACGACAAACCCCTATTTATATGGGACCAGCCTCCGTGGGCCATTGACTTAAAAATCAAGCTTCAAAAGAGTACGGCGTTCATTTTGAAAGAAGTTACAGAAGATAATAGGAAACGCAGAAAGAAGATATCAGTTATTGAAGAGGCCAAAAAGCCATAATAATAAATTAATGGATGGATGGGATAAAAATTATATGTAAATTATTGAAATACAAAGTGAATTGTTTTAAAGTAGTAATGCATTGTATCTTCGCTTGAACTTTTCAGGTTCTAATTGCATAACATCCTCAGGGAGACTGTTTCACAGTCCAACGGTTTGAAGAGTAATAGATTTCCGATGATGAGTGACTGGAACTAGGTTAAATGCACCTTGTTGGGATAATGTCAAGATTGGAGAACCAAATCCACAGTTATATGTACGGGTACGAATGTATTCAAAAATAAATCTCAACAGAGAGCTTTTGGGAACCTGTTCGATTCCCCCATTCAGTTGAAAAGGGGAATCGAGCAGATTCCCGAAAGCTCTCTGGGTAGAATTATTTTTTAAGTATATGTTCCCATACATAACTGTGTTTTGTTTCTCCATTTCGAGACTCGTGCTACCATGAGTATTTTTTGATTAATGTGAAGATTGTTAAGGGTGTAATACCGAAATTTATTCTGCCCTAAAATGGGAGACTGCAGTATCTGCAGAAATACAAAACTGAGAAAAATGGTAGATACTGCAGTTTTCCTTTGCCTTACTACTGATTTTGCAGATACTGCAAATGGGATCCCCTAAATACTCGTGGAAAGCATTGGAGAATCATTCTGAAACCAGTAAAATGGAAGACTGCAGTATCTCCAAAAATACAAAACAGAAAAATGGTAGATATTGCAGTTTTCCCTTGCCTTACTACTGATTCTGCAGATACTGCAAATGGGATCCCCTGAATAATCGTGGAAGGCATTGAAGAATCATTCTGAAACTGCAGTAACTTGTGTATTAGCGTTTCACGAGCCCAGTAGGTGGCATATCTCAGTTTCGAAGATTTTGCAGATACTGAAGTTTTCCATTTTAGGGCAGTATTATCTAAAGACGTCGTAGGTACATTTCTAATACACTCGAGGTATTGTTAGAAACAAACTAACAAAGAAATACCAGGTTTGCTACGTTGTGGCTCTCATTACGCGTATGTTCGGGTCTCCCCTGTGACGTCACATCCTTTGCAAGTGGCGTATACGAGTGCCGGGCGCTCATTCAAGCGCGCAAATTAAAAATTGACGACTTTTCCACCGTCGCCTTTCTTCGTCTGTCATGCCAGCTGACATTGCACATGCAAGTTTGCTGCTCTCTAGATAAGGTTCGCTCTCCTCCTCCTCCTCCTCCTCCTCCTCCTCCTCCTCCTCCTCCTCCTCCTCCTCAGCGAGGAATTCTGGTTTGTGTCTTGGCGTTTTTTAGAGAGTTGACTTTATTCTTGAATATATTTTTCGTAGGGACGGTTCGGCCGTTACGTCAGGCATTCAGTAATTGCACAAGTTTTCGTGTAATTTTCAAGAGTGTGGTCACAGCGTGGGGACTTATTTATTTTATTTATTATTGTGTTTTTTCCGCTACATTTTATGGAATCATTTGAGTTTGAGTTTTTTTTTTAGAGTGTGGTTCTTAATGAAGAATTTTGTGTATATATTTTTGTCTCTTTTGCGTTTTAGCATAAGAGAAAAATATATAAATAAGATTCTTCGTTTTGGACCTAATAAAGTGCAATTTAGCACTGTATTAGGTCCTGTGTTTATCACACTCATGGAAGAAGAACCGTATTGCCTAGCTTTCTCTTTAAAAAAAATTGCTTTTTTCTGTTAAAAATAGTAAAAAAAGTACTGTTTGGAAGACTTTTTAAAAAAATAAAGTTACTGTTTTTGTGTAAAAATGAATATAGTAAAAATGTTCTCCGTTTTGTAGGGATAATCCCAGACACTTAAAAACGAGGTAAACGATAATGGACGCCGATTTTAAAATTGTAGGATCTGATGTTTTAAGTTTTCTGGGACGTTTTATGTCTTACTGGGTATTACATGTCTATTTAAATATCATGACCTTTTCAGACGTTTTAGGTCTTCTGTCTGGATTCCTTTCGTACCTGTATGTCTTTTCTCATGTTGCAGGACCCTTATTTATAGATCTTCTTTTTGTATAAGTCATACCAGATCATTTTCTTTCTATTCGAATTATTTATATCTTTCCTTGACATTGAAGGCATTTCTCGACTTGTAAATAGCTTATGTGACAGTATAGATACGTTTGGATATTCTAGGCAGGCTGTCTTTTTTATGTTATAGATTTTATTTATTACATAAAGTATGGTTGGGTTTTTAATTGATATTTTACTTTATTAACACTCGCCTTCTCTAATTGCTTAATTGAGTATTCGAGAGAATACTGTAATCAGTCAAAGGTCAAGGTCATTCCCGAAGACAAATGTGAATGGAAGAAAGGTGATGGCCATAGATTGACCCTGACCTTTCAGAGAAACGATAGACCTGGCTGACCAATTATATATTATGTCCTTTGCATACGACGGTCGAAGGTCAAGGTCATGCCCGAAGACAAAAGGATGGCCATATATTGACCCTGACCTATCAAGGAAACAGTAGACCTGGCTGAACTATTATACACGTCCTTTGCATACGAAGGTCAAGGTCATGCCCGAAGACAAAGGTATGACCATATATTGACCCTGACCTTTCAAGGAAATGGTAGACCTGGCTGAACTATTATACACGTCCTTTGCATACGAAGGTCAAAGGTCAAGGTCATGCCCAGAGACAAGTCAAAAGTGGAAAAGGGGAGGACCATAGATTGGCCCAGACCCTGGCTGTACAATGACAGAAGGTTATAGGAATTTCACCGAAAAAAGAAGTTCACTATCAGTCAAAAGTAGCAGAAGAAAGAAGTAAGTTTTTTCTGGCCATCTCAGCTTTATTCGAAATGGAAAATCCGTTTTATGTCTTTTGTTCAAGTGGCCTTTTATTGGCTGGCAGCCGAAGATCGTTTGCATTTCCAGCCTTAATTTTTTTTTTCATAGATTTTATTTTTATCTGACTATAAATAACTTTTCAAACTTTTCAATTTTTTTTTATCGCCATTTCCTTTTGTGTGCGGAGTCTAAATCGCTCTTTAAAAAGACCCATACGGAAATCATCCCCCCCTTTTTTTAACTATTTTTGAAAAAATTTTTTTTTTTTTTTTTTTTTTTTTTTTTTTTTTTTGGTGCTCGGGAATCACTTTTCGCTCTTCCCCAACATATGTTGATTTTCTCATACCCTGCCACCTTAAACATTTCTTTTTTCTCTCTTGGCTTTTTCACCCTCGAGGAATTAAAGGGGAAGTTGAATAGTGTTTAGATCAGAGGTTGGGGGGCCACTTTTAGAAGTCGGGGGGGACCCCGTCACCCCCCCACCTTCCTTTTCCCTCCCTCACCTCACCTCCTCCTCTTCCCACCAGACGGGACGGGAGACGAAGGAGGGAGGGAAGGAAGGAAGGAGATGGAAAAAGAGATGCGACTTGATTTGTCGAGTCAGCAGTAAAGGGACCTCTTCCATTATGTCTGAACAGGCCCTAGGCCGTCTTATCATGGGGAGACTGTGATGCCGCGACCTCCTAGGCATAAGTAGATGTTCTTGCTTGTATTGGGCAGAAAATTATTTTTCCCCCCAAACCCCCCAACCCCTTTATGCTGCCGTTGTATCGGTTTTATTTTTTGGTGAATTGTAGCTGTTGTCGTTTTGTTAGTTTTCTAGGGTTTCTTATTATTATTATTATTATTATTATTATTATTATTATTATTATTATTATTATTATTATTATTATTATTGTCATCTCATCGTTTGAAGTTTCTGATTGATAATGTTATCATCTTGTTGTTTTGGCAGTGATGGCTGTTGTATTTTGCTCAGGTTTATTGACAGGTATTGTAGCTTGATTTCTTGGTTATCAGAATAGAAGCTGTATAGTTTTCCCCCAATGTATACAGTAGATTTGATACCAGTATGATACCAGGGATAATCCCAGAAATTCATATGGGTAGAAATCCCACATTTCGTATGGGTAAAATCTTATCTCTCTTTATATCTGGATTCATTCATCATCCGCATCTCATTTAGAATATGGACTAAAATCTTAAGAAGTGAAAGATTCATCACTTGGGCTATAGGTAGATTTTCGAAATTACCGTTTGAGGAAAGATAGAGGCAGTGTTGCATTCTCTTCCTTTGCCGTCAAGCTGCGGAATTTTCCTCTTGCTTCTTTGGCACCACTTTCTTACATTCTCAGTTATTTTAATAGGCGTGTCTGTAGCTAGCCTCTTCTTTTCCCTCGTGCCTTCAGTCTTGTAGTCGACAAGAATCTCCAGCTAACACACGGGTCGAATTTCACCTTAAAATATAATAAAAAAAAATTTCCTAGCAAAAAACGAAATCTAAACAGTGTAAGACTTGCTGTGATTTTGCTTAGAAATCTGATTTAGTTTCTTATAAATAACCTCTCTTTATTTACATTTACAATCTCAGAGATCATGGTATAGTGAATGACAGTGCCATCTTGAACTGAGAAGTGGAAAATATTCAGCCTTCATATATTATCACCCTTCTGAGAGACTCCTTACATTTACATATAAGCTGTCGAAATGTTTTCCTTAAGAAATCTTCGAGTCTGGGGTCAGATTTTTAGATATATTCCGGGTGAGAGTGACTATGAAGGAAAATGGTAACAGTAAGTTAGACTGATTGTGGAGCAGCTG
Organism: Macrobrachium rosenbergii; assembly: GCF_040412425.1. Lineage (NCBI taxonomy): Eukaryota > Metazoa > Arthropoda > Malacostraca > Decapoda > Palaemonidae > Macrobrachium > Macrobrachium rosenbergii. The sequence continues at coordinate 42,957,829 of NC_089748.1, forward strand.
TTTCCAAATTAGATGGACTCCATATGGGTGATTGCAAATGTCACAGAGTTTTACACAAAAAAGAAAGGCAACAGAAAATATTCTTGAGCCTGGAAATAGAGAGGTATTGCCTGTGTGTGGTAGGGATTGGGTTTAAAACAGGTTTTAGGAAGATGTCACTGAATTTATTTTAAATGCAATTTTCTGATGCAGAGCGTGAAAGTAGATCGTGCCATTTTAGAAGTGAAATAGTTTCATTTTGAAATATTTTTATTTAAGAAGTACAGTGATGAAATGTGCCTTTAAAATGGTTCACATTATATATATATATATATATATATATATATATATATATATATATATATATATATATATATAAAAATATATATATATATATATATATATATATATATATATATATATATATATTTTTTATTTTTATGTGTGTACATTTGTGTGTGCAGACATACACACTTGCCTGCTTGTACCCACACACACGCACACACACACACAGATAGGTTTGTACCCATGCGTGTGGTTGATTAAGGACGTAAGAAGCCCCGGGCCGTAAATTTCACAAGTAATGAAATATCCGATATTGAAAGCAATCTTGTCACAGCCTTCGTAAGCCTTCGTTCCAGGGACTTCCCAACTCTTTGGTCCGAGTTGCCTCGTTCGGAGGAAGACTGCCCCACTCCATTTACTTCATTTCGTGTTATAAATACTTCCAGAGCTTATGAATTTTGTTTTTTTATTAGATTGCCAGTTGCAGAATTATGGTTGTTACTTTCGTTTGTGTTTGATTATGTTACTAGTCCTTTCCTTCTCTTTGTTTTGTCTATATATATTTTGTCTTGGCAAAACAGTATTCACGTAAATGGTGTTTGATTATTTATTATTTCTGTTTTTAATAAGTTGGAGCTGTGAATAAATATTACAAAAATTTAAAAAATTTATACCTTGTACTCTTTTACATACTATGTTATTTTAGGTTTTTTTTGGTCCTTGCAGATCAGGTGTTTAGAGAGAGAGAGAGAGAGAGAGAGAGAGAGAGAGAGGGAGAACAGTACTCCCTCTAACTTCTACATGTTATATTATTTTACTTTCTTTCTATACCTTGAAGATCAGGTGTTTTAGGAGAGAGAGAGAGAGAGAGAGAGAGAGAGAGAGAGAGAGAGAGAGAGAGAGAGAGAGAGAGAGAGAGAGAGAGCACACGTCTTCGCTGGGTAGATATATGGTCTTTCTTCATTTTTAATTCAAACCATGCCCTAATGAAAAACGTAGCTGACAAGTGAACGGATACAATTTTATCTTTTTTATCCCTTTCCCTTCGTGTCAGTTTTAAAATTCCAGAGAGAGAGAGAGAGAGAGAGAGAGAGAGAGAGAGAGAGAGAGAGAGAGAGAGAGAATTTACTCCTTGTTCTCTTTTACATAGTTTACTATGTTACGTTCTTTTATATCCTGAAAGTAAAGTGTTGAAGGAGAGAGAGAGAGAGAGAGAGAGAGAGAGTGAGTGAGTAAATATAAATGTTACTGACGGTAATTTGTCCAAACAAATTTCTTTTCAAACTTCAAAGACAGAGCAGAAACAACACCACCACCTCACACAAGCCGGTTTGTCCAGTAAATAACAAATAAAAAGGTAAGGCCAAAACTTCCACAACATAAACAGATATTGGCTCCAGACTTTTCTCAGTTGAAAACAGTTGTATTGCGTATTGAAAGTAATTCCCATTAAAAGCGGAAAGTCAGTGTCTTTCATTCGATATCATTGCGTGTTTTTAATACCCTTCAATTGTTAAAGTAGCATTTCAGTTGATAATAGGATAGGATATATATATATATATATATATATATATATATATATATATATATACATATACATATATATATATATATATACACTGTATATATGTATATATACATATATATATATTATATACAGTGTGTATATATGTATATTTATATAAATATAAATATATATATATATTGTGGAGCATCACTATATTGTGATCGTAAATAATGATTAAAAGCCACAATAATATAATTGATAAATTGTATATTTTAAGACATAAAATATACAAGAAAGGGGATAAAAACGAGGAGCTTTCGACCGTTTTGCAAATGGTCCTCTTCAGCTGAAGAGGACCATTGCAGCAAACGGTCGAAAGCTCCTCGTTTTTATCCCTTTCTTGTATATTTTTATGTCTTAAAATATACAATTTATCAATTATATTATTGTGGCTTTTTAATCATTATATATATATATATATATATATATATATATATATATATATATATATATATATATATATATATATATATATATATATATATATATATATATATATATATATATACACACACTGTAGCATAATACATTTGAATGCATCCCGATCTTTTGATGTCAGGGCTCCTAGCCCCCTCCCCCCTAATCTTAACGCGTGCGCGCGCGCGCGTATGTGTGTAGAAGCAAGCTAAGTTCGGTTAATGACAGAGAGAACTTGAAAAGCCACTTCCAGAAATGTCAGCTGCTTGGGCCAATCTTGGAAGGCCACAGGGAAGTAAGGAAGGGTCAGAGTGAAGTGGTTGGTCCGTGCTGGATGCCCCTCGAGACTCGCAAAGAGAATTGGGAAGTGTGTGTGTGTATGTGTGTGTGTGCGTGTGTGTGTGTGTGTGTGCGGGCGCGCGTGTGAGTGTGTAAGCGCTCGTGTTTGTGTGTGGTGTGCCTTCCTAACTAAGTGGCGGTTGGTTCAAGTTGTGGCCCATCCTCCGAATTTCTCATCTCTCTCTCTCTCTCTCTCTCTCTCTCTCTCTCTCTCTCTCTCTCTCTCTCTGATGATAATTCTTGTCATTGGAAAGATGGTTCTCTCTCTCTCTCTCTCTCTCTCTCTCTCTCTCTCTCTCTCTCTCTCTCTCTCTCGATAATTCTTGTCATTGGAAAGCTGGCTCTCTCTCTCTCTCTCTCTCTCTCTCTCTCTCTCTCTCTCTCTCTCTCTCTCGATAATTCTTGTCATTTGATAGATGGCTCTAGATCTCTCTCTCTCTCTCTCTCTCTCTCTCTCTCTCTCTCTAATGATAATTCTCGTCAATATGGATGATGGTGTGTGGAGGTGAAGAAAATGAAATGAATGCTTTGTAATAATTACCTGAATGTTTATTAGAAACCATCTCTCTCTCTCTCTCTCTCTCTCTCTCTCTCTCTCTCTCTCTCTCTCTCTCTCTCTCTGAAACCCGTAGTCAAAACATGATTTTTTTTAACAAGCAAATTGCTTACTTTCTTGGCTGCAGAAATGTTTTACCAAAATCCCCCTTCATTAACATTTCTTTAAGACTCCCCCTTTATTGTTTAGTTTGAATGTCCATCATCCCTCTAGAGAGAGAGAGAGAGAGAGAGAGAGAGAGAGAGAGAGAGAGAGCGGCGGCAGGAAATAAAAGTGGCAAGTGCGGGTATTGGAAATGGATCCTCAAGCAGGAAAGATATGAGAGATGGGTTTCTCATGCCAAATGTATATCTTGAATATTTGAGATTTGTCTCGGTTCGTTGGCTGTGTGTCTTTTCATTCATTTTTCAACCTCTCTCTCTCTCTCTCTCTCTCTCTCTCTCTCTCTCTCTCTCTCTCTCTCTCTCTCTCTCTCTCTCTCTCTCAGAGAGATGCTACTACTGTTTCTACTGGACGCGTAACTTTTTTTCTCAGACCAATCCAAGCTGAAAGTTATTCAAGTGTTCTTATATATCTCCCCCCCTTTTTTTTTGTCTCTTCCTCTTCCCTTTTCGTATTGGATTTTCCTGAATTATGAATGCGCGGTTAGCTCTTTCTAAAGCGAGTTTTTATTGCATGCGTATTTGTCCTATTTTTCCTTGGTTCTGCTCACTGTCAGAGTTTCCTAAATTGCAGTGGTGGTGCTAGCTCGTCTTGGACCATGTTTTGCGCTATACTTTCTAGTTTTCTGTAGAAGAAAACTATTGCGCCGGCTTTGTCTGTCCGTCCGCACTTTCCGGACCTTTTTCTGTCCGCACTTTTTTCAGTCCGCACTTTTTCTGTCCGCCCTCAGACGGTGATTTTTGAGTAAATTTGGGGGCAGTTTTCATTGATTTGGAAGAGTTTTCTGCTAATTTGAACTGTTTTTTGAGAAAATGTGGGCTGATTTGAAGGAAATACGGCTAAATTTCGGGCGGCACTTGAGAAACTGAGGGTCTTAAAAACTACTGAGGCTAGTGGGCTGCAAATTGGTATGTTGATCATCCATCCTTCAATCATCAACCATACCAAAATGCAGCCCTCTAGCCTCAGTAGTTTTTATGTATTTAAGGTTAAAGTTAGCCATAATCGTGCTTCTGGCAATGCACCCACACAGGCCACCACGGCCGGCTGAGAGTTTCATGGGCCGCTCCTCATACAGCATTCTACCGAGACCACCGAAAGATAGATCTGTTTTCGGTGGCCTTGATTATGCGATGTAGCGGCTGTACAGAGAACTCGATTGCGCCGAAGAAACTTCGGCGCATGTTTTTACTTTTTATATTTATGCGTATAGTCTTCCTTATCTAACATGACACTTGAATTAACAGGATGAATGTGAAGTATTGCGTGTTTTTATTATTATTATTATTATTATTATTATTATTATTATTATTATTATTATTATTATTATTATTATTTTTAGGGTTTTTGGTTTACCCTTCGGAAGCTTCTTTTGAGTACTTCTTCAAACTTACAAGATCCTTTGTGTGCGTGTAACACGCCGGAATAAGTTCTTGTCGAGTGGGTCTCTCTCTCTCTCTCTCTCTCTCTCTCTCTCTCTCTCTCTCTCTCTCTCTCTCTCTGAAAGGAAAATGGAAAGACTCATTCCATTACCATGTTGTAAGAGCTCTCTCTCTCTCTCTCTCTCTCTCTCTCTCTCTCTCTCTCTCTCTCTCTCAATTTATGTCCCACCCCTGTGGCTTTACTCCAGACTTTGTCCATTTTCATTGAAGCTTTGATTTCCACGTATCTGCAACTGGGTTTCTTATCATGCCTGATAGATAACATCTTAAAGTGCTGTTACTGTTAACTTTTTAAACTGTACATAAAGCTGTTGTTATTGTTTTTTTTTTTTTAACTCTTCATAGGCCAGACGAGATGGAACGAGAAAAAGTTGGGAGAAATGAGTAGGCATTAGCCTCAAAAGAATTGCTGTGTGATCCTCTTATACAGAGAGGGATGATAATGGGAATCTGGGAATACTCTCTCTCTCTCTCTCTCTCTCTCTCTCTCTCTCTCTCTCTCTCTCTCTCTCTCTCTCTCTCTCTCTCTCTCTCTCTGATCTAGCTTATATTTCTTGTAATTATTTCATTATTGTGTGGTCATACATTGTTTGATAAAGACTCTCTCTCTCTCTCTCTCTCTCTCTCTCTCTCTCTCTCTCTCTCTCTCTCTCTCTCTCTCTCTCTCTCTCTCTCCTATACACTCGCACATACTATCATCATCACTGCAATAAGAAAATTCAGTTGTTATTAAGTATGAGAAATTTTGTTTTCCTATATCTCTCCCACATTGCAAATTGCTTTCCTCTCTTTAACTCTGTCTTTAGTGAGAGAGAGAGAGAGAGAGAGAGAGAGAGAGAGAGAGAGAGAGAGAGAGAGAGAGAGAGCGATGAGGGGAAAATAAGTAACACTAGACATAAGCTTTCATCGAAAACTTCATCAGAACGGAAGGTCCTCGAGGAAGCAATCCACATTCCTCCAGGGTGAAATCATTCATGGTATAAACTCTCTCTCTCTCTCTCTCTCTCTCTCTCTCTCTCTCTCTCTCTCTCTCTCTCTCTCTCTCTCTGACAAATAGTATCTGTATAGACTCAGTCTCAAGCTTACAACACTCGTCCTCGATTACCCTCAGATCTCCCATTTGTCGTATGTGGATCCAACTTCTTCTTCTTCTTCTTCTTCCTCTTGATAAGTTACAGAACGCAGCCTCAACCTGGAACACTTCCGTCGGGCGCCGTTCTGAAATCTCTCCAGTGCCTTTTAGAGAAAGCCCTCTGAACTGGAGACGCTATCCTGCCCCCGTGAATTTATCGGCGCCATTGTACTCGAATGGTTTGCATCTCTGAGAGAGGGCTTTTGGGGGAGGGAAGGGGGCGGGGAGGGGGAAGAGACCTGCGCAGTTTACGTCAAACTTGAAATAGAAAGTCGAGCTTCTTTTATGAGTCCTTAACGTCGCCTTTTTGCCGGCGGGGCTTTACTCCAGTCTCCTCTGTTTCAGAATTTATGCTCGCATTTTTTTTGTTTTTTTTTGTATTTTTCAGTAAAATACATTTTAATGTTTTAAGATTTTATCCGTCGTTTAATTCCGTTTCAGAATTTATGCTCCTTTTTTTGTGTTTTTCAGTGAAATACATTTAATTTTTAAAAGTTTTATGCGTCCTTTAATTCTGTTTAAGAATTTAAGCTCCTTTTTGGTTTTCTGAAAAGAGAACTGTTTTGCTGGCTTTGTCTGTCCGTCCTCAGATCTTACAAACTACCGAGGCTAGAGGGCTGCAAATTGGTATGTTTATCATACACCCTCCAGTCATTAAGCATACAAAATTGTAGCCCTCTAGCCTCAGTAGGTTTTATTTTATTTAAAGTTCAATTTAGCCATGATCGTGCTTCTGGCAACGATATAGGCCAGGCCACCACTGGGCCGTGGTTAAAGTTTCATGGGCCGCGGCTCATACATCATTATACCTAGACCACCGAAAGATGGATATATTTTCGGTGGTCTTGATTATGCGCTGTACAGAAAACTCGGTTGCACCGAAGAGACTTCAGCGCATGTTTTACTTGTTCGTTGCATTTCAGTAAAATACATTTTAATGTATTAAGATTTTATGCGTCGTTTAATTATCTTCAGTATTTCTGAAATATGGCATATCATGTTAAACTTATTTTTCTTGTTTCACAGTTAAAGCCTTTTTTTTTTTTTTTTTTCAGCAAAATGTTTTTTAATGCTGAAGATATTATGCGTCGTTTAATTCTTTTCAGTATTTTGATACTTGCCCTGTCATGTTAAACCTTTTATATTATTATTATTATTATTATTATTATTATTATTATTATTATTATTATTATTATTATTATTATTATTATTATTATCGTTCAGGGGCTAAATCTAACAAAACATTCATTAAAAAACGGTTGCACATGCGGTTACGGCATATCAATTATTTTTTTCTTTTTCGAAACTGGGCACTCTGAAAGATAGCTTTTTCTAATGGGCAAAAAAAAAAAGTTTCCTCGGAGGCCTATTATTTTCCCAGCTCGCAGCACTGGTGAAATATATATAGCGATAAAGGCTGTAATGGTACTCCGTAAATATTGAGAGATTACTTCGAAATCCTCGTTCTGTACGAGTTTATTTCTCTCTCTCTATTTTGGAAAGGTTGCGTTAATATTCTTTAATTAAGTATACCCCGTAAGGGGGTTAGTGCCGTCAGTGCACCTCATGCGGTGCACTGTAGGCGTTACTTAAGGTTCTTTGCAGCAGCGTGCCTTCTTTAGGCCCCTAGCTGTAACCCCTTTCATTCCTTTTACTGTACCTCCTTTCATATTCTTTTTCTTCCATCTTACTTTCCTTAACCCTCTCCTAGCAATTGATTCATGGTGTAGCTGCGAGGTTTACCTCCTGTTACACCTTTCATACCTTCTCCTGTCAGTTTCCGTTCAAGCGTTGAATGACCCCGCAGGTCCCAGTGATTGGCCCTTTGGCCTAAATTCTAAATTCAGTTCAATTCGATTTAATTAAGTATATTGTTTAGAGAATTCTTATTTTGCCATCCATATGTGCTTTAGTACATATGTCTGGATACACAAACGAAAATGTGTTTATATTTATATTTATTTCGTAGGTATTTGCCTATCTAACGAAAACCATCAAGAACATCTTGATAGCTTGTGAAGGACGTGGTTTTATTTATTTTACGCATAGTCATTGATTCATGCTTTTTATTTTTCTGTAAAATGAAACTATTGTGCCGCCTTTGTCTATCCGTCCGCACCTTATTCTGTCCGCACTTTTTCTGTCCGCCCTCAGATCTTAAAAACTACTGCGGATAGAGGGCTGCAAATTGATATGTTGATCATCCACCCTCCAATCATCAAACATACCAAATTGCAGCCCTCTAGCCTCGATAGTTATTTTATTTAAGGTTAAATTTAGCCATAATCGTGCTCCTGGCAACGTTATAGGACGGGCCACCACCGGGCAGTGGTTAAAGTTTCATGGGCCGCGGTTCATACAGCATTATACCGGGACCGCCGAAAGATAGTTCTAATTTCGGTGGCCTTGATTATACACGCTGTAGCGGCTGTACAGAAAACTCGAATGCGCCGAAGAAACTTCCGCGCACTTTTTACGTTTTTTTTTTTTTTTTTTTTTTTACTTCTCGTAGTCATTTATTCATACTTTCTTCGTTTTTTATATTTCGCACAGTCAGTTATTCATAGTTGTTTTTTTGGCACAATCATTTATTCATATTATTTGGGTTTATTTATTTCTTCCTATTCCTTTTCTTTATATTTAGTGATTTATTAACGTTTCTATTTAGGAACTTTTTGTAGGTTCAGTTTTCACATAAATTAGGAATTTTTTAAAGGTTCAGTTTTCATATAAATTAGGAATTTTTTTAGAGGTTCAGCTTTCATGTAAATTGGGAATTTTTTAGAGGTTCAGTTTTCATATAAGTTAGGAAATTTTTTGAGAGGTTCAATTTTCACATAAATTAGGAATTTTTTAGAGGTTCAGTGTTCATATAATTCCTGTATGTCTCCTTTGGTGAATGTAGAGGGCTCAGCACCCCTCTTCCCCAATTGTGGTTTATCTCTCTCTCTCTCTCTCTCTCTCTCTCTCTCTCTCTCTCTCTCTCTCTCTCTCTCTCAGTATCTTTTTCATAGTTGACCTTCTGCTAGTGTCTTTGTCATACTTGACTTTCTCTCTCTCTCTCTCTCTCTCTCTCTCTCTCTCTCTCTCTCTCTCTCTCTCTCTCTCTCTCTCTCTCTCTCTCTCAGTGTGTCTTTTTCATACTTGACTTTCTCATACTTCTCTCTCTCTCTCTCTCTCTCTCTCTCTCTCTCTCTCTCTCTCTCTCTCTCTCTTTTATAGTTGACGATCCGCCCCCATTTAATCTCGCCGTTTGTGTATTCCTTTCCTGATGATTCAATCTCCTTCATTTGCCTCCCAGTCAACCTTTCCAAAGGCAATCAGAGGTCGAACGGGAATCCGAAGGAAAGAAAGAGAAAGTTCGGATTGATCTGCGAAGATTAGCTTTGAGGGAAAACGATTTTCCGAACAGACGACATAGAGGAATGAAGAAAGGAGCGTTTTAGCCCATTTTTTTTCCCCCAGACGAGAAATTCTGACTGAAAGAGGAAGTGGGAATCAGTCGAGGTAAATAGGATGCAATTAAGGGAGCGATACGCGGAAGTGTGTCAGTAGGACGGAGTGGTGGTTTCTTTTTTTATGCGTGGATTGTTTTTCCTCGGTGGGCGATTTGCATTGGAAGCTGGAGACTAAATATTAAGGCAGAAAATGCTTCGAGTGTTTTTCTGTGTTGTGGTTTGGTAGATTATTTTTCTTTAGCGTGGAATGAACATTGCAAGCTGAATACTAAGTATTAAAGCAAAAACTGTTTAGCGTGTTTTTTTCATGCTATGGTATGGCCTTCAACTCAAGTTTTATCCTTTTTAGTAGGTCAGATTTCTTTCAAGTGTCTAGTGAATTTTTCCATGTTCGTGCTGCAAGGCCTCTTGTGTAATGTCGTAGTACAAAGGATATAAAAATAATGGCTATGAGGACTTTACAGAGACAATACAACAACGGCTGAGATGACTAGATGATAGCGGGCATGCGCAGTTGTTGCACATTCGCTTTGCTTAATGATCCATGAAAATGTTGTAGAAGTATTTTGTGGACTACCTTTTATTTGCTTTATTTTTGAACAAACCTTGTTACTGTTTTCATCATGTTTTTAAGGGACTCGCATTAGTTTTATAGGGTGTGTTACATGCAAAAAAGACATTAGTTTTGTAGGGTGTATTACATGCAAAAAAGGCATTAGTTTTATAGGGTATATTACATGCAAAAAAGGCATTAGTTTTATAGGGTATATTACATGCAAAAAAGGCATTAGTTTTATAGGGTGTATTACATGCAAAAAAGGCATTAGTTTTATAGGGTGTATTACATGCAAAAAAGGCATTAGTTTTATAGGGTGTATTACATGCAAAAAAGGCATTAGTTTTATAGGGTGTATTACATGCAAAAAAGGCATTAGTTTTATAGGGTATATTACATGCAAAAAGGCATTAGTTTTATAGGTGTATTACATGCAAAAAGGCATTAGTTTTATAGGGTATATTACATGCAAAAAAGGCATTAGTTTTATAGGGTATATTACATGCAAGAAAGGCATTAGTTTTATAGGGTATATTACGTGCAAAAAAGGCATTAGTTTTATAGGATGTATTACATGCTAAAAAGGCATTAGTTTTATAGGGTATATTACATGCAAAAAAGGTATTAGTTTTATAGGATGTATTACATGCAAGAAAGGCATTAGTTTTATAGGGTATATTACATGCAAAAAAGGCATTAGTTTTATAGGGTGTCTTACATTCGAAAAAAGGCGTTAGCTTTATAGAGTATATTACATGCAAAAACGGCATTAGTTCTATAGGTTAAACTACATGCAAAAAAGGCATTAGTTTTATAGGGTATATTACATGCAAAAAAGGCATTAGTTTTATAGGGTATATTACATGCAAATAAGGCATTAGTTTTATAGGGTGTATTACATGCAAAAAGGCATTAGTTGTATAGGTTATATTACATGCAAAAAAAAGGCATTAGTTTTATAGGGCGTATTACATTCAAAAAGCGGGTTCAACATACCAGAACATATTGGAACATCGGTAGTTCAGCCCACTGCAGCTTAAGCCTGGTAGGGACGGAATGAAATTAAGTTGACATACAATATAAATGGAGCTCTGACCGACCCAATGCATTTGAGATGTGACCAGGTAGTCAATGTTTAATAGATCGCCCCTCTGAGGACTATGAATTTTAATGCGGAGAAGACGGCGGTTGGAGGATGGGTGAGCCGAAGCTCCTATGTAGCCCAGACGCCGAAAAAAAATGATGAAAAACAGAAGAAGACAAGAAAAAGAATGGGATCTAACTCCTGAGAGAATAGTAGTGAGGACGGGTTTTAGAGTAGGCCCAAAGCTTCGTGAGAGAGCCAAAATTTCCTTAAAGAAGAGACAGAGAGAGCAAAAGTTTCATGAGAGAGAGAGAGAGAGAGAGAGAGAGAGAGAGAGAGAGAGAGAGAGAGAGAGAGAGAGAGAGAGCAAAAGTTTTCTGAGAGAGAGAGAGAGAGAAAGAGCAAGAGTTTCCTGAGAGAGAGAGCCAAAGTTTCCTGAGAGAGATAGAGAGAGAGAGCAAAAGTTTTCAGAGAGAGAGAGAGAGAGAGAGAGAGAGAGAGAGAGAGCCAAAGTTTCCTGAGAGAGAGAGCAAAAGTTTCCTAAGAGAGATAGAGAGAGAGAGAGCTAAAGTTTTCTGAGAGAGAGAGAGAGAGAGAGAGAGAGAGAGAGAGAGAGAGAGAGAGAGAGAGAGGAATCGAACGGAAAGACGCGACATTGAAAGAATTCATGAATAATTTTTCGTCAGTTGTATATTAGTTGGTGTTATGCTGTGACCTCACTTGCTTCCGGTATGATCGTCTGATTTTGAGTTTCGAGATCAATTTTATTTTCATTTTGAACAGGTTTTTTTTTTTTTTTTTTTTTGTTCGTTTCATAGAAAGAAAGACATTTTTAGTTTTCTGTAAAAGAAAACTATTGTGCCGGCTTTGTCTGTCTGTCCGCACTTTGTTCTGTCCGCAGTTTCTCTGTCCGCACTTTCTCTGTCCGCCCTCCGATCTTGAAAGCTACTGAGGCTAGAGGGCTGCAAAATGGTATGTTGATCATCCACCCTCCAGTCATCAAACATACCAAATTGCAGCCCTCTAGCCTCAGTTTTTATTTTTTTAATTTAAGTTAAAGTAAGCCATAATCGTGCTTCTGGCAACGATATAGGGTATGCCACCACCGGGCCGTGGTTAAAGTTTGATGGGCCGCGGCTCATACAGCATTATACCGAGACCACCGAAAGATAGATCTATTTTCGGTGGCCTTGATTATACGCTGTAGCGGCTGTACAGAAAACTCGATTGCGCCGAAGAAACTTCGGCGTATTTTTTGTTTTTTATTGTTATTCGTTTCATATTATTGAAAGCAGTTTTGAGTAATTTCATGAAAATTAAAATTCTGTTTTATCATTTTCTTAAGTTACTTGATCTAATTTTACAGTAAGGTTTGGTAACTAAGGAACTAGAGCCCTTAGATTTACCAGCGTTTTGCATCTGGAAGTAAATAGGTAAACAGCAGCATTTCTCGTAGCGATTACTGGCTCTCTGCATCCAGGAAGTTGTTGATGCTCTTTTCAAAGCTGAACGTGGGACTTCCGCCTCTTTGCACAAAGTTTTCTCACGTTTGGGATGGCTTTTCATTCGTGTCTCTTCATGGCAGTTATGTCAAAGGTTTTCCATTCATTAGATAACCCAGTTTAACGTTTTCAATTTGGATTCACTTCCGTGTCTTTGTAAATTCGCAGCTCTCTGCATATTCTTTCCTTCTTCTTCTTATTCAGTCCAGAATTTGGAATTCTCTGCCGTTTCTGTCTATCCTGAATAATTCAGTTCTCTTTCTTTTGAGAGAAAGGATTGTCACCACTTGAGATGAAATCTTCCTAATACTCACTTTGCTAGCTGTGGCCTGGCTTAGCTTGTAAATCACGCTCGTCTCATTGTCCAAGTGTAAAGAAAAACTTGTTATTTTCTTAACGTATTTTGTGAATATAGGATTTCTCGTGAATGTTTTGTAATCTGTTGCAGGTGAATTTTTTCAACACCAGCAACATTAAAAGACGTTCGTGTTTTTACCCGTATCTCTGGGTTTTAGTAGGATATGTCAGAGAAATGTGAACAGAATGTGATGATAATTGGCACTTATGGTCATTAGGTAACTTTCTCGGGATGAACAAATTATGGGAGAAGTTAGATCATAGTTGAAGATTTCTTGACGTGTCAGTCATCTACCAGCTAACATCAGATTCTGTTCAACTGTGCCCGAGATATCAGGCCAACACACACACACACACATATTTGTATATGTATGTATGTGTATATATTTATAAGTGTATATGTATGTGTGTGTATTTTTGTAAATTATACACATACGAGATATCAGGCCAACATACACATATTATGTATGTGAATATATATATATATATATATATATATATATATATATATATATATATATATATATATATATATATATGTGTGTGTGTGTGTGTGTGTGTGTGTATGTATATATCGTCGATTTAACTGTATCTTAGCTGGCCACTCAGTTAAGTGCTATGCTATGTACTGGATGCCATTGTATATTTTTGTGAGTTTATTTATTTTTACATTTTGCTTTTGTAGATGTAAATTTTGACCCTGCACGAGAAAAGCCTCTCTCTCTCTCTCTCTCTCTCTCTCTCTCTCTCTCTCTCTCTCTCTCTCTCTCTCTCTCTCTCTCTCTCTCTCTCTTTGGCACTCTCAGATTCAAACGGAAAGAGGGGGGGAAAGGGCAAGGAAAAATAAAGCAAGATTGGTTGGAAATTGAAAGAGACTGTGATAAAGGCATCGGAAAGAAAGGGGACCAGATGACTGAAAAGAAATTCAATTCGACAGTTGTGATATGGAAATAAAGGTATGAAGGGATTGGCTGAGAGAGAGAGAGAGAGAGAGAGAGAGAGAGAGAGAGAGAGAGAGAGAGAGAGAGGGGGAATGTTTACCTCCCTTTTGTTTTGAAGTCTATTGAAGCGAGAAAAATCTATATTGCAGAGAACTATTCGAGCCGATTCCCTGGGTAATTAGCGTGATTCGCAGTTGGTTGATTGATCTTGGCAGCCTTAGTAGTTTGTGCCAGGTATTCAAAGGCTATTCATTCCTTAAAGGTCAGTTTACACATGGTGATTAGCTGGTTACGCCACCAAGCCTCCGTCGCAATACTGGCGATGTGATGATTCATAGAGGTTAACGTAGAGGCCATATTTTTAGGTAGAGAAGTCTGCTTCCGCCTAGTCAGTCATCTAGATGGAATGTTGTCCAGTGGTTGCATCAGAGGACGAGGGCAGGATGAAGACATTGCAGAAAAAAAAAGTAAAAAATGCGACGAAGTTTCCTCGGCGCAGTTGAGTTTTCCGTACAGCGTATAATCAAGGCCACCGATGATAGATCTATCTTTCGGTGTCCTCGGTTTAATGCTGTATGAACCGCGGCCCATGAAACTTTACCCACGACCCGGTGGTGGCCTAACCTATATCGTTGCCAGAAGCACGATTATGGCTAACTTAACCTTAAATCAAATAAAAACTACTGAGGCTAGAGGGCTGCAATTTGGTACGTTTGATGGTTGGAAGGTGGATGATCAACATACCAATTTGCAGCCCTCTAGCCTCAGTAATTTTTAAGATCTGAGGGCGGACAGAAATAAGTGCGGAGGACTGACAAAGCCGACACAACAGTTTTCTTTTCATAAAACTAAAAATCATAGGAAACGATTGAAGTAATAATTAGGTATAAAGCTAAAAACATCGAAAAATTAAATTGGTAAATTTCTGGTATACGGTTCCGCTTGTGACCTACAGCAAGGAAATACGAATAACAATACAATTAGCAAATACAGGTAAGTTCTAACAATTTTCAGCTATATAAAATAATACAATGATGCTTCACACTCAATTACTTTGCCCTGATTAAAGCAAATACTCATGAAACTTAGTTTTCAGGCAGAAAATTAACGAACTGAAGTGGGTTTTAGTTTTCTGAAAAGAAAACTATTGTGCTGTGTTTGTCTTTCCGTCGGCACTTTTCCTGTCCGCCCTCATATCTTAAAAACTACTGAGGTTAGAGGGCTGCAAATTGATATGTTGATCATCCACTCTCCAATCATCAAACATACCAAATTGCAGCCCTCTAGCCTTAGTAGGTTTTATTTTATGTAAGGTTCAAGTTAGCCTTAATCATGCGTCTGGCAACGATATTGGCCATGCCACCACCGGGCCGTGGTTAAAGTTTCATGGGCCGCGGCTCATACATCATCATACCGAGACCACCGAAAGATAGATCTATTTTCGGTGGCCTTGATTATACGATGTACAGAAAACTCGATTGCGCCGAAGAAACTTCGGCTCATTTTTTACTAGTTCTTTTTTTATCTTAGGGCACTGACGTCCTACGTACGTTCACAGTGAAAAATATTAATGCCCCTTACGTCAAAGGGGTGTATTAGAAGAACAGATTAGAGAGCTGTACAGTTAAATGCAAGATAAAACTAATAATCAGGAGGTAAATTAAAAATATTTTCAGAGCTTTTGGGGAGCAGTAGGATTTTACTTCAAATCTCATTTGGGAGTCGAGGTCTTAATATCTGGTTCTACAAAAAAAAAACTACTGATAATAATAATAAATAAATAAATTAATTGATAAATAAAAAAGGAGTTCTGCAAATGATTTGTATTCAGTTTGTCGGGATCTTTAGTAAAAAAAAAAAAAAAAAAGCTCTGTTGTTGCGTTAGAAGTTTTTTTTCAGCATGTTAGTGGAAAGTAAACATCCCCGACGCTTCCGAATTATGGGCCTGTATAATTAGGTTTGTATTTTTGACTGGTTATGTGGTTTACTGTTTGTACAAAAAAACAACCCTTGCTTTTTATTTTTTTTATATTACATCACATCATTGTAGCAGTTTCTGCATTTTTAGTTTTTTTTTTCTTTCAGAATAATAGTCTCAGTAATGAATAATACAACCGAGTGTGTACGGTATATTAGTTGCTCCAGTTACGTAAAACTTGAATTCTTCTCTCTGATACGATGGAAGAATTAAATCATAACGGGGAGATCATATTTTATGATTAATACAATGGAAAATGTAAATCATGACAGATCATATTTTATGATTAAAACTATGGAAAAGTTAAATCATAACGGAGAGAACATATTTTATGATTAATACAATGGAAAATTTAAATCATGACAGGAGATCATATTTTATGATTAATACAGTGGAAAAATTAAATCATAACGGTGAGAAGATATTTTATGATTAATACAATGGAAAATTTAAATCATAACGATCATATTTTATGATTAATACAATGGAAGTTTTAAATCATAACAGATGATATTTTACGAGAATCAAATTAGCTAAGAGATGTTATATAATGAAAGCTCAAGCTAAACCCTTAAAGATATTTTATGGTTTGTTACCATTTAGTAATGCATAACAGTGGTTTAAAGGTGTTTCATTTTTCATTTTATTTTTAGGCTACATATTTTTATGTACGATCGTTATGATTAATGGGCTGCCCAAGAGTAGCTTAAAAAGCACAAGGTCTTTACACCCGGCGAAAAGTGCAGTGTCGATCTCGTAGATTTTCACAAATCTAAAATTTAGTGAGTGCATCGAAAACCAAATCGGCTTTTGAGGGAAATCATCACTTATCAACTTGAAGTAGCTATTAATATCTCAAAATCAGTCGTATTGCGGATTTTGCGTGTTTTCAATACTGATTATTATTATTATTGTTATTATTATTATTATTATTATTATTATTATTATTATTATTGAATAGGAGAATTGAGCAGATTCTCGAAAAACTCCCTTTATATATATTTTTAATATATATTTACACGCACCAATGTGGATTTCTTCACCATTATTATTATTATTATTATTATTATTATTATTATTATTATTATTATTACTACTACTACTACTACTACTACTACTACTACTACTGAACAGTTGACCAAGACTACTTACATATGTAAGTAGGCAGAGACCTACATACATACATAATTATAATTGTATACCCCGGTTTCCTCTAGTATTATGTAATCAAACTTAAGTTTTTCTCAGTTAACATTCCAAAGGTGAACCAGTCATTCTGATATTTTACTTTCAGTTTTCTGTAAAGAAAACGATTCCGCCGGCTTTGTTTGTCCTTCCGCACTTTTTCTGTCCGCCATCAGATCTTAAAAACGACCGAGGCTAGAGGGCTGCAAATTGTTACGTTGATCATCCACCCTCCAATCATCAAACGTACAAAATTGAAGCCCTCTAGCCTCAATAGTTTTTATTTTATCTAAGGTTAAAGTTAGCCATAATCGTGCTTCTGGGAGCGATATAGGATAGGCCACCGTCGGGCCGTGGTTAGTTTCAAGGACCGCGGCTCATACAGCATTATACCGAGACCACCGAAAGATAGATCTATTTTCGGTGGCCTTGATTATACACTGTAGCAGCTGTACGGAAAACTCGATTGCGCAGAAGAAACGACGCATTTGTTGCTTTTTTTACTTTTTAAAAATCAGCTCACCTTTGTAAAAGCACCCACCTGGATTATGTTAATTGCAGTACTTGTCGTAATTCACCTAATTAACTCCAGGCGTAAAACCTTTCACGCTCCTATATCACTGTTGTTAACTTTGCAAGTTGTGATTTTTTTTTATCTTTGTTTATAGAGTATGAGCCATGTGTGTTTGGTTTCTCTCTCTCTCTCTCTCTCTCTCTCTCTCTCTCTCTCTCTCTCTCTCTCTCTATATATATATATATATATATATATATATATATATATATATATATATATATAAAAATAATATATATACATGTATAATTGTATTTATGTTATATATACAGCATATATATATATATGTGTGTGTATATGTATATATATATATATATATATATATATATATATATATATATATATATATATATATATATATATATATATATATACTGAGAACAGTAACCATAGAGAACAGTAACCATAGAATCACAACCAGTCGTCTTTATCCTTATGGATAAAATTAGTGAAGAACCAATTCCTGTAATGTTTTTCTCAGCCTCATAACTTCCTCATTCATCAACTCAAAAACCCTTATCATCAGCGTGACGTCAGCATCCCATTACCTCATACCTGCTGTGCCTTATCCTCTCCCACTGGCCGCTCCACCGCTCACTCATACTCACTCATACTCCCCTTCGGAAGAGTTTCCAGTATTTTATGCGAGGGGGCGACTGGACAAGCAAATGAATGCCCTTATTTAACCGGGGCCCGAAGGAAAAATAATCTGTTTGCTTGGAAAACAGTGGAGGCCGTAAATTCCTATCTCTCTCTCT
>NC_089748.1:42978597-42993597 GCF_040412425.1 Macrobrachium rosenbergii
TCCCAGCTCTGACTGACCTCATAGATTCCAGTGCGTGGCCTCTGACCTAAATTTTACGTTCCATGTTGTTCTATATTAGCTTTCTTTGTTTTTTCTTTTTTGTTCTAAGATTTGTAAATTGTTGTCAACAGAAGTGGGATCATGATTTCATATCTTAATAAAGTTTATTCACTTCCTAATTACTCCTTTTTTTTTTCTTTTATGCTTGAAAGAGACCTAAAGATCAAGGATTAGCAGATTGTCTCACATCCGCTGATCATTCATCATCGCCACCTCCGGATTCAAAAGATATTTTTAAGGCTGATTTGACAGGTGGAGATTTCCTCGTGTGAGGAAGACTGATTGAGAGAGCGTCTCAGTTCAAGGATTTAATTTAGGTGTGTCTGGATTGGTTGAAAATGCCAAAGATGATTTTATATTTACGCAGAGCAGTTGGTGAAAGTGGACAGGTGGAAACCATTGTGGCAGAAGGTGCCCCTTTAGTTAATGTCTTGGCGAAAGAAGACAGGTATATATAGCTTAACAGATGCTGGGTCAATAGAGGAAGTCTCGGTGAATATTGAACAGCTCAGTCACATTTAAAACGATTCAGTGAAAATTAATTTGGCGACGCTGTCAGATTTCTGTTGATTATTTATATTTGGTGAAGAAGGATTCAATTGATTGTTTATGTTTGTTCCCAGTTCTGCCTTTGTTGCTTGATTTTGGCTTCATATCTAGCAGAAATTGTGTTGAACATGCTGTGATTTTACCTAAATTATGTTTTAGTTCTCTTGGTATGAATTTTGTAGCCGCCAGATTACTTATTATAAAATATTAAACGAAATAAAAAGATACCCCAAATTCTGCAAGCTTAAAATTGGAGTGATTCGATACAAGCCGGACATGTATTACAGAAATTAATACAACTATTTTTCATTTATTAGGACGACCAAATAAAATAATTCAACACCAAGAGTTGGGCGCGCACTAATCTACCGAAATTGAGTGAGTTAGGCGAGCGCCAAACTCGCGACGTTCAATAAAAATTTAAAAGTCTATAGAAAAGTCAAAATAATATAGAGTTAAAAAAGAATTATAATTCAACAGAACCGCCGAATATTCTTTGTTGATTGTTAACAGAGCATCATCAGTGACCAACCGTTACAGTGGCTGTATTCAGACATTATGTTGCCTCAAATATTTACTAAAAATAAATGGGGCAGGACGATGGGGTTTTTTAGTGTGAGATATCCTTTGAAAGCTAGAAAAGAAAGAGGCTTTAGAAAATGAAAGTGGATTCATTCATATGCTGTTTTTAAGGACGTTAAAACTTCATTTTATAGCATCATAGTGACTTTATTAAAACCAGTGACTGTATTAAAGCCACGGGCAAAAAAAAACCATTCCTTTTTTTTTTGGTGGGGGGGGATTAGAGTCGGTTTTTATCCAGGATTATCACCGCAGGGGGTTAGTGCCGTCAGTGCACCTCATGCGGTGCACTGTAGGCTTTACTCAAAGTTCTTTGCAGCTTCCCATCCATAGGCCCCTACCTGCAACCCCTTTCATTCCTTTTACTGTACCTCCGTTTATATTCTCTTTCTCCCATCTGACTTTCCACCCTCTCCTAACAATTGATTCATAGTGCAACTGCTTTGAGGTTTTCCTCCTGTTACACCTTTCAGACCTTTCTACTGTCAGTTTCCGTTTCAGCGCTGAATGACCTCATAGGTCCCAGTGCTTGGCCATTGGCCTAAATGCTATGCATATATATTATTCTGTTTATCCAGATTTATATTTTCCTGTCGCAATTTGGCCTCCCTTTAGGAATTGCATGATAACTTTTCAGCTATTTACGACGTTGCATGTTGAGAGTGGCCGAGATTTGGCGTTCGATTTTTATTTTTAGAAGACCTTCCCATTTCGTGGGGATTTTTCTTTCCCCTTTTTCTTTTGACAATTATGGGGGCTGGCATAAAGATAGAGGTCTTGTGTTTACAAGCGTGCGCGTGCGTGCTTTAATACAACACACACACACACACATATATATATATATATATATATATATATATATATACACACACTTATTTACTCAACTGGTTATTCCACACAAATTGAGACATGGATGCCATTGTCCTTATGGGAAGCAACACGGCTGCAATTCAGGGGGCGTATTTCCCGCACCAAGGGGTCCACAACCCTTCGCTGTGTTCTCCCTTTCTTTATTGGGAAGGAGGAGGAGGAGGAGGTAGGGATAGACCTAGTAAAGGTTGGCGATAGATGGCGGGGGGAAAGAGGTATTGGAAAGGATGGATCTCAATATCCAAGGAAGCGAGAGAGTGCGGGCAAGGTATAGAGGTGAGTGGCGGAGTGTTGGTGTGGGAAGCGGGTACATCTACGATTCAGAGGTTAGAGCATAAATGTGGCAGTTGTCCTTATCTTGTCATTTCTGTGGAGCCGCCCCTTGGTAGGAGAAACACACACACACGCACTCACAGGTTTACACAGGAGAAAAGGAATCAACGTTGAGCTTCAGAACTCTGATATAGGAACGATAGTTCAAGAAAGGAGAAATGGCTGTTACTTTCTGTGTAATGCCCTTACGAACATCACTGGCAGGATGAGAAAGTGTGGAAATGGAGAGAATTACAAGCGTTAGTCCTTTTTTTTTATCTACTTATTTTTGAAAGAGTATACTCGTGGTTAAAACCAGACCATTGACTTCAAAGAACTCCTCCAGGGCTGGCACGAAGAATTACTTGGTAATCTCGTGTGTAAAATTCATTTGCAATAAATTAGATGCCATTTGAAAGGTTGGCGTTTTGTAAAAATTTTTAAATTGATTCTAGAGAACATTTTTCATTGTCAGCTAAAATTTCTTTCATTGTAGGGCTTTAATATATAAGTTTGTTGGCCGCTGATGTTTTTGGCATTCCTTTAGAATATGTTTTATAGATACTTGTCTTTGACATATGTGACATTGGTGGGAGATTTTTTGGTGTGCACATTAAAAAACTGTGTTAGATTACTGTTACATATTCTTAATGTTATGAAGAATACTTCTGGTTAGTTTTCTGTAAAAGAAAACTGTTGTGCCGGCTTTGTCTGTCCTTCCGCACTTTTTCTGTCCGCCCTCAGATCTTCAAAACTACTGAGGCTAGAGGGCTGCAAATTGTTATGTTGACCATGCACCCTCCAATCATCAGACATACCAAATTGCAACCCTCCAGCCTCAGTAGTTTTGATTTTATTTAAGGTTAAAGTTATCCATAATCGTGCTTCTGGCAACGATATAGGATAGGCCACCACCGGGCCGTGGTTAAAGTTTCATGGACCGCGGCTCGTACAGCATTACACCGAGACCACCGAAAGATAGGTCTGTTTTCGGTGGCTTTGATTATGCGCTGTACAGAAACTCGATTGCATCGAAGAAACTTTGGCGCATCTTTTACTTGTTTTATATAAGGTTAAAGTTAGCCATGATCGTGCTTCTGGCAACGATATAGAATAGGCCACCACCGGGCCGTGGTTAAAGTTTCATGGGCTGCGGCTCATACTGCATTATACCGGCTGTACAGAAAACTCGATTGCGCCGAAGAAACTTCGGCGCATTTTTTACTTGTTTTCTATTACATCTTGATGATGGCCATTCTGAGTGATTAGATGTAGAGTAAGGAGAAGAAGCGAAATGAATGGAAAGAGAATTTCGAAGCTTAGCAGTAACCAGGATTGAAAGCAAGCACATTAGAGCGAAGGGAAAAATTTTAACGTATTGTCAATGCATTTATGGAAATGGAGGGTTGGGAAACGCTAAGGAATTGAATTATGAAATTTTCTGAATAAACACTGAATAATCACAACCCCGTTGGGATGTGATTATATAGTATATATTATGTGTATGTACATGTCATTTAGATTTTATATTTGTATAATTTAATGAAACTAATTTGAATGTTATTGTTTTGGTAATGAAATGCAAAATTAGAGCTGTCATAAAAAGTAGGTTTATGAAATTACCGGCGTTGAACTTTAGATGGTCATTTCAGGGACTTAAATATTATGTACAGTATTGGTGTATCTCTCTCTCTCTCTCTCTCTCTCTCTCTCTCTCTCTCTCTCTCTCTCTCTCTCTCTCTCTCTCAGTCTCCAGTCTAGTGTGTTCTACTTAAGGATTCACCCTTTATTCAGCAGTTAAATGATGAATCTCTCTCTCTCTCTCTCTCTCTCTCTCTCTCTCTCTCTCTCTCTCTCTCTCTCTCTCTCTCTCTCTCTACCCTTAATTTTAGGAAAAAGACAAAGTCAATATATATTTATATATGTGTGTGTGTTTGTGTCCGATCCTTAATACGAAGACATATGAGTATATCGTTTTAGATATTTATTAAAGTGCTTTTCAGAAATAAGATTCAGAAGCACTTAACCATAGTGCTGCAAAAATAAGATTCAGAAGCACTTAACCTTAGTGCTGCAGAAATAAGATTCAGAAGCTCTTAACCCTAGAGCTGCAGAAATAAGATTCGGAAGCACTAAACCCTAGTGCTGCAGAAATAGGATTCAGGAGCACTTAACCTTGGTGCTTGAGAAATAAGATTCAGAAGCTCTTAACCTTAGTGCTGCAGAAATAAGGTTCAGAAGCTCTTAACCCTAGTGCTGCAGAAATAAGATTCAGAAGCACTTAACTCTAGTGCTGCAGAAATAAGATTCAGAAGCACTTAACCCTAGTGCTGCAGAAGTAAGATTCAGAAGCACTTAACCTTAGTGTGCTGCAGACATAAGGTTCAGAAGCTCTTAACCCTAGTGCTGCAGAAATAAGATTCAGAAGCACTTAACTCTAGTGCTGCAGAAATAAGATTCAGAAGCACTTAACCCTAGTGCTGCAGAAATAAGATTCAGAAGCACTTAACCTTAGTGCTGCAGAAATAAGATTTAGAAGCACTTAACCCTAGTGCTGCTGAAATAAGATTCAGAAGCACTTAACCTTAGTGCTGCAGAAATAAGATTCAGAAGCACTTAACCTTAGTGCTGCAGAAATAAGATTCAGAAGCTCTTAACCCTAGTGCTGCAGAAATAAGATTCAGAAGCACTTAACCTTAGTGCTGCAGAAAGAAGATTCAGAAGCACTTAACCTTAGTGCTGCATTAGGAATTCTGTGATAATAATAATAGGTTTCCTTGACCTCAAACTGTCGTGGTGCCAAGGCAAATGAATTTTCATCTATTTCCATCAATGTTGCTATTTATCTTCACGAAGTCAGCAAATTGTCTTTTATTTTTTTAATATTTCCACCTCTTCGATATGCTTAGATATATTTCATCGCGTTTGTCTTTCCACCTCTTCGATATACTTAGATATATTTCATCGCATTTGTCTCAACAGTCGTAAATTCGTGGATTTATTTTGTCTCCTCTCCCGGTCGCTTTGAAGAGGAAAATATATGACTCGGACAGCAGTAAGGCGAAATGCTGAGGTGAAAATATATTTTGCGAGACATGGCCACCTAAACTTGCTCCAGTATTTTCTTTACTTTTAGCTCTCTGTCTCTCTCTCTCTCTCTTTTTTTTTTTACACTTTATGTCTCCTTAGATGATGATGTAGGGCTTCCGCTTCTCAGCTGGTTGCGTCGGAAAAGTTTAAATTTATATATATATATATATTTTTTTTTTACCTTTAGAAGTTGTTTTAATAATATCCTTGACTTGATATTCCGATATTCGTATTTATCTCTTATGGTTATATAATCGCCATCATTCCTTTTATAGCTTGTCATCCTTTCTCTGGGAGGCCCTTTCTCCGGAAGTCCCTTTCTCTGGAAGTTCCTCTCTCTGGGAGGCACTTTCTCTGGAAGTCCCTTTCTCTGGGAGTACCTTTCTATGGAAGTCCCTTTCTCCGGGAGGCCCTTTCTCTGGAAATCCCTCTCTGGAAGTCCCTTTCTCTGGGAGGCCCTTTCTTTGGAAATTCCTTTCTCTGGAAGTTCCTTTCTTTGGAAGTTCCGTTCTCTGGAAGTTCCTTTCTTTGGAAGTTCCGTTCTCTGGAAGTCCCTTTCTCGGGAAGTTCCTCTCTCTGGGAGGCACTTTCTCTGGAATTCCCTTTCTCTGGGAGTACCTTTCTATGGAAGTCCCTTTCTCCGGGAGGCCCTTTCTCTGGAAATCCCTCTCTGGAAGTCCCTTTCTCTGGAAGTTCCTTTCTTTGGAAGTTCCGTTCTATGGAAGTCCCTTTCTCCAGGAGGCCTTCTCTCTGGTAGTCCCTTTCTCTGGAAGCCCCTTTCTCAGGAAGTCCCTCTCTCTGGGAGTCCCTTGCTCTAAAAGTTCCTTTCTCTGGCACTTTCTCTGGAAGTTCCTTTCTTTGGAAGTTCCTTTCTCTGGAAGTCCCTTTCTCTGGTAGTCCCTCTCTCGGTCAGGCAGTTTCTCTGGAGGTCCCTTTCTCTGGGAGCCCCTTTCTCTGGAAATCCCTTTCTCTGGAAGTTCCTTTCTCTGGGAACTCCGGTTTCGTAGGACTTTTCAAGAGCGGCTTATTGAGATTTATAGGCCTGATAGATCTTATGGTAAAGTTGCTTCTTATTTTGGGGGTGCTTGAAAATCCCTAGACCCTGTGGAAGCTTCTGCGCATGCTCGTCTGGGTTGCAGTCGTTTGTTTTCATTGTGAATGGAAGGTGGGTTATGTATGCCTTTTCCCGGTGTCTGTAAGAAAGAGAGAGAGGGTGTTATGGCTCCGGTTCCTGTCTTACTGTCTAGCATGGGAATTTTTTTCCTTGCTAATATAATTCGACTTTCATGCTGATATGAAGTGTTCTTATTTAATTTGGGGGGGGGGGATGGGAGTGAGAGAACGGGGCTTTAAACTTAAGTTACCCTTTGGCCTTAACATAAAATCATTTGGGCTTGAAAAGAAGAGAAATGTGTAAACAGTCGAGAATAGAAAGTTGCTCTGTCCTTTTTACAAGGACAGAAGTAAATAAAAGGCAAGTTTTTATTTTCATTTATTTCCATATAAAGGACCATTCATTGTATGTGAAGGCTGGCATGGCCTTCAACTTACATCTTTTTTCCTCCCTAGATTGAAAGGGAGGAAAAGAAGATTATGAAGCAGAATTTCTTAGAAGCAAAAGAAGGAAGGAAGCACTTTAATGACGGAGAACTTGTATCATTCTTTATCTAATTCACGCTTCAAAAACACGATTAAAAAAGAAAGGTGTATGACTAAAAAGGAACTGACATCTACGATTATGGGAAGATTGTAGAAGTTAAAGAAAGCAGGAGCAGGGATAAGATTATAGAAGTCAAAGAAAGCAGAAGCAAGGATAAGACTGTAGAAGTCAGAGAAAGCAGAAGCAGGGATAAGATTATAGAAGTCAAAGAAAGCAGGAGCAGGGATAAGATTATAGAGTTCAAAGAAAGCAGAAGGAAGGAGAAGATTGTAGAAGTCAAAGAAAGCAGAAGCAGGGATAAGATTATAGAAGTCAGAGAAAGGAGAAAGCAAAAGCAGGGATAAGATTATTGAAGTCAAAGAAAGCAGAAGCAGGGATGAGATTATAGAGGTCAAAGAAAGCAGAAGCAGGGATAAGATTGTAGAAGTCAAAGGAAGCAGAAGCAAGGATAAGATTGTAGAAGTCAAAGAAAGCCGGAGTAGGGATAAGATTATAGAAGTCAGAGAAAGTAGAAGCAGGGATAAGATTATAGAGGTCAAAGAAAGCAGAGGCAAGGATAAGTGTGTAGAAGTCAAAGAAAGCAGGAGCAGGGATAAGATTATAGAAGTCAGAGATAGCAGAAGTAGGGATAAGATTATAGAAGTCAGAGAAAGCAGAAGTAGGGATAAGATTATAGAAGTCAAAGAAAGCAGAAGCAGGGATAAGATTACAGAAGTCAGGGAAAGCAGAAGTAGGGATAAGATTATAAAGGTCAGGAAAGCAGAAGCAGGGATAAGATTATAAAAGTCAGAGAAAGGAGAAAGCAGAAGCAGGAATAAGATTATAGAAGTCAGAGAAAGCAGAAGCAAGGATAAGACTGTAGAAGTCAGAGAAAGCAGAAGCAGGGATAAGATTATAGAAGTCAAAGAAAGCAGGAGCAGGGATAAGATTATAGAGTTCAAAGAAAGCAGAAGGAAGGAGAAGATTGTAGAAGTCAAAGAAAGCAGAAGCAGGGATAAGATTATAGAAGTCAGAGAAAGGAGAAAGCAAAAGCAGGGATAAGATTATTGAAGTCAAAGAAAGCAGAAGCAGGGATGAGATTATAGAGGTCAAAGAAAGCAGAAGCAGGGATAAGATTGTAGAAGTCAAAGGAAGCAGAAGCAAGGATAAGATTGTAGAAGTCAAAGAAAGCCGGAGTAGGGATAATATTATAGAAGTCAGAGAAAGTAGAAGCAGGGATAAGATTATAGAGGTCAAAGAAAGCAGAGGCAAGGATAAGTGTGTAGAAGTCAAAGAAAGCAGGAGCAGGGATAAGATTATAGAAGTCAGAGATAGCAGAAGTAGGGATAAGATTATAGAAGTCAGAGAAAGCAGAAGTAGGGATAAGATTATAGAAGTCAAAGAAAGCAGAAGCAGGGATAAGATTACAGAAGTCAGGAAAGCAGAAGTAGGGATAAGATTATAAAGGTCAGGGAAAGCAGAAGCAGGGATAAGATTATAAAAGTCAGAGAAAGGAGAAAGCAGAAGCAGGAATAAGATTATAGAAGTCAGAGAAAGCAGAAGCAAGGATAAGACTGTAGAAGTCAGAGAAAGCAGAAGCAGGGATAAGATTATAGAAGTCAAAGAAAGCAGGAGCAGGGATAAGATTATAGAGTTCAAAGAAAGCAGAAGGAAGGAGAAGATTGTAGAAGTCAAAGAAAGCAGAAGCAGGGATAAGATTATAGAAGTCAGAGAAAGGAGAAAGCAAAAGCAGGGATAAGATTATTGAAGTCAAAGAAAGCAGAAGCAGGGATGAGATTATAGAGGTCAAAGAAAGCAGAAGCAGGGATAAGATTGTAGAAGTCAAAGGAAGCAGAAGCAAGGATAAGATTGTAGAAGTCAAAGAAAGCCGGAGTAGGGATAAGATTATAGAAGTCAGAGAAAGTAGAAGCAGGGATAAGATTATAGAGGTCAAAGAAAGCAGAGGCAAGGATAAGTGTGTAGAAGTCAAAGAAAGCAGGAGCAGGGATAAGATTATAGAAGTCAGAGATAGCAGAAGTAGGGATAAGATTATAGAAGTCAGAGAAAGCAGAAGTAGGGATAAGATTATAGAAGTCAAAGAAAGCAGAAGCAGGGATAAGATTACAGAAGTCAGGGAAAGCAGAAGTAGGGATAAGATTATAAAGGTCAGGGAAAGCAGAAGCAGGGATAAGATTATAAAAGTCAGAGAAAGGAGAAAGCAGAAGCAGGAATAAGATTATAGAAGTCAGAGAAAGCAGAAGCAAGGATAAGACTGTAGAAGTCAGAGAAAGCAGAAACAGGGATAAGATTATAGAAGTCAAAGAAAGCAGGAGCAGGGATAAGATTATAGAGTTCAAAGAAAGCAGAAGGAAGGAGAAGATTGTAGAAGTCAAAGAAAGCAGAAGCAGGGATAAGATTATAGAAGTCAGAGAAAGGAGAAAGCAAAAGCAGGGATAAGATTATTGAAGTCAAAGAAAGCAGAAGCAGGGATGAGATTATAGAGGTCAAAGAAAGCAGAAGCAGGGATAAGATTGTAGAAGTCAAAGGAAGCAGAAGCAAGGATAAGATTGTAGAAGTCAAAGAAAGCCGGAGTAGGGATAAGATTATAGAAGTCAGAGAAAGCAGAAGCAGGGATAAGATTATAAAAGTCAGAGAAAGGAGAAAGCAGAAGCAGGAATAAGATTATAAAAGTCAGAGAAAGCAGAAGCAGGGATAAGATTATAGAAGTCAGGGAAAGCAGAAGCAGGGATAAGATTATAGAAGTCAGAGAAAGCAGAAGCAGGGATAAGATTATAGAAGTCAGGGAAAGCAGAAGCAGGGATAAGATTGTAGAAGTCAGAGAAAGCAGAAGCAGGGATAAAGCTTCAAAAGCTTATCTGCTTGACTCTTTATCATCAGAGAAAGCTTGATTTATGAACTTTAATTTTTTATCCATCAAGAATTATTTCCACACTCCATTTGATATTAATAACATTTCTGCCTTTCTTATCCATAGTTTTTGTTCTTTATTTCCCTCGTTCTCCCTTCTTGTCTCATTTCCCCTTTCCCTTCTATTACGTGTATTTTTAATTCTCCCTTTTTTTCCGTTGTTCGTAATCGCCTTTTCATAATCGCCCTCGAAGAAATCTTGTATGGCAATTATCTTTACAATTGTCTTTGCACTTTTTTTTTCCTTGTCTTCTCTCTCTTCCATTTCTTTATCCCCTAGTTTAAGTCTTCTATATTTTATCTCTGCTTTTTACGTTCGTTTTCTGTCAGGTCTGAGAATTTTCTCTCGCGATGTTCGATATTTTTCGTATTCAAGTTTATAACCAGTTTCAGAAGTGTGTGGTTTTGTTTCTGTGGATTCAGTCTCTCTCTCTCTCTCTCTCTCTCTCTCTCTCTCTCTCTCTCTCTCTCTCTCTCTATATATATATATATATATATATATATATATATATATATATATATATATATATATACATACATATGTATTTATTTATATCACACATTACCACAGGTGAAAAATAAGAGACAGGGTGTAGGTCCTGACCGGTTTCGACTTAATTTTCGTCAATGGCTTGAAAATAAAGTCGAAACCGGTCAGGACCAACACCCTGTCTCTTATTTTTCACCTGTGGTAATGTGTGATAAATGAATCACGTAAAAGTGTTTATGATCGTATATATATATATATATATATATATATATATATATATATATATATATATATATATATATATATATATATATATAATAATATATATATACACAATATACACGTGTATAATATATATACATATCAGATTTATAATTTGTATATAATATATATATATATATATATATATATATATATATATATATATATATATATATATATATATATATATATATATATTATACAAATTATAAATCTGATATGTACAGTATATATATATATATATATATAAATATTATACCCTTGCTTCTTTGCCAATGGTTTAACCGCTCTCAGTGGTGAACCAAAATATGATTTTATACTTAATTCAAACAACACAGCTACTCCTGAAAGATGCCTCATGAAAAGAAGTAAAAAATAAAAAATTAAAAAAGAAACAAAAAGATTCAGCAACGACCCTTTACTTAGGCACCTATCTTACATCGTAATGCCGGCTGCCTCATTATTAAAATGGACTGGAGGCGAGTGTGTGTGTGTATGTGTGCGTGTGCGTGTGTGCGTTAGTGTGTGTGTGTGTGTGTGTGTGTTAGTGATGTGTGATGGGATGGGCCGTCAACGATAATGTATTCGAGTGAGAGCCAGGCTTTCCCCCTGATAATGCACACACGTGACCTCACCCTCTAATATCGTATGCAAACCACCCACCTCCTTTGGGACTACTTGCTCCAAAGGACCTACCTACCTACCTCAGTCTCTTACCTTTCTCCTCCTCCTCTCCTTTTCCTTTTCGTTTTCCTCCTTTTCCTACTCCCTTCCTACCTTGTGGCTCCCTTCCTACCTTCTGTGATATATATTTGTAGTCACTGCTTTGAGGGCCTTCATTTATTTTATTTCATTCACATGATCCAACGGTCATACTTCAGTCTCTTTCCTTCCTCCTCCTCCTCCGTTTCATCTTCGTTTTACTCCTTTTCCTACTCCCTTCCTACCTTCTTGGATATATATTTGTAGTCACTGCTTTGAGGTCCTTCATTTATTTTATTTCATTCACATGATCCAACGGTCATACTTCAGTCTCTTTCCTTCCTCCTCCTCCTTTTCCTCTTCGTTTTCCTCCTTTTCGTACTCCCTTCCTACCTCCTCCTTCTCTTCCTCCTTTGACATATATTTATAGTCACTCCTTTTAGGAGCTCGTTCACTTTTTTTATTATATTTCTTCTCTCTCTCTCTCTCTTGCTTCCATCATCCAATTTCTGCCTTCAGACCTGTTCAGTACCGCCGTCACTGATGGTTTTTGCTGACTCCGTCTCGAGTTTCGAAAGATAAACCTCTCTCTCTCTCTCTCTCTCTCTCTCTCTCTCTCTCTCTCTCTCTCTCTCTCTCTCTCTCTCTCTCTCTGTGTTTTGAGTTCCTGTCAGGAATAGATGTGGTTATTGTCGTCATGTTTATTTGTTTTTTTCCAAATTGTTTATTTGCAACAGAAGATCGTGAAGGCTAAGAATGTACCCATTTTCATTTCCTTTAGGTGTACAGTGCTCTGTGTTGCAGGTGCACAATGCCCTGTCCTGCAGGAGCACAGTGGCCTGTGCTGCGGGGGCACATTGCCATGTGTTGCAGGGGCACAGTGCCCTGTGTTGCAGGTGCACAATGCCCCGTGCTGCAGGGGCACAATGCCCACTGTTGCCGCCCAGAGTGAAGACTGTGGACTTAAGGGAAAACTGTGTTTGTGACCGGAAGAATTCTCGTTCATAGCGTACTCACAATGTAACTGTCTTTTACCCAAGTGGTACCGGTGCTGGTCTTACATATTTTTGTATCGTAATCTCTGTTTTTTTATTCTACTTGTGTGATTCTACTGTACATCACTTATATGTGTGTATGTGTGTTTTTTTTTTTTTTTTTTTTTTTGCTTTCAATATATGAGTCCCGCATATTTTGTAAACTTGAGGTGTTTACTGTGTTATTATTTGCGTGAGTTGAGTGAAATGTATAATGGTGTATTTTGTGTATTTGTGTAATTTTTACTTGTCTGTAAAAATCATTCATTTTTTTGGTTCCTGTCGTGGTCATTAAATTATCACGGTGGTTAATGTGTAACTTATAGAAGCCCTTAAAATAAAGTAATCATTTAGCTCTGCATAATTAATTGCTTAATTTATTTATCTGTAAGTTTTTGTACCCATCGCTCTCCGTACCATAAATATTTTAATATTTATTTGTAAATTCTTGTAAATTCCGTACCATAAATATTTTAATATTTGTAAATTCGTGTAAATTCCGTACCATAAACATTTTAATATTAATATTTACCTCTAAATTACAGTAAATTCCTTACCATAAATATTTTAATATTTATCTGTAAATTCTTGTAAATTCCGTACCATAAATATTTTAATATTTATCTGAAACTTCTTATAAATTCCGTTCCATAAATATTTTAATATTTATCTCCAACCTCTTGTAAAGTCCGTACCATAAATATTTTTAATATTTATCTGTAAATTCTTGTAAATTCCGTACCATAAATATTTTTAATATTCATGTTCGCGGCAACACGTTTGATTAATATATAAATATTCGTGTTTCAGAGCGAAGTCTATTTTATTGGTATTCAGAAATATTTATGTCGATATGGTGTAAACAGTAATATTCGCATGGTAGGATGCATAGTTTGATGGGATTCTTTCAGTAAGAAGTTATTTCTAATATAAATTTATCAGAGCTTAATAAGGCAGTCCTGAAGGCCGTTTTTATAATATGTTTGCTTTTTATAATTGATGGAAAACAATGATTGACAATAAAAAAAAAATTCTGCATGTTGTCTCAATAATATCTAAATTTATGACATTAAATTTTCAAAACTATTTTTCGGATTATCTTTGCTGCCAATTCCATTCAACTTTTCAAAACTTCCAAATTCACCTTGATATTTGAGAGAGAGAGAGAGAGAGAGAGAGAGAGAGAGAGAGAGAGAGAGAGAGAGAGAGAGAGAGAGAGAGAGAAATTTTTAATGTTACTTCGGAAATACCATTCAGGTGTTTTTCCCCCCTTTCTATTTTTTTTTTTTTTGTTACCTCTTTCCCGACCGGGAGCGGCGACCCCTGATGAGACTGTTTACGTGTCCCTGAGTCAATACGGTGTCGCTCTAATGAATATGCAATTTGCACCCGCAGCGACAGCGGCAGCAGTCGCAGTCGCTTTAGGGGGCCCCGCCCCCGCCCCCTCCTCCCCTTAACCCACCCACCCGCCCAAAAGGTTAACGATCGTTCGCCTGTGGGCGTCGTTGTCCCGTGACGCTCGGGGGCGGCAGAATTACAACCGTGATGCGATTAGGGCGTCATTGTGTGATGATGATGATGATGGGTGATTGATGATGATGACGATGATAATGGTGATGACGATGATGATGAATCATGATGACGATGATGATGATTTATGATGAATGATGATGACGATGATGATGATATATGATGATGATGATGATGAAGGGGTCTATTTGTTCTTGTGTGTCTTTGTGGTTTGGGTTGACTTAATATCATTATTTAATTTTGTATCAGTTGTTTCGTATTGTTTATTCAGTATTTTCATTTTGGTCCGGAAGTGGGTATTAACAGGGTATTCCGTCTTATGGGAATATACTATTTAAAGTAATTCTTGCTCCTTCGGCTTGTTTTGAGAATGTTTGCGTATTTTGATTGATGATGTGGAGTTGGTATTATACTGAAGATCTTTTTGTTTATATTTTTGTTGTGCATGGGTTCTCATCATAAATATTGATACAGGATACTCTACATTTATTAATATCGTTTTTTAAATCATAAATTTGGTTTAATCGTAAAAATTGTAGCCTCTTGGCACCATTTTTTTGCAAAATTTGTATAGGAATTTATGTTCGAAATAAAATATTATTATTATTATTATTATTATTATTATTATTATTATTATTATTATTATTATTATTATTATTATTATTACGTAAGTTAGTTTCTGATGCTGACTGATCGGATAAAGAAAGTAGTTTGGCTAAAATGCAGGCAACTTGATTTTTTAAGTGTTGGACCAGACGTCTTGTATATCAGTAAAACATTTTACCCATTCAGTGTAGAGACCATTGTCGTTTTAAACCCCATTCACATCATCCAGAAGATTCCTGCAAACTCCTTTCACGATCCTTCCCTTAAAATATATAGATGATATGTCACATCTTCATTTCTGCAACGCTGGGTCGAATTGTAAAAGTGTATTGTAACTTATATAAATG
>NC_089748.1:42996097-43001097 GCF_040412425.1 Macrobrachium rosenbergii
CATGCGCCACATACTTGTCTGAGTTTTTGTTTCGAGTCAGCACGGCGCACGCGCGAAATATATATCTGGGTTTTGATTTCGATTAACTTACATGGTGACCCGTATGTCTCACTTGGAAAGTTAGAAGGATTTACAGGTTACCACGGGTCGAAAATTCTCCTCTCTCTCTCTCTCTCTCTCTCTCTCTCTCTCTCTCTCTCTCTCTCTCTCTCTCTCTCTCTCAAAACTTCTTTATTCATGGTGAATAAAAGAGGAAAATTGCGTGAAGATTTTCTTGTTTTTCAAAAGTAATCCGAGATCCAAACACCTTTTGTCCATATACGTGCAGTATCTCTCTCTCTCTCTCTCTCTCTCTCTCTCTCTCTCTCTCTCTCCGCTTTACAGTGCAGAATGGTAGGATCGCATTTCCTCTGTGATATTTTTGGGAGTCATTTATATTTTCGCCACATTCTCGAAGGTTTGGAACATCACAGTGAATTGGTTCTTACAATGAAGTTCATTATATTTGGAGTTTGTTTTCATTATTTAATTAGTAGTATATTTTGGGTTTGTTTTCCATATATTTTTTATAGTGTATTTTGGTTTGTCTTCCATATGTAATTGGTTGCATATTTTGGATTTGTTTTCCATATATAATTGGTTGTATATTTTGGGTTTGTTTTCCATATGTAATTGATTGTATATTTTGAGTTTGTTTTCCATATGTAATTGGTAGTATATTTTGTTTTCTTTCGATATGTAATTGGTTGTATATTTTGGGTTTGTTTTCCATATGTAATTGGTAGTATATTTTGGGTTTTTTCCATATGTAATTGGTGATATATTTTGTTTTTTTTTATATATGTAATTGTTTGTATATTTTGGGTTTGTTTTCCATATGCAATTGGTAGTATATTTTGTTTTTTTCCATATGTAATTGGTAATACATTTTGTTTTTTTTTATATGTAATTGGTTGTATATTTTGGGTTTGTTTTCCATATGTAATTGGTAGTATATTTTAGTTTTTTTCCATATGTAATTGGTAGTATATTTTTTTCATATGTAATTGGTAATTGCTAGTATATTTTGGGTTTGTTTTCCATATGTAATTGGTCATTTCATTTTGAAGGGAGTTTCTCAGCAATTGAATGGCCTTCATAGCATTTAACAGATGATTGTATGCACGATGATGATGATGATAATGTAAGTAAAGCAATAGGAGGCACATCTAGGAAGGCAGTCGAGCAATGCAAATTATCAAGGCCTTATACGACTTAGCGATCACTTGAAGTAGGGGGCTCTGGAATGTTCGGTTTGTGGCAGGGGAAGTGTGTGTGTGTGTGTGTGTTGGGGGTGGGGGGGGGGTTTCCACTTTGGGTTCAGGGAGTAGAGGGAGAGGGGGAAGGGGGGGACGGGGTTGTTGCTGTCGGTGTAGCAGTAATGCTTGGCGGAAACTTACCTCTAACTCGACCTAACTACGCCCTAACTCCGACCAGCTAACCCTTGAGAACTTCGGTCTCTCTCTCTCTCTCTCTCTCTCTCTCTCTCTCTCACCGGATTATGCACTCGATCCTTCTTTAGAGCCAATGCCATTGTTTGGTTTTCTTGGTCTCTCTGTATATAATATATATAATGTACAGTATGTATACATATGTATGTATGTATATATATATATATTTATATATATAATGTATGTATGTACGTATGTATGTACAGTATATATGTGTATATATATAAATATATGTATATATGTGTATATATTATATATATAATATATATATATATATATATATATATATATATATATATATATATATATATATATATATATATATATATATATATGTGTGTGTGTGTGTGTGTGTGTGTGTGTGTGTGTGTGTATATATATTATATGAACTTCAACAAAGTTTTGTTTGTTTACTGTCTTAAAATATGTCGACCCCTTTTTAACAAATTATTCCTCATAATCTTTGCATGATAATTGTTTATCGTTCGTTCCATTTAATGGTATTAAAGTGCTGTTCGGTATCGTTTCTGTATAATTATTTAATTATCTCTATTTTTTTTTTCTTTTTTTAACGTTTATTTTTTTTCACTCCTATGCATGATTAATGTGTTATTCTTTGCCGTCACTTATCATCACTCGCTGTCCTGTTAATTGTTAGTTTTTAATGAGCATAATGTTCATTCATTTTTAGTTTTCTGTAAAAGAAAACTATTGTGCCGGCTTTGTCTGTCTGTCCGCACTTTATTCTGTCCTCACCTTTTTCTGTCCGCACTTTTTCTGTCCGCCCTCAGATCTTCAAAACTACTGAGGAGGCTAGAGGGCTGCAAATTGGTATTTTGATAATCCGCCCTCCAATCATCAAACATACCAAATTGCAACTCTCTAGCCTCAGTAGTTTTGATTTTATTTAAGGTTAAAGTTAGCCATAGTCCTGCTTCTGACAACGATTTAGGATAGGCCACCACCGGGCCGTGGTTAAAGCTTCATGCGCCGCGGCTCATACATTATTATACCGAGACCACCAAAAGATAGATCTGTTTTCGGTGGCCTTCACTATACGCTGTACAGAAAACTCAATTGCGCCGAAGAAACTTCCGCGCATGTTTTGCTTGTAAATTTAAGAATCTGTTCAATGTAGAATCTTATTTGCGTTAAGAGATATTTTGTCATGTTATTGTTTTGTTGCCTTGTGTATGGGCATTTTGTTATTATTATTATTATTATTATTATTATTATTATTATTATTATTATTATTATTATTATTATTAATGGTAGTAGTAGCAGTAGTATTAGTTTCATTAGTATTAGCAGTAGCGTTGATAGCAGCAGTGATAACAGCAGTTACAGTAGGAATACTACTGTATAGCAGTTATCATGCCATTGTTTTTGTTACCTTCGCATATGGGAATCATTCCCGATCCAGATAACCCAGCCGGCACTGGAATATAAGCTGTGACCCCTTGGTCTTCCATTCCGCGATTCCTACTTACCTCCACACCGTCGCCGTTTGTTCCTCGAGTTTCCACCCCCCCCCTCCCCCAAAACATTGGCTCGTTTTAAAGCTGGCGTTTCTCGTGACGGAGGTGTATCTTGTCGTGACAGCGAGAAGCGAAGTTTGCCCTTCCCCGAGTTTTCCTAACTAGGGGACGGGAAACTTTTTTTATTTATTTTTTTTTTAAGGATACGACAGTTGTCGTCTCGGGTGCACTGGAATCCTCTGCGTTGGCGACTCTGAAACCGTGGGATGAAAAGACGAGGCTGGATGGATGGAGAGAAATGGAAAATAGAAGGAGAGGGGAGGAGTAGAAGGACAATGCGAGGAAGAAGAGATGGCAAGAGAAATGAGAAGGGGTAGATAGGAGAATAGAAGGGTTTTAAAAGAAAAGTGTATGGAGAGTAGAAGGAGAGGGAAGAGGGAAGAAGTTGAAAGAGAAGACGAGGAGGAGTAGATGGAAAGAGATGAGAGCGTGGAAGGATAGGAAAGGGGTGAGATGGGAAGTAGAAGGTATAAAAAAGGAAAAAGAATGGAACACGAAGTTGAAAAGTGAAAGAATAAAGCATGAAAAGGAGAATAAAATCACAAGAATAAAAAAAGGAAATACCGAGAAAACCAAGAATTATAATAACGAAATGGAGCAGAGGGAAATGCAAGAAATGGATGAAAGAAACTAAGAAAAAAAATAATGGACAAGAAATTCAAAGAACCAAATATAAGAAGAGGAAAAGGAGGAAAAGGTAAAGGAGAAGAATTTGAGGGGGGGAGGGGGTGAGTGAGGGGTGAGGGGAAGGTTAGGAGGAGGAGGAGGAGGAGAAGGAAGCCGTTTCTTGTCAAGTGTCCTGGAACTTGATGGAATTGAAACCGAATCCTTCGCAGCGTTCAAAGGAATGCCTTACCCGCCACACATCTTTGGCTTATTTCGGTCTGTTTGATTTCTCTCTCTCTCTCTCTCTCTCTCTCTCTCTCTCTCTCTCTCTCTCTCTCTCTCTCTCTCTCTCATACATAAGCGCGTGCACACTTGTTCACACACTTTTCCTCTCTTTCTATATTTTGGCTTTATTTTCTTTGCGAGAATTAACGCATTGAACCGTACTAAAGATAAGTAGAAAGCAATTTTTAGAATCTCTCTCTCTCTCTCTCTCTCTCTCTCTCTCTCTCTCTCTCTCTCTCTCTCTCTCTCTCTCTCTCTCTCTCATATACATACATACATATGTATTTATATATATGTATATACATATATAAATATATGTATATGTATGTATGTATATATGTTTGTAATATAATCAGCCGTAAATTGAGGGTAAATCCCCCCCCCCACAACTCCTTTTATCTAGCAGTATCTCGTAAGTGCACTTGTGAAGAAGATTACTTTTATTCTCTCTCTCTCTCTCTCTCTCTCTCTCTCTCTCTCTCTCTCTCTCTCTCTCTCTCTCTCTCCGGTCCAGGAAGTCTAAACCTCGTTTACGGTAGCTTCATCGACATCTTTCTTGTCTTCCGGTGAAAGTTTCGCAGTGCCATTGTCTTTCCGACCTGGGCCAGCTTTTATTGGTTTACTTTTTCTTTTTGTCCATTGTTTTTATCTTGACTTTTGTTCTTTTTTTTTTTATTTCCATTTTTGAAAAATTTTCTCTGTCGTTTTCATTTTTTGTTTTTAATCCTTTTGAAATTCGGTTTGACCTTGAAATTTTTAATTGTTTGGGATATAGGACGAATTAGGGTTTTAGGTCTCGTTAACTTGAGAGATACAAAAGAATCTCTCTCTCTCTCTCTCTCTCTCTCTCTCTCTCTCTCTCTCTCTCTCTCTCTCTCTCTCTCTAAAAGTTATTGGCCAGGCATAATTAGCTACCGGATCTAGAGTTTTCGTTTAAGAACGCCAGCTGGGTTGTGTGTAATGAAAGCGAGTAATTAGATGTTATGTTCTTTTGCTGAAAATGAATAAGATTTGACAGGTTTGTACTTAGGTCCCTCTATATTCAGTTTCTTTAACATCATAAGATTTAACTTAATTTTGT
>NC_089748.1:43011097-43041097 GCF_040412425.1 Macrobrachium rosenbergii
CTTACTCGGTTCGTCGGTTGTGTCGTTCCTACCACCAAACTTTAGAATTTTTTCCACACTTCCGTTTTCCCCGAGTCTTATTGTCAGTCCTCTTTCATCAGGCGAGTTTATCGCTTGAATTATGTTGAAGTTTCCTTTCCCCAATTTTCTGTTTTATTTCCTTTTGGCCAGGCTTCGTAAGAACCCCAAGTTGCCACTACTTCTTCCTTCATGTCGAAGAAATTTGAAACAGTGATGATTGACATCGTTTTCACATACTGTAAATTTCGAAGAAAAACATTAGCTTCTCGACATTAACGGCACGTTGCATTGATTCAGAACTCTGCAGAGATTACATTTAATTAATATTCTGTGGTGCTTTTACAACTGAATGAGTAGGTCAGATGGTCTAAAAAATCAAGAACATTCTGCAAAATCTTTTTGATTAATTAGATATGGTCACAGGGAAATGTCGCCAGCATTACTAACGTGAAGAACACAAAGCTGATTTTGTTATTATGTTATTGAAATTTCAAAGCCTTAATAACTGTCCCACAGCAAAGAGAAAAATTCTATCAGCTTCTTTGTAGGTTACCTGGAACGAGATACAGGACAATCGAGAGATTATTATCAGAAGTAGGGAAGAAAGAGACGAAAATTTAGGCCCTCCGAGATTCCAAAAGATTTCAAAGGAAATTGTTGCGAAAGGAATTTTTAAAGAAGCTCAACTTGGTGCATTCTTCTCGAGATGAAATATGTTAACAAGGCTTCTTCATAAAGACACTTTTTTTTTTTTTTCACGAAAAACTCGAGACTGAACCTTCACCTTTGATGGGATGAGACGACGGCGCTGAAAAAGAATATCTGTTCAGTGAGAATTAGAGAAAATGATGTAAATATTGCATTCGGTTATTATTGATTTCAGGTAGCGTTTTTATTGGACTTTATCACAAAAGAAGGAGAACTCGGCTTTACAAAAATGAAGCCCAAATTAAACTTGTGCTCTGCCAGAGATGAAATAGAAAAGGAAAAGCAGGATTAGTGAAAAGAATTTATAGTTTGTTTGGAATCTTGAAACACGATTTAAATGCCAGGGAAAGAGTTCTGCTTGCGTTCTCTTGTGCAGTAGAAATTTACTGGGCTGTTGCTTTTTTTTTTTTAGGGGGGAATTGTTTTCAATAACGCTGCCTTTAGAGGGGACTTGGTGCGACGAGGGAAACCACCACCACCTCCTTCAGGAGAACTCTGGACCTTCCCACCTCCTTCAGGAGAACTCTAGACCTTCCCACCTCCTTCAGGAGAACTCTGGAACTTCCCACCTCCTTCAGGAGATGCCCAATGCTTCGCCAGCTGGTCGAGAAGAAAAACGAAATTAAAGAAATTTTGTTATTATTGTTATTATTGTTATTATTATTATTATTATTATTATTATTATTATTATTATTATTATTATTATTATTATTATTATTATTATCCAGAAAGGTCTTCTCAACTGACCACTGGCTTTGCAGAGAACACGAACAAACGGCACTGATTTATAACCAAGCTGTTTTCTGAAAAAATATATAACCCATCTTATTTAGATGCACTGTCCTGGCGAGAAATTACTGGAATCCCCACACAATATATTGAAGGGGGCCCGGAAAGAAAAGGCATTTTCTTAGTGGGAAAAAATGTGGGGAATAGGCCATTGGGAAAAAATGGGAGGACATTTATTTTTTCTAGTGGAACGTGGAGTTGATTCATCGGCCTTTTTTTTTCTTTCTTGGTTAGAATCTAGAGAAGAATAGAGGACAGACTTTCTCTTTGTTTTAGTGTATTTTGTTGTATTTTATTTTATTTTAGCGGTTTATTCGAATTCTAATAACGCTTGGTCATTTGCTTATAACTGATGCTCAGAATTCATGTAAAAAAATCATTTGTTTTCTGATGCCTTTGGTAACTTGGAGAAATGAGGTTGTTGAACAGCCGTAATTTAAGTGATTTATTCATGATGTAATTGTTATTTTCTTCTCTGTTTTTCTAGACAGTGAGTGAAAAGTTTCCAAGGGACAGGAATAAGATAATGTATTTCACGCACTCATATGTTAGGTACATATATATATATATATATATATATATATATATATATATATATATATATATATATATATATATATATATATATATGTATATATATATATACATACATACATACATACATACATACATTACATAGATATAAATCACTACTGCATTTTGACATTATACATATACTGTATAAATCTCTCACTGTCCCTTTGACATTTATCACACTTACTTGGGGCCTTCTTACAGGGCCGTAAAACTCAGCACAGCTTAAATTACCCAGCCTTATACTGCTGTTGTTCAGTTGAAATAATTTTGTACGCGGTTTTTCCATTGTAAACACTAGCCTTAAACATAGGCATAAACCACATGTGTTACATAATATACGAGTATATATATCTTTATCCAGTTATGCGCAATCTGATGTTAAACTCTACGGGTTTGTCCACCCGTGTTTCACTATCTTATCTTGTTTAGAGAAAAAATATTGCTGTAAAAAAAAAAATACTCTGCTAATGTATTTCTCTTTACCAAAATATTAACTTTGGCTAATCATTATCCAGTATCAAAGTGGAAGAGGAAGCAAATATAAGGAAAATTGAGAATACTCAATATCAAATTAACTCAAAAAGATGCATCAAGCCTATTTAACAAGACATGTTTAAGAGGGGGTCAACTTCCTCCTTATACTTCTCTCCGAATGTAAATCCATCACAATTCACTGATAATGATATGTGGTATGACTCTGTATGTTAGTTTCCAGTCGTTATGTTGCAGGCACGACAGCCGGTGTCTTACTAAACGCCGGCAAGGGCTAGGAAGTGGGAGGAGTCTAAAAACTTGCGTATGCTGGAGTATAAGAGAAATCGAAGGTTTTATTGTATGCGAAAGGGACGAATCTATTGCGTAAGACGCCGGGTCATAAATTCCGTGAATAAGCAATAAGGGAAAGAAAACGCGCTTGCGCCGGAAGTGCCTCCGACCTCACAAAGAATGCCAAGAAGTGACTTAGCTCCTTGAAAGCAAGAAGGAAATGTTTAAGGTACTGGTACTTTTTTGGCCTTAAATGTACTTTATTCACTTTTCCATCGCGCTTATAAAAAAAAAAAAACGCCAAAATGGTCATCATTCGACCATATTGGATTCCGTGTTGACGAAGAATTGAGATATCGTGGTTTTTTACCCAGTGTGGATTCAGTCATTCCTGCTATGTGCACCCTCATTTAAAGTGATTCCTTTGTTGTTATTCTAGCTATATATATTTATGAAATTTATGCCCTATTGATCTTTGCAAGTGATTCCTTTGTTGTTATTCTAGCTATATATATTTATGAAATTTATGCCCTATTGATCTTTCAAAATATTTCTTTGTTTGGCTCGGTTCGGCCACATTTTGTGGAATGAAGGAACTTGAATACTGATCACTATCACCTTGCAGAATGTCTCCGAATTCTTGAATTTTCTCCTCTTCTCTTTACGTTCCTCCGCTTCTTTCGTTCCGTTTACGAGCGTGTTAGACGCTGTCATCCAGAAATTTATGTTAACGAGGCTCTCGCATAAAGAAAGAGGCTTAATTCTAAAGGCGTATGCAGTTCTAAATTAAATTAAAGCAACTTCTTTCCAT
The DNA here is from genome assembly GCF_040412425.1 of Macrobrachium rosenbergii. Classification (NCBI taxonomy): domain Eukaryota; kingdom Metazoa; phylum Arthropoda; class Malacostraca; order Decapoda; family Palaemonidae; genus Macrobrachium; species Macrobrachium rosenbergii. The sequence goes on from NC_089748.1 coordinate 43,014,768, forward strand.
TTGCATTGTTTAGCCAGAATTACTTGAGCGTTCTTTTTCCTTGTAATCTTCGTTTTTTATTTTTTTTTGGCCGTTTGTGATATTAGGCTAGCAAATGGTAGGGAATAATGATCATAATTATATATATATATATATATATATATATATATATATATATATATATATATATATATATATATATACACATATTATGTATGCATATATATATAAAGAACGAGAATGGCTGTGAAAGTTCTTTCCCCAACCCCTCATAGATTGCTCTGGGCATAAAGGGATGACCTTGGTAATGGCCGTTGGAGACCGGTGGTCACGTAGTTGGAACCCCTAAATGAGTACAGGAACGGGTATAAACAGACAGAATACCACGACAAAAAAATGAGAATGATCGCTCAGGCAAAAACACGAAATGATCGTCAGGGGATTAAAACGACCAGATGGCAAAAACCTGTAACGGGCCTTAAGGGAAAAAAATAAAAAAAACTCTTACGAGTTAAAAGTCTTTGAAAGACTGCCGCGGTGAAAACTTTCATATTCGCTGACTGGGTGAAGCAATTTGAGTCGCAGAAGAAAAAAAAAACACACAGACCATTCAACAGGATAATACAATGACGCACGAAAGTAAAATCCGCAAGATGAGGAAAATTTGCAAAGCCTCGCCCACACATATGTCAGCTCTTATAAGCAGGTTAAAAATATAACGTGAATGTTCTTGACATAATTTTATGCGTTGGCGAAACACAGAAGTATTAATAAATAAATAGGAATGGTCACCTGGGAGGCAAAATATGGATTCCCTGGGAAGGATCGTCTATGAACAATCACGCACGTTCAAACATCTGTAAAATTTAATTGACACTGGAACGAAATTGTAATTAGGCACAAAGATATGTGTATATATATATATATATATATGTATATATATATATATATATATATATATATATATATATATTATTATATATATAATATATATATAATTTTTTTTTTACTGACAGGAACTCATTCAAACTGGATGGTATCTAGCGGAGATATTTATTTATTTTAAAAGTTACAGGCTTTCTAGGACAAACAGTCCTCATTGACAATGAGGACTGTTTGTCATAGAAAGCTCGTAACTGTTTTGAATAAAATATATCTCCGCTAGTTACCATTCAGTTCGAATGAGGTCCTGTCAGTAATTGTATTGATGCACAGAACGATTGTGTATGCGATAAAGTTAATATATATATATATAAATTATATGTATGTGTGTGTGTGTATTATATGTAATTTTTTTTTCAAGATCAGTAACTCCAGATCTCGTTCTTGACAACAAAAGGCTTAGAAACAATAACCGTGTATCGTCTGCCATTCTTGATATACACAGACTAATTAAGAAACAAGAAAAAAAAAAGGTATTCGTCTATAAAAAATAACCTCTGTATAAAAAAAAAATTGACTGATTATAGTGACGCAAATGCACCACAAGTTGCTCATTAGACTGTGATAGATTAGTTACTTTTTTAGAAGTAATTTATTAATTTGATTAGCATTAATGGGATTAATTTATTAATAGAGTATGAGATTTTTAAGATTAATGGGATTAATTTATTAATAGTGTATTAGATTTTTAAGATGACCATTTCACTATATTTTATCAGAAGCTTGAATCCCCCCATAGGGCGGGGGTAGTGCCGTCAGTGCATTTCATGCGGTGGTGCACTGTAGGCATTACTCAAGTTTCTCTGCAGCGTGCCCTCGGCCCCCAGCTGCAACCCCTTTCGTTCCTTTTACTGCACCTCCTTTCATATTCTCTCTTCCATCTTACTTTCCACCCTCTCCTAACATCTGACTCATAGTGCAACTGCGAGGTTTTCCTCCTGTTACACCTGTCAGACATCTTACTGTCAGCTTCCGTTTCAGCACTGAATGACCTCATAGGTCCCAGTGCTTGGCCTTTGGCCTAAATTCTATATTCAGTTCAGTTCGATTCGGAAGCTTGAATCCGTTAGAATATTCGGACAAATAATACAACGAATTAACCAGTGTATTGAATTATTGTTATTGCATGACTTCAGTAAATGAGTATACCAGAATAACATGGTGTAATTAATTATATAGATTTATTTGTATTTAATTCAGTTGGCATTGTTGGGGGGGGGGCGATTAATTCACTAGATTAATTACAAAGTAAAAAAAAAAGTTATTTCATATTTGAAAATGTCAGTATTTATGTAAGGTAGAAGTTAAGCATTGTTTTTTTTTTCTACTTCTAAAAGCATAACTTATTTATAAGGTTATTTCTGCCCACCATGAATAATAAAAATTAGCATCAGTATGTTGGTATTTAATTATGGAACATGGAAGAGTTGTATTTGTGTAGTTTATTACTTTGAAACGGGTATAATGGTTTTAATAATCTACTGTTTATAAATTGAATTTAGCATCTATATGTTCACACATAAGATGAAATCGTAGGAGAAAATAAGACAATTATCTCTTCACTGTGATTAATGCCTGCTTCTTTTTCCTCTCCTTGACTTGAGAATTTTCCTCCTGACTGTGTAATTTGCAGGCCTTGGTGTGCCTCCCTGAATACATTATTAGATCTTGTTCTGGCAGTTCACGTTTCTGAAGATCGGTTTGTTATGCTAATTGATACCAAGGTCTTAAATTAATGCCCTGTTGCAGTTCAGTTGTTTTTGTTGACTTTCTGAGCTCATGTAGTGTTTTAGTTTTGCTGTTCTTGATATGTTGCATCAGAAACCGTGGACCCCTCATGAACTATTTTGCCCTAAAATGGGAGATTGCAGCGTCTGCAAAAATACTAAACCGAGAAAAATGGTAGATACTCCCTTGCCTTACCACTGATTTTGCAGATACTGTAATTGGGACCCCCTAAGTACTCGTGGAAAACATTGAAGAATCATTCTTGAAACTGCAGTAACTTGTGTATTAGTGTTTAACGACCCCCAATAGGTGGCATATCTCAGTTTCGAAAATTTGCCAGATACTGCAGTTTTTCATTTTAGGCCAGTATTCTCAGCATTGAAGGATTTGCTCGATTTTGTGATGCATATTGTATCCTACTGAAAGTCAGTTGTTCGGTGATTTGCATACTAATGTACACTAGGTCTTCCATTCTTCCACCATTCTTATTAACATGATTGGTCCTTCATCCTGGTTTCAATTTACCTACATAACCTTACTTTCAACACTCTACTTCTTACAAACACTTCCAAACTCTTCCACAGGTTCTGCAGTTACTCGTCACTTGGCAGACCTACTTTTACACCAAACCAGTCACTTTCCTGTCTAGACATTCTAATATACACACATCCTCTGTATGAAGTTGTCAGTGGTCCAATAGAATTAATGTCAGTTATTGAGTTATTGTAGAATTTTATTTCATCCAGACTGCTCCTGCTTAGGAACAGCTTATTCGAGAAATGTTTACATTTTTATGTTCATTTTATTTAAATTTCACAATTTGTGCAAATGGTGTGTCTCGGGGATTAAAAAATATGGTCTCCCAAGAATGGCTGCGAAAATGTACGGAGTTATTTCCCAAACCGGATATACTTAGTCGGATTAAAATTGTTTTGGCGTTCCCGTTTCTTTTTTTCGCTCTCGAAATATTTTTATTGCCAAGTTTTGGAATATTTTAAATGTTTTGCGTGAGTAGTCTGCGGGCGTTTCACTTCATAAATCACGCGCTCGCGGTTCCTGGGGTTCGGGTCCTCCCGCCTCCAATTTAATATCTCAGGACTAAAGTCGTAAATCATTTCCACCATCCCTTACTACTCCCTTCCCGCCCCCAAGGCCATGGTGTATCTATCCCCCCCACACACTCCCTGGTTCCTCCAGCTTGCCTCTACCGGCAGCTGAGAACGGCTGGGAAGAACGAGGCGGTTGGAGGAGTATATAGAGTGAATCCTGTACATAAAGAAAGGAAGGAAGATTTTTGTAAATGCAGAGAAGCGAAGGACGGTCGAAAGATAATGGAGAGAGAGAGAGAGAGAGAGAGACAGAGAGAGAGAGAATCATAATAAAAGCTGCGAGGATTACTTTTACAGATTTGACAGCTCCAATAAATCTTGAAAGCCATCCATTGTTTTAATTGATTGTAACTAGGATTAAGGGGATGTGGGATTGCTTGATTTATTGCTAGGGTACACAGGCAAATAGGGCGGCGCTGGAGAGGGGATCAGCGCGCAAGAAATGAATTTGGAATCATTCCTCTGTAAATTTAGATCCGTAGGGAGGGAGTTACAGTAGTGCCGTCAGCGCACCTCACACGGTGCTCAGTGCGCTGTGAGTGTTAACCTGAAGGTTCTTTTCAGCATCCCTTAGGGCCCTAGCTGCAACCCCTTTCATTCATTTGACCGTACCTTTCATATTCTCTTTCTTCCATCGTACTTTCCTTAACCCTCTCCTAACAATTGTTTCATCACTATTTTCAACGCTGAATGACCTTATAGGTCCCAGGGCTTGGACTTTGGTCCGAATTTTATATTCCAATTCCAGCTCAGTAAATTTAGATACTTCGCCATTAATTTTGTGAAATAAGGACTACCTTATTATTAAATTTTACAGTAGCGATCATTACTAAGATGAAAACCTTTGCTTTATTTTGAAAATCAGAATTATTACCTAGTTTTATTAAATACAACTATAACTGAGCTCCTGTAATGTAAAACTTCATTTATAAATTTAGAATTATCACTCGTTCAAGGTTTGAAGACGCTACACAATTTTTGTATTTGAGCAAATACCAATGCCCCATTGCTTGGCTTGACAGCAAAAATTTCATAACGGTTACCTGTCTCTGCGCACTTATTCGTCATCGCCATGTATGAATGTCATGTTAATATACTTGTCATTATGTAATAAAAATCCGCAATTATATGAATAAATTGTATTAATATGGAAAAGATAAAAACAAAGACTTCCAGTGTTTAGTTTTTTTTTTTACGTAAACACTGAGGATGAACACCGTTTAGTTGTTTGAAAGCCTTTTTTTTTATCTTTTCCATATTAATACAATTTATTCATATAAGTGCAGATTAATATTAGATAACAGTGTATCACGATATTGTGAATTTCTTATCAACATACTATTACTATGAGATATAACTGATATTTACATTCGAGAACAGAGCGAAATTATATGGGAACCAACCTCCATATCTTGAAGGGGCTCTTCCTTGTACGAGTAGGTGGTTTTGGGCGAGTAACTTGAAGGCCGAGGCGAACTGACGGTGTTGTGTCCATCTTGGCGCCTCCTCTCATTATGGGAAATCAATTGTTGCTCGTAGAAAGGGGAAAGGTCAGTGATTCCAGTCACTTCCTCCCCCCCTCCTCCTCCCCCTCCCCTTCCTCCTTCATTTCCTTCCCCGGCCTTACAGTGGTTAAAGGTCGTACCTTTTCTGGAGCCAACTCTTTAGAGTTTAATGCCGAAAGGTTTTCTTTGGTCCCTGAACCAATGTAAAAGGTTGGAATCCTTCGTATCAAAGGTTAATCTTAAATCTGTCGCTTCCGTAGTCATAATGGTTCTCTTATTTAGATAATTTTAATCGCTGATTTTTTAAATTCTCTTTGTCATTTGTAATCATTTAGTTTACCCATTCTCAAATTGTACGGTTGCCAGCAAGTATTTCTTCCTCTCTAACCTACTTTGTAGTTGATGAATTTCTCCGTTCCGTTGTTTTAATAATGAAATGTAAGATCTTAGTTCCTGTTTCATCACGAATTCCCATTTTCCACTTCTTTTAATCACTTGACTTTCCATCCCATACCTTTATGCTCATTTTAGTTTTCTGTAAAAGAAATCTATTGTGCCGGCTTTGTCTGTCCGTCCGCACTTTATTCTGTCCGCACTTTTTCTGTCCTCCCGCAGATCTCAGAAACTACTGAGGCTAGAGGGCTGCAAACTGGTATGTTGATCATCCACCCTCCAATTATCAAACAGCAAATTGCAGCCCTGTAGCCTTGGTAGTTTTGATTTCATTTAAGGTTAAAGTTAACCATAATCGTGCTTTTGGCAACGATATAGGATATGCCACCACCGGGCCGTGGGTAAAGTTTCATGGACCGCGGTTCATACAGCATTATACCAGGATAACCTAAAGATAGGTCTGTTTTCGGTGGCCTTATGTGCTGTAATGGCTGTACAGAAAACTCGATTGCGCCGAAGAAACTTCGGCGCATTTTTAACTTCTTTTATTAAAGTTTCCTTTCCTGCCAATTTTGTAATGATTAAATTTCCGCTTTTGAATTCCACTTTTCAAAAGGCAAAATCTCTTCACATCCCGCCTTTCTTTACTGAATCTATTTCTGATCATGAAACCGCGCTTCGGTAGTTAATTCTCCTGACTTCACCTCCAGTCTAATGACTTAATTCTTTATTACATTTATGTTAAATTTAAATCCTGCCTTTATTGTGTCCCTATATCAGTTTCAACAATGATATCTTTCAACCCAGGTATTTTTCTCGATAAACTATTTCCAACCGCATATTATTTTAATTATATTAGTTTTTTGTAACCTCGCCTTCGTTATAATAATTAAAAACCCCAACCTGCATCCATAATTAGGGTGGAGTTTTATATACATATATCTTTTCTTCCATTCTAGTCACTGACCCCGAGGACAAAGGAAATGATTTCCCTGAAGCCAGAGAACGAAGAATTCGTTTTTGTAGCTCATTTTATTAATAAATGTTATTGGATGCCCCGTAATGGGGTAGTGCCGTCAGTGCACCTCATGCGGTGCACTGTAGGCATTTTTTAAAGGTTCTTTGCAGCGTGCCTTCCCTAGGCCCCTAGCTACAACCCCTTTCGTCCCTTTAACTGTATCTCCTTTCATATTCTCTTTCTTCCATCTTTCCACCGTCTCCTAACAATTGATTGATAGTGCAACTGATACAGAGTCAGGGCAGAAATAAAGAATCACTGATTCAGAGCATAAATACGCTTCACCGGGAACAGTGGCCACATGTCGGGGACCACAAGGGCGGGGGGAGCGCCCCCTTTTCCCAATAAATGTTCACAGTACTCCAATATCCAACCATACAAGCACACACACACGCCAGGTTTCCACCTCCATTCGAAATGGAGCTCTCTCTCTCTCTCTCTCTCTCTCTCTCTCTCTCTCTCTCTCACGTATCCTCTCGTTTGTTTTATGCGTTTGAAACTAAAACGAAAAAGAACAAATGTTTTCAGTAAGTGGTTTTGAAATAAAGGAAAAATATTTTATGTATGTGTTTTTAAATTTATTTTATTCGTTGCTTTAAAATTTTTAGCGAGGAAAGTGTTTGTAAATATATTTATCCAATCCGGGGAGAGGAAAAAGATTTTATTGTGTGTGTTGCTGTGAAGTAAGGAAATAAATTCTTTGCTTTAAATAAGGAAACAAATTCCTTCCTTTATAATTTGTAGGTAAGAGTATTTTTTGGAAACCAGGAAAAGAATATAGTTTACGTATTTCGTTAATGAACGTTGGTAGCTATCATTTAGGAAATGTAAATCACCAAAGGGATTTTACGCACTGAAGATTTATGATTTATATATTCAGAATGATGATGTACCACACCCAATTTGACCCAAGCAGTGGATTCGGTAGTAAGTCGACTTTTGTGGGTGGCAGCTAGGAGGAGCTCGAATGGTCATCTTCACATAGTGGAGACGAAGCAGTGTGTCGGATACTCTCTCTCTCTCTCTCTCTCTCTCTCTCTCTCTCTCGATGTATGATGTAATGTAGTGTATTTCTTATTGTATAATTCTGGATGGATATTACCTCTTCCGCGTTGGTCATATCACAAATACCTTTTTTTTTTCTCAAGAGACAAAAAGTTTTCCGTTGCGAGGACTTTTAGACTTTTTATCTGTGAAACTATTTTTAATTTCATACTTCCTGGAACGTAATGTCACAAAGTATTTTTCATCCCATTCTCTCTCTCTCTCTCTCTCTCTCTCTCTCTCTCTCTCTCTCTCTCTCTCGACTTTATAACGTTGTTGCACTTTAAAAGTAGGGTGCCATCGCTTTATGGTATTAAATATCTGCGAGCGTTATATTACTTTCGGGGAGCGGAAGCTCGCTCTCTCTCTCTCTCTCTCTCTCTCTCTCTCTCTCTCTCTCTCTCTCTTTGTAAAAGATCCAGGACTTTTACTCCTCCTCTTGAATTGCATGAAGGGCGTTCGTAGCACTAGAAAGAAAAAATTTAATTCAATTTTGTAAATTTTATATCCCAACACTAGAAAAAACATTAATTTAATTTTGTAAATTTTATATTTTTCCTCGAGCCTGTTTTTTTTACAGTGTTGATGTAATTTAACTCGCCATTCTGTTTATGTTTTTTTAGGTTTAAGTATTCACCTCAACTTTTATCTTTTAAGTTTATTTGTTTACTTCGCACCTGTCTCCTGTGGGTGACTTTTGTTTTTTTTTGGGGGGGCCCCTTCTGTGTCGTTTTCAGTAACGATAACATCATTTTATGCGATTCCTATATTTTTTTCCTTCGTTTAGTAGTCCTCATATCTTTTCAATGTATATATTTGTTTGTTGGCGTGAAAAATTTTTTATATATATTCTTTTTTATCTATTTTTTTTTATTTTTGCAAAGGCGTTACGTTATCTTTGGCATTTCATTTTATTTTCGCGTTTTTGAAAAGATAATATATTCTTTCTTACCTTCTGTATTGTTTTTCGTATTCAAAACAAGGTCAGAAAAATTATACACTGCGATCAAAGGTTCCTCTTAGCCACTAAGTTTTTTTTTAATTAACTGTGATTATTTGTATCATGTTTTTTGGACGTTTTCTCAAATAATATTTGCAATTTTCATTAGATATGGTCTCAAGAAAATCTCACTGCAAAGTTGCCTTACAAATAGCAGTTTTGATTTCTTGTGTGTCAACGAATGGTTGAATCTTTCTTGATAATTAAATGAAAGGATGGTGACACTCTCGGTTGTGTGAAAACTTTAAAAAATACACACGGTAGACTGAACAGTAAAAAAAACACATGATAGACTGTACAATGAAGAAAAACACACACGATAGACTGTACAGTATAGAAAAACACTCACGATAGATTGTACAGTAAAGAAAAACACACCCACGGTAGACTGGGCAGTTAAACACACACACACACACACACACCCACGATAGATTGGACAAATTGTTTTTTCTAACACCCACGATAGACTTGACAGTTAAAAAAAAAAAACACACATACACACGATAGACGGGAATATTATTTAAAAAAGCACACGATAGACGGGACAGTTATACAAAACACTCACTCACGATAGATGGGACAGTACAAAAAACACGCACACGATAGACGGGAGTTATAAAAAAAAAAACACACACACACACACGATAGATGGGACAATTAAAAAAACACAGCCACACACGGTAGACTGGACAGAAAAAACGCACACACGATAGACTAGATAGTTAAACACACACACATCCGCGATAGACGGGACAGTTATAAAAAAAAAACACACACGATAGACTAGACAGTTAAAAACACACACACTCACGATAGACTGGACAGTAAAAAAACACACACACACACACGATAGGCTAGACAGTAAAAAAAACACACACACACACACGATAGACTGGACAGAACCACTTTTGCCCTCTGAAAATGGGAACACTAATTATAAAGCTACGATGCATTTTTTTTTCTTACGTTGTGGCCACTTAAACCTTTTGTGTTTTGACGTAATACAGATTATTGTAATAGCAATTTTTGTTTATGATTATTAATTTATTGTCCCCATATTTTTTAAATACTGGCAAAGTAATCTAAATTGTCTCAACAAAGCAGTATAAGTTTTATAACCGTGTGTAACCCAGGATTCTGTATATAATTATGAAAAATTGCGCTACCGTCATAATTTGAAATTTAGATAATTAAGTTCATAATAAAAGTTTTTCCTGATGCAGCTCGAAGGCATCATGATGTTAAATCACTTTTGGAAAAGATAATCATTATTTCACTAGTGTAAAGTGTGTTTGCGAAGTTACAAAGTTTTTTTTATTTTTTATTTAAATTTTTTTGAAATATTGCATTAATTTTTGACAGTTTTTCTCCCGTCTTTCCTCACTTCTTTAATTAATGTCTCATTTAATAGTAAATAACTGTAAAATTCCTCAGTTCTTTAATTAATGTCTCATTTAATAGTAAATATCAGCCGTTACTGTCGTTTTTTTACCAGCTAAGAAAAATATAAATGCAAAAACTCCTCAAATTGGATTCAAGCAAATAAAACATCGTCGAAAAAGGTGTGTTTTTATTGGTGCGTTATAAATTTCCTCAACTGCGATGAAAGGTTTTTTTTTTGGGCCTTACTCTAAAACACACGGGAAAAAAATGTTTTTTTTTTTTTTAATGCATTTTTCGCAGTCACCGAGCGTCTAGTCTGTGTCGCCGATTGAAGCGGACTCCTTCCAGATAAATATATTCAAGTATCTTTAAACTCGACTTTGTTCTCGTGTTATTTCTTGATAGGATCGAATGTCTGCATCAGGGTAGTAAAATCTTGAGAGAAAGATCGTTAAGCCTTTAGTGTCCCTTTTCTCTTTTTATTTTTTATTTTCTTTTCCTTTTGCACTTAGGCATTTTATTGCCCTCTTCGTAACATTTCGGTAATGTCCATTTTCTTTCTCTCTCTCTCTCTCTTATTTCCTGTCTTCTCCTCCCCCTCCTCCTCCCCCTCCTTCAGCGTTCTCTCTGTTTCCTCCATTATCATATTCTTTGCCTGTATCTCTGTGTGCCTTCTTCCTCCTCCTCCTCCTCCTCCTCCTCCTCCTCCTCCTCCTCCTCCTCCTCCTCCTCCTCCTCCTCCTCCTCCTTTTCCTTCTCGTCCTTGTCCTCCTCCTCCTCCTCCTCTTTCTCTTCCTTCTCATCCTCCTCCTCCTCTTCCTCCTCCTCTTTGTCCTCCTCCTTCTCCTTCTCCTCCTCTTCTTTCTCCTCCTCCTCCTCTTCCTCCTCCTTCTCCTCTTCCTTATCCTCCTCCTCTTCGTCCTCCTCTTCGTCCTCCTCCTTCTCCTCTTCCTTCTCCTCCTCCTCCTCCTCCTCCTCCTCCTCCTCCTCCTCCTCCTCCTCCTCCTCCTCTCTCTCATCGAGTCTCATCGCCGCCGAGAGACTTTCAATATTCGCGCTTTTTATGGATTTATTGGTCTCCTTACGACACAGTGCAGATAGTCTTGTGGACGTAATTCAGCTCTTTTTGAATCTGGCACTCACTGCCTCCCCCTCCCCCTCCACCTTCCCCTGCCCCCTCTGAGACCTCCTCCCTCTTACTCTCTTCCTACCCACCTCTTCCTTTTCCCTCGCCAGGCACCCCTCCCTCCCCCTGTCCCATCTCACTTCCTCCCCCCATCTCCATTCTCAGCTCCACCACCATCAATTCTACAATCTCCCCAGCATCCATTCCCCTCCCCTCATCTCCCTCCCCTTCCACGCCTCCTCCCCAATCTCACTTATCCCCATCCATCTTTATTCATCGTTTCATGGGAGTTTTGCCGTTATCTCACGCCTCCCCTACTCTCCCACCCACCCACCCACATACTCCACACCCTCCCCTCCCCTCTCCCCCATTCCTTCTATATCTCGTTATCACCATTTGTTTGGTGTATTCTTTTGTTTTTGTTTTTTTGTATTGAAAGGACTACTTCATATTTTTCGTAACTATCAGATAAATATGCGGTATGTCTGCGTATTTAGTTCCTGCTTTTATTCGTGTATTATTCTTCATATTTTTCGTAACTGTCAGATAAATATGCGGCATATCCACGTATTTAATTCCTACTTTTATTCGTATATATACTCGTCATCTTCTTCGTAACTATCAGATAAATATGCGTTATATCTGCGTATTTAATTCCTGCTTTTATTCGTGCACTACTCTTCATATTTTTCATAACTATCAGATAAATGTGCGTTATATCTGCGTATTTAATTCCTGCTTTTATTTGTTTACATAGAAATTTCGCTGTGAGAAAGGGCAGTCTGATTTTGCGAATGCTACTTTTTGATGGTTATAATAAAGTTTTTGAGATAACTTTGCTTATTCCTGAATGATTACGAGGAGAAAGAACATAATTGCTGATTTGATTCTATATATAATATTGGAAACATTTTTTTTGAAGAGTAATAACTGAATACAGTACATTACTATTTCAAAGTCATAATTATTAATGGGTTTATGGTTACTCAAAGTGGCGTCGCAACATATAGGTTATTGACTCCGTAATGAAGTTACGTCATAATGAAGAACAGTACATTTCCCCAGGTTAAACTCGTGCGAAAAGGCAGAGTGACACACACGAGGAGAGAGAGAGAGAGAGAGAGAGAGAGAGAGAGAGAGAGAGAGAGAGATTGCTTACAATCTTATATTTTGCCTGTTGGCAACCCGATGATTTTCACCGGGCTCATGGCGGAAACTCTAATCCCACAGTAATTTATTCATACCCAGGTTGATAAAACCATTTCATATAACGTTCCCCTTTTTGTAGAGGCTTAATAGCCACTGTTTTTGTTTTCTCCTTCCTTTCGCCGCCCCCCCCCCTTGTTTTTGTTAATGTCTTGAATTGCCTGTCCTATCGGTTTTTTTCTCTTCATTTAAGGCTTTCAGGGTTTTTCTCTTTATTTAAGGATTTCAGGGTTTTTTCTCATTTAAGGCTTTCAGGTTTTTTCTCTTCATTTAAGGCTCTTAGGTTTTTTCTCTTCATTTAAGGCTTTCGGGGTTTTTTCTCTTCATTTAAGGCTCTCAGGTTTTTCTCTTCATTTAAGGCTCTTAGGTTTTTTCTCTTCATTTAAGGCTTTCGGGGTTTTTTCTCTTCATTTAAGGCTCTCAGGTTTTTTCTCTTCATTTAAGGCTTTCAGGGTTTTTTCTCTTCATTTAAGGCTTTCAGGGTTTTTTCTCTTCATTTAAGGCTCTCAGGTTTTTTCTCTTCCTTTAAGGCTCTCAGGGCATTTTCCTCTTCATTTAAGGCTTTCGGGTTTTTTCTCTTCATTTAAGGCATTCAGGTTTTTTCTCTTCTTATAAGCCTTGCAGGGTTTTTTCTCTTCATTTAAGGCTTTCGGGGGTTTTTCCTCTTCGTTTAAGGCTTTCAGTTTTTTCGTGTAAGAAGAAATATAAAAACACTTATTTAATGGGTAAGAAATAGAGAATTTTCTGGTTACAGGACCTTTACTTCAGACTGCGTGATTGGTTTAAGTGTTTTTATTCCTCTGTCCGATAATTCTATCGTTCACGAGACGTTGAGATGTACAGTGCGCACTGCAGTTTATATTACTGAAATACGGCCGGAATTAGTGTAATTAATGCTGCTGTTTTTGAATGCAGTGCTTTGTATGCTGTACTTTATCGGAGTTTCACATTGGTTGTGACCTGAAGTTCTTATTCAGTCAGTGAGCTCACTGAATAATGTGGAGGTTGAACCGTGAAATGATTCTGCTGTAACCCACTGTAGCAAGTTTTCCCTAGCACTTTTTCCCTTTAATCTTTCTCTGTTATCAATACAGCTTTAAGTTTTCTGAAAAGAAAACTATTGTGCCGGTTTTGTCTGTCCGTCCGCACTTTATTCTGTCCTTACTTTTTCTGTCCGCCCTCAGTTCTTAAAAACTACTGATGCTAGAGGGCTGCAAATTGGTATGTTGATCATCCACCCTCCAATCATCAAACGTACCAAATTCCAGTCCTGTAGCCTCAGTATTTTTATTTTATTTTATTTAAGGTTAAAGTTTAACCATAATCGTGCTTCTGGCAACGATATAGGACAGGCCACCACTGGCCCGTGGTTAAATCTTCATCGGCGGCGGTTCATACAGCATTATACCGAGACCACCGAAAGATAGATCTATTTTCGGTGGCCTTGATTATGCGCTGTAGCAGCTGTACATAAAACTCGATTGCGCCGAAGAAACTTCGGCGCATTATTTGCTTGTTTTATGGAAGCTACAGTGTAGTGTAGCTAATGGCCAGCGACACTGTATCCCTTCACAGTTACTCAGTGTTACTCTATCAGTAAGAATGTTTCTTTTGGGGTCCTCTGAGAGGCTCTCATTTCCCCTACATCTCTTGCTTCCCTCTTGTGTCGTCTCTTGACTTTCGTGGCATCGATTTCTGTAGTGTTGTCTCTCTCTCTCTCTCTCTCTCTCTCTCTCTCTCTCTCTCTCTCTCTCTCTCTCTCTCTCTCTCTCTCTCTCTCTCAACTGAAGGACAGAAAGTGTCTGATACCTTCTAGTATTTTTTCACGGAAAGTGTCTGATACTTCTAGTATTTTTTCACATACTCATCTCTCTCTCTCTCTCTCTCTCTCTCTCAAAAGGGATTGTAAGTTCTGATTGTAATTTTTTAGTATTTTTACACGGATAATGACCTCTCGACCTCTCTCTCTCTCTCAGTTGAAGGACAGAAAGTGTCATACTTTCTAGTATTTTTTCACTTACTCTCTCTCTCTCTCTCTCTCTCTCTCTCTCTCTCTCTCTCTCTCTCTCTCTCAACTGAAGGACAGAAAGTGTCTGATACCTTCTAGTATTTTTTCACGGAAAGTGTCTGATACTTTCTAGTATTTTTTCACATACTCATCTCTCTCTCTCTCTCTCTCTCTCTCTCTCTCTCAAAAGGATTGTAAGTTCTTGATTGTAATTTTTTAGTATTTTTACACGGATAATGACCTCTCTCGACCTCTCTCTCTCTCTCTCAGCTGAAGGACAGAAAGTGTCATACTTTCTAGTATTTTTTCACTTACTACTCTCTCTCTCTCTCTCTCAACTGAAGGACAGAAAGTGTCTGATATTTTCTAGTATTTTTACACAAACTCATCATCTCTCTCAAAAGGATTTTAAGTTCTGGATTGTAATTTTTTTAGTATTGTTACACGGATAATGACTCTCTCTCTCTCTCTCTCTCTCTCTCTCTCTCTCTCTCTCTGATAGGAAGTGTTTCATAATAATTTATGAGTATGTACATGGAATAATTTCCTTAAAAGGACGATACTTTTGTTTTTTACTGTTTGTATTGTAGGAAACTTGAGCATTTTTTTGGGGGGTCTGTCGGTTTGACCGGCTGAATAGGCCTAAATACTTGGCGAGAAACTTCCTCAGCGCTGTTTGTATGTGATTCCTTTGAAGTTGAGTGGCTCCCACTTTGTGCCTTTTTCGTATTACGAATTTTGGTTTCCTTATTTCTCGAATTCAGTTTTGATTTTGTGCTGATGTATGAAATGGCCTTTTCACCTCGTATTTCTTGAACACTTGAGTGTGGTTTTGATTTAAAAAGGCCATTCTCTCTCTCTCTCTCTCTCTCTCTCTCTCTGATCTTGCCTTGAAGTCCTCAAAGCTTCTTGAATGCTTTCGTCTGCTTTTGATTTAAAAAGGTCTCTCTCTCTCTCTCTCTCTCTCTCTCTCTGATCTTGCCTTGAAGTCCTCGTGCTTCTTGAATGCTTTCGTCTGCTTTTGATTTAAAAGGCTCTCTCTCTCTGATCTTGCCTTGAAGTCCTTTGTGCTTCTTGAATGCTTTCTGTCTGCTTTTGATTTAAAAAGGCCTCTCTCTCTCTCTCTCTCTCTCTCTCTCTCTCTCTCTCTCTCTCTCTCTCTCTCTCTCTCTCTCTCTGATCTTGCCTTGAAGTCCTCGTGCTTCTTGAATGCTTTCGTCTGCTTTTGATTTAAAAAGGTCTCTCTCTCTCTCTCTCTCTCTCTCTCTCTCTCTCTCTCTCTCTCTGATCTTGCCTTGAAGTCCTCTTTGCTTCTTGAATGCTTGTCTGCTTTTGATTTAAAAGGCCTCTCTCTCTCTCTCTCTCTCTCTCTCTCTCTCTCTCTGATCTTGCCTTGAAGTCCTCGTGCTTCTTGAACGCATTCGTCTGCTTTTGATTTAAAAGACCTCTCTCTCTCTCTCTCTCTCTCTCTCTCTTGCTCTGATCTTGCCTTGAAGTCCTCTTTGCTTCTTGAATGCTTTCTGTCTGCTTTTGATGTAAAAAGGCCTGCCTCTCTCTCTCTCTCTCTCTCTCTCTCTCTCTCTCTCTCTCTCTCTCTCTCTCTCTCTCAACTGTACGGTAATATACTGGCTCGTGTGTCCGTCTTGACTGCTTAGACATTTCTGTAAATAGCTAGATAAATTGATAGATTGACCGGCAGATAGATAGATAGATAAATAGATTGATAGAGAGATAGATAGATAGCAAGTAAGTGGGTAGATAGATCGACCATGATTCCAAACCTCTTATAAAGAAATAAACCGTCATATTTTTTTTTAATATTCCTTATTCCCCTCTTCGTGCAAAGGGTGATGTACACGACTTCATCTCTTTTGTTCCCGGACATTAAATTATGTCTCGTGTTTCCTCCTGGTAAAAACCCTGAGTTTTACGGCCCAGCATTATGTTTTATTGCATAACTACAAAAGGGTGGAAGTAGACAGCCCTGAAAACAAAAACTCACACTGGATAACTTTGGCTCTGCAGACAATGAATGACCTCGAGTTTTTCCGTTAATTGCTGAAAGTTATGTCATTGTTTCCTTGCTTTCTTAACCAGCAGAGGTTCAAGTTCTATGTCATTTTGTTTCTTAATGATGTCAGTTTTTGGAAAGTCTGGATTGCATCGATTTTGGCGTTGATAGGGCTTCTTGTTTATATTTCATTATTAAGGGTCTCGTATGTGAAAAATAATTATTTTTATTTGCCTCGTGAATGTATTAATGATTAAAGGCTCTTTTATATTCATTCACAAATGAAATGACATTGCATGACGTTCTTTTCATTTTAGTGGACCATTTGTCTCTCTTTTGTCGTTGCGAGTAATGATTGCATTTGCTAACAGGCATTGATGACAAAAATTAATAACAGAACTGGAGGTATTTTTTGTATTCATAACAGGCTCAGAGGAATTCTGACGGTGTATTTGTCGAGTGTCAGTAAACATGGTCACTGACTTGTCTGTCCGATCATTCCTTGATCCTCTTCCGGGCTGCAAATTCCTAAGATGTATGCTAGTATTGAAGCAGCCCCGGTTTTTTGCCATGCCCCTAGGTTAGGTGGTTAGGTTATACTAAAATATCGAGTAATTTGGGTGTGGGAAACATAATGAGATTATTTTCAAGAAAATTCTGTGGTTAGTTTTTAAGATATGGCGTCCCGCTTTTTTCAGAGAAAGGTCCCGGTACTCTGTTACATCTCTGGAAAATGCTTCCTGGTTAAAGGAATTTGGAAATTCCTCCTCCTTTCGTTTGCCAGAGTATGTAATCTGCCTCATTTTTTGCGAGCATTTTACCAGTGTTATTTTTTGTCTGCTCTCAAGAAATGAGGTTGTGAAGACCCTCTTATTTTTTTTTTTTTATCAGTGGCCAAGGTATAACTGTATCTGTCTTTTCTGCAGAACTGGTAAATAATTGTTTTCATTTTAACCTTTACTAAAAACACAGTCCCGTAGGGGTGGGGCGGGTTTGGGGTTAGTGCCGCCAGTGCACCTCTTGCACTGTTGGCATTACTTAAGGTTCTTTACAGCGTGTCTTCGGCCCCCAGCTGCAACCCCTTTCGTTCATTTTACTGTACCTCCTTTTATATTCTCTTTCTTCCATCTTACTTTCCACCATCTCCTAACATGATTCATGGTGCAACTGCGAGGTTTTCTTCCTGTTACACCTTTCAAACCTTTTGTTGTCAATTTCCATTTCAGGGTTGAAAGACCTAAATTGGCCTAAATTCTATATTTAACTCAACTAAAAGGACGTTTATAAAGTAGATTTCCCTACCCATTTTCGTATATTGTTCCAGTGACCAATATATAGATTTCATTCTGGTTTGCTATCCTTTATGTCAGAATTTTCACTGGTATTACATTAATAAGGCTGAAGTTTTTTTTTTTTTTATTTTGGTCGGATGAGCATGCCGTGAACATTCGGAAAATTGGTTATCCACAATAGATTATTTATCATTTGAAAAGAGGAAATTTAATATCTAATGGAAAATTGCAATTGCAAGTGATCGGATGCCACATTAATTGGCAGACAGTAATATGAAACATTTTTACACCCGATGAAAAATTTCGTGATTATGTCAAAGTTTACGGGACGAAATTTTAATGCTCTCTCTTGAACTTTCTGCTCTATAGAGGAACACGAAAGCAGAGATAGAATTTCAAAGCGGTTAATTTTAAAGAAACGACTTTCAAGTTGCTATACTGTAAAATAACTAGAATAACAAGGGTTGGAAAGGGCGCTTTAATCCATTTCTTGAAAGAAAAGACGAACTCCGTCAAAATAACTCCGTCAGAAAGGTGTGAGGTCTTGGAGTAAAAAAATGTGAGGAAAGACGATGGAACTAATAATTAGATTTTAAAGTCCCCCATCCCCTCCCCCTCCATCTCCCCTCCCTCCTGAAGAGAAAAAGATGGAGTCGGAAAATGCATCTGTGATAATCAAAACGGACGGGAGATTAATGAGGCTCTCGATGAGAGGAAAGCCTGAATGAGGGAAGGGAATCTGTATTTATCTCCCGGAGGTATTTCGCAATCGCGAATCTCTTTGCGCTGCAGGCGATTCTCGTGGAGAATCAGGACGCTTGGGGATTCTCCAGTGGGGAATCTTCTTGTTGATCGCGAGGTGAATCTTGTTACACCGGTTTTTGGTGGCTACTAGAATCGTGATTTTGGTGGTGACAGGTAGATGGAGAATCTCGATAGTTACTGTTTATGAAAATGGTCGTCGCCGAATATTGGTTCTCATACTGAGAATCAGGATGTTGTAATGATTCTTAGGAAATTGTCATGACCGAATAGACAGGAATGGAGAAGAATCATGACGTTACACTAATTTTTTTAATGATGATCTTGGCTGAATATTGTTTCTAATAATGAGGAGAATCATAATATTCTGTTAAATTCTTTTGGAAATAATCACGATCTAATAGTCCCCGCAGGGGATTAGTGCCGTCAGTGCACCTCACGAAGTGCACTGTAGGCATTGCTGAAGGTTCTTTGCAGCGTCCCTTCGGCCACTAGCTGCATCCCCTCTCATTCCTTGTACTGTACCTCCGTTCATATTCTCTTTCTTCCATCTTACTTTCCACCCTCTCCTAACAATTGATGCGTGGTGCAACTGCGAGGTTTTCCTCCTGTTACACCTTTCAAACCTTTTTACTCTGTTTCCCTTTCACCGCTGAATGACCTCACAGGTCCCAGTGCTTGGCCTTTGGTCTTGATTTTATATTCCATTCCGTTATACTCCACGACCTAATTGTAATTAGTATTAGTAATCTTGATAAGGACGGTCGTGTTGCAGTGATTCTGCGAAGATCAGTTGTGATGATGTCGGGATTTTACTGAAAAAAAAATATATTATTCCCTTAAAACAATTTTCATTGTGTTTTGATGGTTTACTTACATTTTATATATTTATTTATTAATTTGTTAAATTTTTCTTTTGTAATAACTGATCTCTTTCTGTATTTCCTGATACTTGCTGTTGCTTCTTTCAGATGAACCCCATATTTGTTGGAAGGTTGAATTCCGAGTCAGTGGTCTCTGTGGTGTGGGCTTGTTCCATACGAATCGGGTTCATGTTCTGAACAATAATAATAATAATAATAATAATAATAATAATAATAAAAGAAATCCTTTACAAAGGAGGGGAAAAGGTAAACTACCCGAAATCGGTGACTGTAATATAATAATAATAATAATAATAATAATAATAATAATAATAATAATAATAATAATAATAATAATAATAATAATAAATCCTTTACAAAGGAGAGAAAAAGGTAGACTTCCCGAAATCGGTGACTGAAATAATAATAATAATAATAATAATAATAATATAATAATAATAATAATAATAATAATAATAATAATAATAATAATAATAATAATAATAATAAGAAAATGGAGAAGAAGATGAAGACGAAAAAGAAGAAGAAATAATAATCCTTTACAAAGGAGAGAAAAAGGAAAACTTGAAGAAATCGGTGGCTGTAATAATAATAATAATAATAAGAAGAAGAAGAAGAAGAAGAAGAAGAAGAAGAAGAAGAAGAAGAAGAAGAAGAAATCCTTTACAAAGGAGAGAAAAAGAAACTTGAAGAAATCAGTGGCTGTCCCTGAAGAGAGGACGTTGCGAGAATCCTTAGGAAGGGCCGGACAAAGAGAAAGAAATCCTACGTCGTTTATAGAAGGACAATGAGGATCTTCTCAGAAGAACTGAAGGATTTGGAAGATTGGAAACAACCTGAGGAATCTCTCCAATTGAAGATTACTCTTTGAAAACAGTTTAAACTTTATTTGAGGAGGGCTCGCGTTCATTTCTAAACTTTTAAGCTGGGATATCTCAGCTTCTTTTGTATACTACCTATTAAACACGAATTGAGTGTCCGTGTTAGATTGTTCTTCAAAAATCATGCCCTTTGAAAATGGGAAAATGATCTTTTAGGGGAATCTGTTACGAAAAGAAAACCGTAGTTTATTTTTTAAAATTTATTTTTGTCATTTCTATTACGAAAAGAAAACCATAGTGTTTATTTTTTGGCTATTTTCCAAAGTTTAAAGAAAGCGGTACTGTGATTTTAATTAAGAATAAGTTCATAAGTCTCAGATAATGTTTAGAAAGACATTTTGCCTTTTTTCATTTCCCAAAGGAAAGAGAAAGAGAAGCCCTATGATTTATATTAAGAATAAGTTCACCAATCTAAGAAAATATTTAAAAAGACATTTTGCCTGTTTCTGTTTCCCAAAAGAAAGAGAAAGAGAAGCCCCATGATTTATATTAAGAATAAGTTTACCAATCTGAGAAAATGTTAACGAAAACATTTTTATTTTTTCTTCCAATTTCCTTGAGTAAAACGAAAGAGAAGCTTTTCGATTTATTAAAAACAAGCTCACCAATCAGAAAAATGCTGACAAAGACACATTTTTCCCCTTCTGTGTGAGTTCACTGATAAATCTCCCCACGGGCAATTAGAAAAGAAGAAATTGTAAACGCCGTCTGCAGTAATCATCTCCATACCTTTTGAACTTCCACGCACAATGGAACGGCGAGGAGGAGAAGATTGTGTACCATTGTTTGATCCCTCGGACCCGGGATATTCGATATGCGGCGATCGCCGTTACCCGCGAGCTGTTGAATAAAGATAGACCCCTGACGGTCTCTGCGAAGCGGCGGTCATTGAGCGAATTAGGGAGACAGATATTTGATGGGTCCTGTAATGGCATCAGGTTTGTATGGTAATGTCCATTACCGTGTGGTGGTTACGTTACGCCTCTGGTCAGAGTTTGGCAGATGGGAACAAAAGGAAGTGGTGAGGATTTTGCTGGTACTGAAGGTTACGTGATGCGGAATTTCACGTTAGAATATATTTCGAGAAGGAAATATTGCAAAGGAGCTTTTGCAGTGTAGGAAAATTCAGGAGATCTTGACTACAAATTTTTGGAGGTAACAGAAAGATCGTCTGTTTAGTTGTGTTATTTCCAGATGTTTAAGAATACCGTATCATGGAAATGACTTTTTACTTCTATATCCATTCGAATGAAATCTCTCTCTCTCTCTCTCTCTCTCTCTCTCTCTCTCTCTCTCTCTCTCTCTCTCTCTCTCTCTCTCTCCCGTTGTAAGTTGTATAAAAAGCTATAAGGATTCCCACTTCAGTTGACAACCTTGGGCTTATTATTTTCCATTTTACTTCTGTCAACGATAATGTGAATTTTGGAATTTTTGAAGGATTAAATACTTAAAAATAATAATAATAATAATTTGATGCCTTTTGATAGCAATTGTCCACCGTCTCATTTTCCCCCCCATTAAAATTCCAATTACGTCCTCTAATTTCCGATTGATTGATGTGTCCCCGGGCTGCTTCTTTGAAAGAGATGCCGCTGACGCAAGCAAATTGGAACGCGCATGCGCGCCCATCATTCCGCATGCACAGGAAAACTCCCGTCTTTCCCTGAGTTCTTTGTGTCTCTCATTATCTCTTTTCTGACGGGGGTGCTAGATGAGAAGTGATTCAGGCTATGCCCAGTGAATTCAAGTCTGGGGTGATTCAAGTTATACCCAGAGGTTGACTATAAAGGATCTCTTATCTGGAAATTCCTTCGTCCATTTGTCTCGTGGCGTTTATAAAAGGATTTTTTGAATAGCTGTTGGGATTTTCTGTTTTGAATATGACATATGAACTAATTTCATACTTGAAAGCAGTAATACTACAAACGATCTCTCTCTCTCTCTCGACATCATTTTTAAAAGGATTTTCTGAAGAGCTGTTGGGATTTTCTGTTTTGAATATGACATAAAAACTAATTTCATACTTGAAAGCAGTAATACTACAAACGATCTCTCTCTCTCTCTCTCTCTCTCTCTCTCTCTCTCTCTCTCTCTCTCTCTCACATTTTTAAAAGGATTTTCTAAAGAGTTATTGGGATTTTGTATTTTGAATATGACATAAAAACTAATTTCATACTAGGAAGCAGTAATACTACAAACGATATCTCTCTCTCTCTCTCTCTCTCTCTCTCTCTCTCTCTCTCTCTCTCTCTCTTTTAAAAGGATTTTCTAAAGAGTTATTGGGATTTTGTATTTTGAATATGACATAAAAACTAATTTCATGCTAGAGAGCAGTGATACTACAAACGATCTCTCTCTCTCTCTCTCCTTCTTCTTCTTCTTCTTCTTCTTCTTCTTCTTCTTCTTCTTCTTCTTCTTCTTCTTCTTCTTCTTCTTTCTTGGGAAAGGGAGAAGAAGGAAAGTCCTGGGCGTGATAGGAGATTGGCGATGACACGGGTCGTTTGCGTGGGCTGCTTCTTATCCCTTTGAGGATGCGTTTTGGAGTATGGACGGGAATATCCTGCAATATGTCTTCGGCGCCCATCAAAGATGGGGGCCGATTGGGGAGATCCGCTCCTCCTCCTCCTCCTCCTCCTCCTCCTCCTCCTCCTCCTCCTCCTCCTCCTCCTCCTCCTCCTCTCCCGTGACTGACTGATCACCAGAGGATACCGACGATATTTGGAGGAGAGTAGCTTCCTTTGCTTCTCGCCTTTTACTCCTGTTCCTCACTTTCTTCTTTCTTCCTATCTATCAGCTGCTGTCCTATCTATCACCTCCGTGGCTTATTTGTAGGTGTCTCGAACGTATTCCTTCACAAAGTAGTTTTTAATGTTGTTTGTACATCTTTCGTTTTCGCTCTATTGACTCGTGTTGTAATGTCGCTTTGTGCTGAAGGAGATGGGTGGGGGTTGGGGGTATTGGGCTTGCAACCTCACCTCTTTGGAATTTTAGTGTGTGTGTGTGTGTGTGTATGAAAGGGTAAGCACCCTGAAATCTCCTGCACTGAATGAAAATTCTTGTTACTTGAAGAACGAATCATTTCATAAATGAATTAATTTTTTTTTTTTTTTTTTTTTTTTTACAATTTATGCTATTATCATCCCCACAACTTATTGGGTGATTTGGAGGCCTTTCTTGTTATGAATAGATTCTGGAAATATCTCCGCGGCTATTTACTCGATGCTCTCCGGAAAATTGGGGATTATTGGCAAAACATATTTCATCCTTATAGAAATGTCCTTGGCTTCTATTTTCATCTCGTCTCTTTCCTCATCTTTTCTTTTGCCTTCTTCTTCTTCTTCTTCTTCTTCTTCTTCTTCTTCTTCTTCTTCTTCTTCTTCTTCTTCTTCTTCTTCCAGATCCCTGGCCTCACGTCTGGTCTCTGGACGATGTCTCTGGTTTGGAATTCCATTTTTTCTGTATTAGTTTTGCTTCTGTGATCTAAGTTTTAAATATTTTTTTTAATCTTGATTTTATTTACAATTGCTGATATTTTCATGTTTTTTTTTTTTTGTATTGTGATAGATCGTTTTCAGTCCCTTTCTCTTTTCTATCTCATTAAAACTGTTAATTTCCCTAACTTCGTTTTATTTGCTGTTATGTATCTTAATATTTATATTTTTAAATTACTTTCTACGCTGTGGTTACTTAGTTTTTGTCCTTAACAAATCATTATTTTACTTTTGTATAGGTTAGGAAAATCAACCCTGCTGCTATATTGTCCAAAGTTTTTTTATTATTATTTATTTATTTATTTTTGCATTCTCGCTTTATCACAAATGCTTCAGCCTCAGCCGAAAGATATTATATTCCGTGGAAAGTCACGGGTTTGTTTCAACGCCTCCCTTTCAGGAAGAGCAAATGATTTGGCCACCAACAATAGCCGCTGCCTCTCTCTCTCTCTCTCGTGTGTGTATGTGTGTGTGTGTGTCTGTGTCTGTGAATGCCACCTTTAATCGCTTACAAGGGACGTCGTCATTTTTGGCCACGTTTTTGTTGGACCTGGGATTGCCTTCCGTTTAAAGGAACGTTGCTCCGTGCCTGTTTAAACGCGAGTTGTACCGATTGGTATCGCGTTTTTACGCTTCAGTGAACGGCTTTTTCTCGCAACAGGGAAAAGATTTATTATTAAGTCATATTCAGTGTTCGGTTAATTTAATTTTGCATCGCAAGGAGGCTGCGCAATCAGAAAGTCAAAAGTTCAAGCGAAGATGCAATGCATTAATAACCTCAAACAATTTCCTTGGGCTTTTAATGATTTATTTACATTTTTATCCGTTTATTTGTTGATTTTTTTTATTTGTCTTTGTTTTCTGATATTTGATCTCCTCTTTCTGTATTTTTTATTATCTTACGTAATTTGTTTCAAATGAATACCATATTCTTTAGAAGCTTGAATTTCAAGTCATTGCCCCTGCGGGCCTGTTCATCATGAATAGGGTCTATCTCCTGAATAATAATAATAATAATAATAATAATAATAATAATAATAATAAAAATAATAATAATAAATGTAGGTCAA
The DNA here is from genome assembly GCF_040412425.1 of Macrobrachium rosenbergii. Lineage (NCBI taxonomy): Eukaryota > Metazoa > Arthropoda > Malacostraca > Decapoda > Palaemonidae > Macrobrachium > Macrobrachium rosenbergii. The sequence goes on from NC_089748.1 coordinate 43,039,600, forward strand.
ACTTCGTATAGACACATTTCACCGAAGCCGTAATGGTTTGTCATTTTATCACAGGGGGTGAAATAGGCGTTTGGTATTTATCACGCAGTACACTTTAATTGACTAACCATTTACATTTACGAGTTCTGAATAGATGTGCGTATTGAATTACTAGGATGGAAATGGTGTCGTTATGTTCTCTGGACTCAAGGGAATGTCAATACGAGCATTTGGTTAAGATTTATGGAAAGTGATGTTTAATAGTTTTTTCACTGTGTACTCAGGTTAGGATTTTTTTTTTTTTAAATTGGTGGCCAGCCCTCTGAGAGCTGATAGTCAGCTAAGTGGTCTGGTTAAACCATTTTAATAATAATAATAATAATAATTTATAAATTGGTGTCATACGTTTAAGATAATACTTTCTGGCTTAGAATGAGAGTGAGGTATGGCTGAAGTTTTTGCAAGTGCGAACTTCGAATGTCATTAAGGGTCTTACATATTATCTTAGAGACTGAAGTTCACTGTCAGCTGATCCGGACCTAGAAACTTCCTCTGCCTTCAGCGGATGAAGTTCGTTCTGTTGGGTCTAGATACTGAAGTTCGCTGTCAGCTGATTCGGACCCAGAGAGACCAGAAACTTCCTCTGCCTTCAGCGAATGAAGTTCGTTCTACTGGATCGTCCTTGGAACTGCATGGAACGATCCTTATGCATATTGCTGAACAATCCATGAAAACTCTTGAACGATATATAATGAGTTTTTTAAGTGCTTTATTATTGATAAAATCAGTGACATCGAATAACGATCGCATGAATGTGTAAATAGTACTTGACTAACCTTACGAAATATCGTAAGGCTGTAATATTTTGTATAAACATTAAGAGTATATGGAAAGGGTACAAACTGACAAAAATAAAGGTGCTTGCAAGATTGAAATCATAGTGCCTTCATTCGGTGGTAATTTATTGTAAATGAATAGAAGTAAAAATTCAATCTTGCATTAAGATTTTTATTTAGCAAGTTGATAGTCTCCATCTAAGTTCGATTCTTATGGCGATGTCAGGAATTGAATTAATTTCCATCCTTTTTTAATTTGTTTTTTCTGAAAGAGGGAAGGGGACTGGTGTTCACATCACGTGTAATATAATATTCGGTTTATTTTAATTCGCTTCCGATGAATAGGAAATTACGCTTCCGTCATTATCGCTAATGCATAAATCGTCCAGCGCAATGGAAGTATGCCATTGCTTGATATGAGATAATATCTCTTTCCCCGCAGGGGTTTAGTGCCGTCAATGCACCTCATGCGGTACATTGTAGACATTACCTAAGGTTCTTTGATAGCTGCAACCCCTTTCGTTTCTTTTACTGTACCTCCTTTCATATTCTCTTTCTTCCATCTTACTTTTCACCTTCTCTTAACACTGATTCATAGTGCAAGTGCTTTGAGGCTTTACTCCTGTGACACCTTTCAAACCTTTTACTGTCAATTTCCGTTTCAGCGCTGAATGACTTCATAG
>NC_089748.1:43046097-43063597 GCF_040412425.1 Macrobrachium rosenbergii
TACTAAATGACAGGATTGAATCAGTATATTTCCTTGGTCCATGAAAAGCCGCAAGTTTTATTTTGAAATTTCTGTCTTTCATCAACATTTAAAAAAAAAATTCCATATACTAATTGATAGGATTTAATATATATATATTTCCTTGGTCTGTAAAAATTTCATATACTAAATGATAGGGATTTAATATATATATATATATATATATATATATATATATATATATATATATATATATATATATATATATACTGTATATATTTCCTTGGTCCATGAAAAGCCGCAATTTTTTTTTTTTTTTAAATCTCTGTCTCGCTTGAACATCCTTGTAACAGATTTCCATTTATTTGCCAACTAACGCCAAAAAAAGAAACTTGCTAAGTATCGATATTTAATGGTGATATTTCAAAGTTACGCCAACGGTTAACATATGAATTAAAAGCGCCAATTATTTACGTCTAATACAATGCAAAGTTTATTGTAAAAATTTAAAAAGTAATCGAGAGTTCTCCGTAACCAGAAATATTTTTCTTTTTTAGTATATTACAGAGGATTTGTCCATTTGAGGTTTTATTTTATCCAGTTTTAATAATACGAGTAAAATACGCTATTTTTGGACCCTCTTTCATAAGAGAAAGATTTTGTGTGGTCGCACCGTCAGAATTGCTCAATTAACCTGGCTGATAGATTCTGTAATTGTTGTCACGCCCGCCTGTATGTTTTCCTAACCGTTCAGTTGCCGGGTTGCTAGATAATAATAATAATAATAATAATAATATTATTATTATTATTATTATTATTATTATTATTATTATTATTATTATTATTATTATTATGGTCACAGGCCATTTGAAATAACTCAATCAAAAGAATGGGCATGAGAAAGTTATGAGCTTAGGAAAGGCAAAACATTACTTATATTAAACACACTCTCTCTCTCTCTCTCTCTCTCTCTCTCTCTCTCTCTCTCTCTCTCTCTCTCTCTCTCTCTCTCTCTCTCTCTCTCCTTCCTTACACCAAATGATAACCCCATATGACTCAGTTCCGGGTCTTTGGCCCAAATTTCATGTAAATTAATTCTCTCTCTCTCTCTCTCTCTCTCTCTCTCTCTCTCTCTCTCTCTCTCTCTCTCTCTCTCTCTCATAGGTGCACAATACCACGGATTTGATAATGTTATGAATTGTTTATTGTAGTTTCCAAGTTTTCGAATGAAACAATAATCGTTGTGGAATCACAGCGTTTGTTGTTACATTTACCTGCAACGTTGTTGCCGAAAGTAGAATTGTAACAACTCCCTAATTAGTGACTTGTTTCGCCCAAGGCGAGAGCCGAAACCAGGTTATCTACCTATTCACTTTTTTTATTGTTATTTAGTGAATATTCGTACGTTGCCAGAAGTTGGCGGTATTGTTAAATGCTTTGACTCTCTGCAACGTGGAAATGGTAATTTCGTTAGATGATCGTTCGCTTCGTTTTTCGTTTAAGTTTATCAAGGCTCTTGGAAGTATTTATCTCTCTCTCTCTCTCTCTCTCTCTCTCTCTCTCTCTCTCTCTCTCCTCTCTCTCTCTCTCCCCGTAGGTGGAAAGTATGTCAATAGTGGATTTCATTCGACTGAAGCGTAAGACATGTCTTTCTGTACTTCTGGTGTGTGCATAAATTTCTATACTTGATGGCAAGGTCAGCGTTCCAATGTTTCTTTTCATGTTTTAGCTTAATAGTTTTAATATTATCATCATGCACGACTTTTACTACCTATCTGAATTACTTGTCGGTGTTGCGTGCACCAAGGACATTTTTATAGTAAACAAAGAAGTGATAGCACCAGCTGTGACATGGTGACGTAAATCGTGAGCCTACGATGATAGCAGTTATATTACTATCATATTTTGCACTTAATACTTGTGTGCGTCATTTGTTCTAGGGGGTACGAACCAGGGGCAGGGTTCTGCAGATGTTTTTATGTTTTACAATACACGCAGTGTAGTATAAAAAATTATATATATATATATATATATATATATATATATATATATATATATATATATATATATATATATATATATATTAACTTTATCACATACACAATTGTTCTGTGCATTAGTAGAATTACTAAAGGACCTCATTCAAACTGGATGGTATCTAATGGGTTTTTATTCAAAAGTTTACAAGCTTTCTGGACAAACAGTCCACATTATCAAGAAAGCTTGTAACTTTTGAATAAAAACTCCACTATATACCATCCAGTTTGAATGAGGTCCTTTTAGTAATATATATATATATATATATATATATATATATATATATATATATATATATATATATATATATATATATATATATATATATATATTTTTTTTTTTTTTTTTTTTTTTTTTTATTGAACCAGTCACATGCCACAATGTACTCTGTCCTTCAGGTCATACTTTATTTTCTGGTTGGGGCAAGGTCGCCTAAATGTATTTATTATATTTTCCTTCTGTCCGTAGGAACACTGATGAAAATCCATGTTCATTTCAGTTTGAGTTGCAAAAACCCCAACCGTTCTTTTTAATTACAAAATTGAAACGTGTATTCCAGCCTGAAGAGAGCATTGTAAGCTGTTCATGTTTTTATAATGTGTGAGTAGTTTTGTCACTAAAAAAAAAATTTTACTTTCAAAAAGACAGTTGTCTTGCCCTTTTATAAATGTAGCCATAGGCTAGCCAATTATAGGCTAGCAGAAAGATGTTCTCTTTTCCCTTTCTAAATAGCCAACTTTGTTTGTTTTCATGGACGTATAATGCATTGGCCCGGTAGGGAGTTAGCGCCGTCAATGCACCTCACGCGGCGCACTGTAGGCATTACTTAAGGTTCTTTGCAGCGCCCCTTCGGCCCTTAGCTGCAACCCCCTTGCATTCCTTTTACTGTACTTCCATTCATGTTCTCTCTTCCTTCTTGCTATCTACCCTCTCTGAACACTCGTTTCATTGTGCGACTGCGAGGCTTTCCTCCTGTTACACCTTTCAAGCCTTTCTGCTCTGTTTCCCTTTCAGCGCTGAACGACCTTGTAGGTCCCAGTGCTCGGCCTTTGTTGTAAATTCTATATTCTATTCCATAATGCATTGAATGTACTACGTAAGGAACGCTTTTCCCTTTTAATAGCGTTTTGTCCTTCCTGTATCTGGCAATCCGAGTCGAATCCCACCTCCAGCGCGGAACGAAGAAATTATGCAAATTTTCGAAGACGCGAAGATTTTCAAAATGAGACGAGCTGAATTTAGTGGGAGGTTGAGCCGGGCAAAAGTCAAAAGGACCTTGATATTAATGTTTGGCTTTGGCTGGCATTTGAATGTATTAGATCCGGCTTAGTGTTAGGAAAGAGGTAATGTCTGTTTTGTTGTTTTGTAATTATTTTGAGTCTTGGGCTCTACCGTTTGAAGATAATCTGAGAAAAGTAAATGAGAAGGGTCTTAGAGAAGGGATGATTGTTCACGATAGTGGAAGGGATTACGGGAAAGGATGATAATTGCTCACCATTAGATTTCTTTCATTTCAGTTATATGCGTTTTTGAATGAGTGTTGTAGGGAACGAATTTTTATCAATGATTTCGGTGTGTATAATACACGTTGTTTGTCTCTCACCCAAGCTACTTGCCTTTTTACCAGTGCTACTATCCACACATTATTACCCTGTCAATTCTCATGTGACATGTATACCACGCAGACAGTTCGAATTAATGGCTTCGACCATATATAGTTTTTTCTTGTGTTCTTTTTTTTTTTAGGGGAGATTACTTTAGAAAGCGCTATCTCTCTCTCTCTCTCTCTCTCTCTCTCTCTCTCTCTCTCTCTCTCTCTCTCTCTCTCTCTATATATATATATGTGTGTGTATATATATATATATATATATATATATATATATATATATATATATATATATATATATATATATACACACAGTATATAATAATATATATATATATATATATATATATATATATGTATAAGTATACATGAGATTATGTGTATACATGAGAGAGAGAGAGGTGAGTAAACTTCGCAACGATTTTTCGTTTCGGTTACTCCATGCCTGATAACATCTGGAAAAAGAGAGATTTTTCCACCATTACTCGTTCTGCCACACCTTTTAAGCTGAGTCTCTCTCTCTCTCTCTCTCTCTCTCTCTCTTTGTTGTTTATTTCTAGTTCCGGATATCTTGAAAAGTGTTGGAACGCCTCAAGCGTGTCTAGTTTTTTTTTTTCCTTTTCCATTTCCCTGGTTTCGGATTTCTTTGGAAGTACCTCCAGAACTCCAGGCGAACTCTCGCCGTCTTGTCTTTGCGGGTATTTTTGGTACAAGAAAGTTGTCCCAGAACATCCGAAGCTTACTCGTGCTGGGAGAGTTGTTGGGATGATTAAGCTGTTCCGTACATACATTCGGAAAGTTCATTTCTCCTAATTATGAAAGTAGGTTCGCTGTAAAAGGTGTACGGACTTGGTCAAAGAATTTAGGGATGGTGACACGTCTCTTGTCCTGTCAAACAGTGCACACACACGCACACACAAGCACACATTCGTTTTGCTTGCACGCTGTATTTATATGTTTTAAGAAAAAACGTTTGCGTATTTTTTTAATCGCCACAATAAAATGCGTTTTGTCGTCATTCAGTTTCATTCATTGTTTAGTTTTCTGTAAAAGAAAACTGTTGTGCCGGCTTTGTGTGTCCGTCCGCAATTTTTCTGCCCGCCTTCAGACCTTAAAAACTACTGAAGTTAGAGGGCTGCAAATTGGTATGTTGATCATCCACTCTGCACTCATCAACATACCAAATTGCAGCCCACTAGCCTCAGTAGTTTTTATTTTATTTAAGGTTAAAGTTAGCCATAATCGTGCTTTTGGCAACGATATAGGACAGGCCACCACCGGCCCGTGGTTAACTTTCATGGGCGGCGGCTCATACAGCATTATACCCAGACCACCGAAAGATAGATCTATTTTCGGTAGCCTTGATCATAAGCTGTGTCGGCTGTGCAGAAAACTCGATTGCGCCGAAGACACTTCGGCGCATTTCTTACTTAATTACTCCTTCATCGGCATTATACATTCGTCACGATTCTCATCTTAAAATAAAGATCGCATTTATGCTCTGTTTCGGCTTCACTTTTTCTTAAAAATGGTTTTCCACTGTTTCACCAACAACACTACACCGATCAGCCAGCCAGCTCAATGCATTTACTATTAGCCGCATTTATCCCATCCCGTATCATTTGCGTACGGTCGACTTCATTTAATCTAATCCTCATTCATACTAGCGTTCATCCTGCTCGGTGTTCGCCGTTCAAAATATCGCAAAAACGCGTAATCTCCTCATCTGCGGAAAATCCGCGGTAATGTGCTCGGTGTAACGAACGACCGAAAATTGAATATTCAAGTCATCGCTCACTCCGGAAAGGGGAGTGGTGGAGTTGTTTTCCATCTCAAAAACTGGAGTGATGGAGTGTACTGTATTGTTTTCATTACACGCCTCGAAATGGGATGCACCGAGGCCGGTAATTTGTTACATAAGACCGAATGTCAAAGTTTAGTTATTAATTTTGGGAAAGGGTGAAACGTATGTACGCGGTGAGGCGTAATGCATTAATTGACCTTTGAAAACTGGAGCTGTTGATGAAGGATAGAGTACCTTGGATATTATCCATTAAAGATGGAATGATGTGGATATTCCCCGTGTCAGATTGAGTAATATTATTAGATGTTCCTCGTAGAAAATGTAGTGCTGTACTGTAGTCATCTGCCACAGATAATGGAGTAATGTAGATATTTCCCCATAGAAAGTGGAGTAATGTAGAGATTCCCCCATAGAAAATGGAGTAATGTAGATATTCCCCCATAGAAAATGGAGTAATGGAGATATTCCCCCATAGAAAATGGAGTAATGTAGATATTTCCCCATAGAAAATGGAGTAATTTAGATATTCCTCTTAGAAATGGAGTAATGTAGATATTTCACATAGAAAATGGACTAATGTAGATATTCTTTATAGAAAATGGATTTAGGTATTCCCCATAGAAGCGGAGTAATGTTGATATTCCCCATAGAAAATGGAGTAATGTAATCATTCACCTCAGAAAACTTACAAAGCTGTTCACCACGGCAGGAAGGTGTAACAAGGTAAGAGAATTTTTTCTACTGAGATATAAATAGATTTGATTTTTTCACAGAACAAATAATTCCTAATTATGTACAGCGTGAAAAATTATTGCTAAACTTATCAGTATCAGAGGGGAAACATTTTTGGTCGTGTTTTATGGTTATGTTGTATTATATTTAGTAAATTATAAGTTAGTGTGATTACAGGAGGAATAAGTTTCTGAGTGAATTTGGTATGAGGAGGAAAGTGGTCACTGGGTAAATGATGTTTTTTTTTTATCAGCAACGTAAAATCTGTCAGGGTACAATATCTTGCATTAACTCTAATTATTTAATAAAAAAAAATGTTTGGTAAATAGGAACCCTCATTGTCAAGCAATGGTACAATCCGTGTGTTTTCCATGATTCCTGTATTCCTATCCCCCTTAGGGGGTTAGCGCTATTAGTGCACCTCATGCGGTGCACTGTAGGCATTATAAAGGGTCTTTGCAGCGTCTCTTCGGCCCCCTAGCTGCAACCCCTTTCATTCCTTTTTCTGTACCTCCGTTTGTATTGTCCATCTTCCACCTGACTTTCCATCCTCTCTAACAATTGTTTCGTAGTGCAACTGCGAAGTTTTCCTCCAGTTACACCTTTCAAGCCTACTTACCCTCAGTTTCCATTCCAGCGCTTGAATGACCTCATAAGCCCCAGTGCTTGGCCTTTGGCCTAAAGTCTATATTCCATTCCATTCATTTTCTCTTTGTATTCAGGCCTGGGGTCTAGAAGGGCTTACGTTGTCTGTCTAGTTGACACTGTTTTCACAGTAGCCAAAAATGACAAAAAAGAAAAAACTGTTTCCCCAAGACTTAAATGAAAAAAAGAAGCTGTTTCCCCAAGACTTAAATGAAAAAAAAAAGATGCCGTTTCCCCAAGACTTAATGGAAAAAAAGATGCTGTTTCCCCAAGACTTAAATAAAAAAAAAGCTGTTTCCCCAAGACTTAATGAAAAAAAAAGATGCTGTTTCCCCAAGACTTAAATGAAAAAAAAAAAGATGCTGTTTCCCCAAGACCTAAATGACAAAAAAGATGCTGTTTCCCCAAGACTTAAATGAAAAAAAAAAAAACATGCTATTTCCCCAAGACTCAAATGAAAAAAAAAGATGCTGTTTCCCCAAGACTTAAATGAAAAAAAAAAAAACATGCTATTTCCCCAAGACTTAAATGAAAAAAAAAGATGCTGTTTCCCCAAGACTTAACTAGAAAACCGGGGTCTCTACCGACTTTGTCCGAAAGAGCGCGAGAAATTCGTCCTTAAACCTGCTTGTGATATATGCTTTTGTTTTGGGCGAAAGCTTGTGTACTCTGGTTCGTCTTTTGTTGCTGCCTTGTTGCTGTATTTTTTTTTTTTTTTGGGGGGTTTTGTTACTGCAGTTTTTGCTCTCAGAGCCTAGATCTAATTAGAACTGTCTGTTTCTGTGTCATCACAGTAATTCCTCCTGGAGTTTTGTATATCTCAGAGCTTGTGTATATTGTTGCTCGTATTTGAACGTTGATGGAATACTTATTAAAGTTAGCATTTTGCTTTAAATGTATGTGAAAGATAGTACTTTGCTTTAAATATAAAAAAAAAGAATTTTAGTAAAACCTTGTATATTCACCGGCCAAAATGTGTTCAGGTTTGTACATGTATATTTATCCTTGCATGTATTTATATGCGTGTGTTTGTGTGTGTATGAAATTTATCACTTACACAATTGTTCTGCATATTAATACAATTATTAAATGAGGTCTTGTTAGTAAATATATACATGATATAGATATATATATATATATATATATATATATATATATATATATATATATATATATATATATACGTTCGTTAAATATTTGTTTGCATATCGCCGCCAGCCCCCATGACCTGCATTCACCCGTTCCATAAAATTCCAGTCCGGTGCGCCGCCGCCTCTCTGCTCAGCCCGAGTCGTGGAATTCACTTCCTATTTTTGTAGGAATTGCGGAATGAATCTGTGGCAAGCGCTTGTGATTGCACGGCGGATTTTGACTTGATTAATTCATTTTCCGTGCCCTCGCTGGCAACGACGAGGAACGAGTGCCTCCTCCCCCCCCCCTCTCCCCCGTGAACGACGAAGAAGAAGGAGAAGGTCTTTAGGTCTTTATTTTGTTTTGTAAATCTTCTTAACGTTTTTGTTTCTTCCAGGAACTGTGACTGAGGAGGAGGAGGAGGAGGCGGCGGCCGCCTGGTCAGAGGTAATATCCTTGGGCTGTTGAGTTTTGGAGGATTCCCTCGATTTCAGGGGGATCCTACAGATAGAGAGAGAGAGAGAGAAGTATCCTAGTGAAAAAGAGAGCGAGAGAGAGAGAGAGAGAGAGGTATCCTAGAGAGAGAGAGGTATCCTAGTGAGAAAAAGAGAAAGAAGGCGAGTGTGTGTGTGTGTATGTGTGTGAAATTAAGGAGTAGTCCTAGGTAAGGATTTGGGAGGGAGGGGTGGACGGGAATGGAGGCGGGCAAGGAATTCCTTCAGAGGGCGGGGGGGAATTTGGGAGGAGGGGAGGGGTGGGCCAAGAAGGAGGTTTTGGGTTGCGATAGGAGTCCGCTAGTGGCTGCTGGCACGGCACGAGACGGCACTTCCTATGTTGTTGGGGATGGTAGTTCGCCGTTGGTGCCACGCCTCTGCTAGGATCAGGCCCGGATGCCCTCTAACAGTATAGATCGATGAAAGCTTCCCTTCTGCTCCTGATCTCACCCCCACCCCCCACCCCCACCCCCACCTCTCTCCTTCTTTCTCCCTCCCTCCTTCCCTCTTTTTATATATTCTCTTCTCATTCTTCTTCATCTGTCCGTTCCTCTCTTGTGTCTGCCATCCTCCTCTTATGTATATATGTATATATATCTATCTTCCTTCATTCCGTCTCACTTCTCTCCCTCCTCTCATGCCTCCAGTACTCCCTCTCCTCCCCTTTTCTACCCCCCTTCCTTCAACACCCCTCCTACTCCCACTCCTCTCACAGCTCACTTTTTTTGTCATTTGCCTCATGTCCTTTGTCATGGACCTTTCAATTTTTTTTTATTTCTTTTTTTTTATATCAGTCTTCATCATCATCATCTTCTTTGTGCCCCTCATTCATGTGTTCACATTTTCTTCTCCTTTTTTATATTGGCGTTACTTTTAGCGGAATGCGTGTATATATATATATATATATATATATATATATATATATATATATATATATATATATATATATATATATAATATATATATATATATATATATATATATATATATATATATATATATATATATAGAGAGAGAGAGAGAGAGAGAGAGAGAGAGAGAGAGAGAGAGAGAGAGAGAGGGAGAGAGAGAGAGAGAGAGTGAGAGAGAGAGAGAGAGAGAGAGAGAGAGAGAGAGAGAGAGAGAGAATTTTTTTGGCATAAGACAAACAGCAATAACATCTTTTGGTTGGAGTGATAAAGTGATTACAGGAAGTACAAGATGTTTTTATCTTAAATATAACTTATTTTGTAGTGAAATGTTGTACATTTGTGGAACACAATTATACTACTGTATGTAATAAAGTTTAACTCAGCAATTTTTTATACATTTCAATTCAACTGGCGGATTTGATATACTTTCTACCGGAGCACGATAACTGTTTCATAAATTCCAGCCTGTCTCTATAATTACCTTGTGCTTTTCCCTTTTTAGATTTCTGTAAAAGAAAACTATTGTGCCGGCGTTGTCTGTCCGTCCGCACTTTCTCTGTCCGCCCTCAGATCTTAAAAACTACTGAGGCTAGAGGGCTGCAAATTGGTATGTTGATCATCCACCCTCCAACCATCAAACATACCAAATTGCAGTCCTCTAGCCTCAGTAGTTTTAATTTTATTGAAGGTTAAAGTTAGCCATAATCGTGCGTCTGGCAACGATATAGGCCAGGCCACCACCGGACCGTGGCTGAAAATTTCGTGGGCCGCTGCTCACACAGCATTATACGCTGTACAGAAAACTCGATTGCGCCGAAGAAACTTCGGCGCATTTTTTACTTTTTTTTTTTTTTTTTTTTCATTCCGACGATAATTTTCATATGCTCTTCAGTTTGCTATGATAATACTCGTAACTGGCCTCTGTATAATAAAATTTGTTCTTTTGCTCCGCAATCTGTCCACAATTTTCTTGCTGTGTGTAAACAACGTGGAGAATTATTTCACCAGACACGGTAACTCCTGTATCTCTCTTGCACTGTTCAATCCTCATGAGTCGGTTGTCGTAACTTTCGTATGCTCTCTGGTCGGTTGACAATATTCTTGCGTTATCTAGCCTGGCATGGCAGTTCCTGTCTGCTGCGACAGTTTTCGTATTATATTGTGAGACGAAGCGACATTTAGTTTTCTGTAAAAGAAAACTGTTGTGCCGGCTTTGTCTGTCCGTCCGCACTTTTGATGTCCGCCCTCAGATCTTAAAAACTACTGAGGCTAGAGGGCTGCAAATTGGTATGTTGATCATCCACCCATCAATAATCAAACATACCAAATTGCAGCCTTTTAGCCTCAGTAGTTTTTTTTTTTATTTTATTTAAGGGTAAAGTTAGCCATAACCGTGCTTCTGGCAACGATATAGGAAAGGCCACCACCGGGCCGTTGTTTTAAAGTTTAATAGGCCGCGGCTCATACAGCATTCTACCGGGACCACCGAAAGATAGATCTATTTTCGGTCGCCTTGATCATAAGGTATAGCGGCTGTACAGAAAACTCGATTGCGCCGAAGAAACTTCGGTTCATTTTTTAATTGTTTATTGTAGTTGTTTATTTGGTTAGCTTTCATATGGTTTCCTGCCTGACCTGATAACTTGATCAAATTTGACCCTTCTGGCGAAGTAGTACATTCCTGTTTCATTTCAGTGTGATGGAATTGCTATTTCAAGCTCTCCAGTGTCGCATGAACGTGATAGCTTTCTTATCTTTCCCCCAGCTTAACGCCAGCTCGAAATTGCTCCCCAGTTTAACGAGATTACTTTTTTTTTTTTTATTATTGTCGTTTTCAAAATATGATTTCATTTCTTGGTCTTATAAGTTTGATGCGATAGGGTTTTTTTTTTTTTAACTTTTTCCTTTCGTGAAGTGACGTATTTTTCAAGCTTGTACAGTTTTGCAAAGTCATTTTTTATGCGTTTTCCAATTTGCAGTTACATCAGTCTTTTATCTGCCAGTCCAGCTCCCCCTCCCTTACCGTTTCCCTCCCTCTTTCCCCTCCCCTTTCCCCTCCCCTTTCCATCCCCTACCCCTTCCCTCTCCTCTTTCTACTCCACCCCTCCCTCATAGTTTCTTTTGTTTTTTCCTTTGTCTCTCTCATGTTACGATAGCTTTCTTTTACTTTCCAGTGTGATATGAAGAAAGACTCCTACAATGTTCTTTTATTATTATTATTATTATTATTATTATTATTATTATTATTATTATTATTATTGTTATTATTATTATCTCAGAGTTGGAAACCTATTCATATGGAACGAGCCCAAAGGGGGCCATTGACTCTGGAATTCAGGCTTCCAAAATTATTATTATTATTATTATTATTATTATTATTATTATTATTATTATTATTATTATTATTTTGAAGATGAAACCTATTCATAAGGAACGAGCCCATAGGGGCCATTGACTTGGAATTCAAGCTTCCAAAATTATTATTATTGTTATTATTGTTATTATTATTATTATTATTATTATTATTATTATTATTATTATTATTATTATTATTATTATTATTATTATTCAGAAGATGAAACCAGTACATATGGAACGAGCCCATAGGAGCCATTGACTTGGAATTCAAGCTCCCAAAGAATATGGTTTTCATTAGGAAGAAGTAAGAGGAGGTAAAGGTAAAACGTATTGCTACGCTTAAATTATCACAGTATTCTATTTTCCAAAAGTAGAAGAACAAATTTTCCTCTGTCGAGTATCCATTTAAAATCTGTGGGACTTTTCTTTTGCAACGTCCTGATGACTGCTACACGTCAGGATTATCGGAAACCTTTCAGTGACATAAAACGAAGCAGTGCTTTAATTACCCTGCCAGTCGTTCTGTTATTATTATTATTTTTTTTTAATTTGGGTTCGATTAATTATTTTTTTATTCTGGGTTCGATTCATTTATTATTTTTCTTTTTGTTCTGGGTTCGATTCATTTATTATTTTTTTCTGGGGTTATTCATTTATTATTTTTTATTCTGGGTTCGATTCATTTATTACTTTTTTATTCTGGGATCGATTCATTTATTTTTTTTATCTGGGTTCGATTCATTTATTATTTTTTTATTCTGGGTTTGATTCATGTATTATTTCTTATTCTGAGTGCGATTCATTTATTATTTTTTTTTATTCAGGGTTCGATTCATGTATTATTTTTTTTATTCTGGGTCCGACTCATTCGGTAATAATGCAGCAAAAGAAGTTGACAAATGAGGAATTTTCATGAATGAACGAATTAGCAATAGAGAGATCGTGCAGAAAATTAATAGGTTCTCATTCGCTATTGAATGACAGTAGGAGAGTTCGAGGTAAATATTGACAAAAAATATTAATGTATGTCAAAGTAATATTGTGGTGTGTTACGTGCATTAATAATAATCAGAGTTGGTTATGTCTGTAGTAGAAAAATCATATTTGGGGTTTATTTACTCTGGATCAGATTAACGTTTGAAATGTGAATATGCAAATGACGGGATGATTAACACATCGATGTGAGAAAAGCGAAGTCTTGTAATACCGAGGGTAAAAGCCTACACTGGCTCCTTTATATATATATATATATATATATATATATATATATATATATATATATATATATATATATATATATTAAAAAAAGCAAATGGGTGTTACAGACTACTAAACACACAAGCAAAGCCACTCCAACATCTTCTAAAAACATAACAGACACCTCACACGTCTCGACTGTCGACCTAACCGCGCAACGTCTCCTCACTGCTGGGAGAAAGGGCGCTGGTGACTGGTACAATACATGTACATGCGCTACCGGGGTCTAAGCGATGACAGGCAGGGCAGCCGATCGAGACTACAAAGTCTACCCCAAAGCCAAATCAAAGTCCTTCAATAAGAAGGCATCGTGCTTACCTCATACAAATGGGAAAAAAAGCACGTTAAGAGAAGAATATGTATATATACATATATATGTATATATATATATATATATATATATATATATATATATATATATATATATATATATATATATATATATATACACACACATATATACACACACACACAAACACCAAAGAATCCATTTTGTTCTATTGAAAATCTAAGCGCCAGCGTCAAATTGTGTTATAAATCAAAGCCCCCAAATCAATTGGAAGTCTTAACCTTCCATACGCTTGACTCACAGGTGTCCTCCACCTCCCCTCCCCTTACCCCTCCTTCTTCCCCTTCCCTTCCCCTCCTCCCGAGACCCAAACGAAATGAAAGGCGAACGAATCTCAGTGAAAGGAGACCAATTTCGCCTCTGGAGTGAGCTTTTCAGAAAGGTTGGTCTTGTGTCTTAATTAACCAGGCATTGAAATACAGATGCAGTGATAACCTCCTCCTCCTCCTCCCCTCCCCTCTCTCCCCCTCTCCCCCCCTCCCCTCTTTTTCTTATTTCTCTGTTCGTCTTATTCGCTGGGATAACAATTCTCGGAAGCCAGGGAGATCCCGGTCATATTCCTATTTGTCCGTAACCGTTCCCTCCTGTCCCTCCCATTGGGTCTCCCCTTTCTCTTCCAGATTTCTCTTACCTTCGTTTCTCTTCCCAGCCCTTTTCCTCCCTCACTACTTGTCCTTTCCACCTCGTCTTCTCATCTTGGCCCACTTGTCTTCTTCTCCTTCTCCTCCTCCTTTCCAGTTTGTTCATATTCCCCTTCCAAGTCTTCTCTCCGTCTCCAGTCCTCTTCTTATGTCATATTTTCTTCCAGCGCCTCATCTTCTTCTCTACTTCCTTGAAAAGTCTCTTCTTCTTCTTCTTCTTCTTCTTCTTCTTCTTCTTCTTCTTCTTCCTGTGTCGCGTTCTTCCTCTTTTCCTCCTCTTCTTCCTCCTCCTCCTCATTATCCTTCATTCTCTCTCCCTTCGCCTTCCTCACCCCCAGTCACCCTCGCATCTCCATCCCATCCCATCAACTTCTCGGCTTCTCTTCCCTTCACTCCATTCTCCTCCTCCTCCTCCTCCTCCTCCTCCTCCTCCTCCCCTCCTCCTCCTCCTCCTCCTCCTCCTCCACCTCCTCCTCCTCCTCCTCCTCCTCCTCCTCCTCCCTCCGACGATTTATTCCCTCAAAATTAATTTAAGCTGAGAGAGTAAAGTCATGGCAATACTGACAGGTCAATTACCCCCACCCCTGTGCAAGCAAGAAGAAATGCCCTCCCTCCTCCTCCCCAGCCCCTACCCCCTTCAACTCTCTCTCTCTCTCTCTCTCTCTCTCTCTCTCCTCTCTCTCTCTCTCTCTCTCTCTCAAGTGGTGAGCAGTGTGAAAGTGATTTATTGGCCGGAGTAGAAGTTCAACAAGCCCTTGGTTTTTGTAGTTGTATTGAATTGTTTATTTTGTTATAATGAGGTTTTGAGAAGGATCCATATATCCTGATGTCTATGTAAATATTATTATTATATTATTATTATTGTTTTTTTGTTTTTTTGTTTTTTTTTCACAGTCATCCTATTCGACTGGGTGGCTTTTATAGTGTGGGGTTCCGGGTTGCATCGTCCCTCTTATTATTATTATTATTATTATTATTATTATTATTATTATTATTATTGGAGTGGCATCCAGTAATATTGGTGCCAAGAGAGGAAAGATAAAATCTAATGCTAATAAATATTGTTCAATAAAAGGTAAGCGCTAAGGAATCATTATCATCATGATAGCAGATCAGCATCGACCTTTCAAACTTGAAAAAAAAAAAGAAAGTTGGGTATTAATGTCTGCACACTGAAGAGGGAGCATGACGCTTCGAAAGTGCATTTGTTTTCTAATTTGTGTGTATGTGTGTTTTATTTTTTTTTCTTTTTTTTTTCTTTTTAGCATCATCACTCCCAACGCCTTTGGACGCAAACTCGATTATATTCCGACAACCATTTCTCTCCAGATCTCTCATTATCACAAATCCCCACTTATCTCCAGCCTCCCTTCTCATAACATGGTTCTCATCCAAGTAGGTCTGAGATCATCAAACTCTTCTGGTGCCCAGCTGACTCGAGCGCATGTTATTCTCCCCTGGGTTGGGCGAAGGACATGTCCAAACCATTTCCATCTCCCTTCACTATTACGTCATCATACTACAGGTGGAACTTGCCTGCTTCATTTCTCACTATCCTGCCATCTGATTCCTGCTATTCTTCTTAAACCTTTTTTCTGAAGTTATGAAAATAATTGATATTTCACAAAACGGTATTCTGAAATTATGAAAATTATGGATATTCTGCATAAAACTTTATCCAAAAATTATGTAAATCTAGTTGAGATACAATTTCACTGTTATACCATGATTCATTCCCTTATAACAATATAGATCGCGGATGGCTAATGTAATTGATTTCCAAACCTTATTAAACCTGCCCATTATTAGATTTGCTTTTTTTTTTTTTAGGCTTTCGCTAAATTCAGCTGGAGAGAATCTGTATTGCATATTATTGTTCCTGTACATTTGAGAGACTCAAATTTATTTTTCCTTTCTTCATTTAATGATATTTCACCCCTATGTGATTACTGAGTCCTAATTATCTCTGTTTCCTAGATTTTTCGCAAGTCGGATCTCTTTGATAATATGATGCATCTTATCAAGCAAGATTTGATTGCACTTAAGACCACAGATCAAGTCCTAGTGCAGATATTGGGGTCTGAGGTCACTGCCTTGTAACTATATCTGTCTAGGTTTTAGGTTCAAAGAAGAGTAGTGAATGGATTGTTACGCATTCACCAGTTACGTATACGTAACTGGTGATAAAAAAGAGAAGTTGCAGAAACTGATGTTGTGTCAGGCTGCTTTTCAGTGTATGCCTTGTATGTCTGTGTGTGTATACATAGAAATTATATTGCAACAGATATCATTGAAATTGTTGTTAACTATTTAACTTATCTTGAAAGTAAAAGAGTACAAGTTCTGTCTTAATTCGTGAATGCAGTTTACTTAACGAGTTACAAAGTTCGTGAATATTAATTTTCACAGACGTCATCTCATTTCACACGTAGTAACATTCTCTCTCCTCTCTCTCTCTCTCTCTCTCTCTCTCTCTCTCTCTCTCTCTCTCTCTCTCTCTCACTGTCAAGCCACCGAATTGTAACTTCATTACGGAAAGAGCTGCTGGAACTTCAGCATGCCTTTGATGGCAAGAAGTTTGTCATGACGGTTGTGGAAGTTGTCACCTTTCAAGTTCGTCTGTGTTTATTCGTCTGAAATTACGATTACCTTCAAGTGCGTCGTTTTGCCTTCCAGGGTCCTGGATTCCAGCGGAGTTTTGAGTTACTAAATAGTTCTGCAGTCGTAGATTTTACACGCTATCATGCTATTTCTCTCTCTCTCTCTCTCTCTCTCTCTGTCGTTCCGAGTGATTTTTTGTTTTTGCTGACGTTAATTGAATGTTTCGACGATTTCATGTTCAGCTCGCATTTATCGTTGATTTTTTTTCTTTTTTATTGATTCAGATTTTTAGTTTTCTGCAAAAGAAAACTATTGTGACGGCTTTGTCTGTCCGTCCGCACTTTTCCTGTCAGCATTTTTCCTGTCAGCACTTTTTCTGTCCGCCCTCAGATCTTAAAAACTACTGAGGCTAGAGGGCTGCAAATTGGTATGTTGATCATCCACCCTCCAATCGTCATACATACCAAATTGCAGCCCTCTAGCCGTGGTAGTTTTTATTTTATTTATGGTAAAAGTTAGCCATAATCGTGCGTTTGGCAACGCTACAGGACAGGCCACCACCGGACCGTGGCTGAAATTTTCATAGGCCACGGCTCATTCAGCATTATACACTTCACAGAAAACTCGATTGCGCCGAAGAAACTTGGGCGCATTTTTTACTTGTTTTATTTCTCTCCTAGTTTTCGTCACATAGCTTCTTTCCTTGCGTGTTTGTGGGTTTTTCCTTTCGTCAGTCTGACTTGAATAATTGTTTGTTTATCATATTGGTCTTTGACTGAGCAGCCTGCAGACAGTCTAGCTCCATATAAAAATAGAACATTTTTCGCCCTAGAAAGCTTAAAGTGAAATAATGAAGGATCAAAATGTCAGAAATAGATTGTAAACCAACATTTTCATTATAGAGGCATCATCATTATAGCAAGGCCCCTTGGTGGCATAAGGCCAACGTTATCTA
>NC_089748.1:43073597-43113597 GCF_040412425.1 Macrobrachium rosenbergii
GCAGGAAGCAATACACTTCGACGATATATTGACACGATTTAATCAGGTATTACTAATAGTATCTGTTACCAATTAGTGTATTTGGTATTTAATATTTTTGGGGGGAGACGTTGTACTATTATTGCGAGTTTAATGGATGGCCCACACATCCCGTCGGTCTTGACGGAAAGAAAAAAATAATTTCCAGTTTTTTTTATGTATTTCATGCTCTTTCAACTCTCTATCTCGATAAATAAAATGTCAGAGAATTTTTTTTTTAAAATTCAGTCAAATGTTAGATAATATCTTTAGTCAATTTCTTGTCTTCTGATATTAAATTGGATGCAAAGATTTCTGATTCTAAATTTGTAATTTACTTTTTAATGTTAAGGGCTTATGATAATGTCTTTAATGTCAGGATTTATGAAGAAGTATGAATAATTTGTTCTATATTTTTTTTATAATTATTAACATCAGATTTTAGAAATACTACTTTCTTTCCGTTTCTCTTCCATAGCTTTTTTTTTTTTGTTTTCTGTAAAAGAAAACTATTGTGCCGGCTTTGTTTGCCCGTCCGCACTTTTTCTGTCCACCCTCAGATCTTAAAAACTACTGAGGCTAGAGGGCTGCAAATTGGTATATTGATCATCCACCCTGCGGTCATCAAACATACCAAATTGCAGCCCTCTAACCTCAGTAGTTTTCATTTTATTTAAAGTTAAATTTAGCCTTAATCGTACTTCTGGCACCGCTATAGGTACCAACATCACAGGCCAGCACCGGACCGTGGCTGAGTTTAATGGGCCGCGGCTAAGAGTTTCATGGGCCGTGGCTGAAAGTTTCATGTAGCTTTTTTTTTTTTTTTTTTTTTTTTTGCAGTTCCGGCAAAAATACCGTAGCAGCAGCAACAGCATTGTAAAGTTATTTAAATCTAATTGGACGCGGAACGTTAATCAGGTAACGGCCAATTTATTATGCAGAAATTACATTTCCATAGATAAGATTAAATTGGAATTTAGGGGGCCGCCCGGAGCTCTGCTGTGAAATAGATTACCGAAATCTGTCGGGAATGGTGTGGCGATGTGTGATTTTATGCGGAATACGCTTTTCTTTTCTTTTTATTGTATTTAGTGTTTCGTGGGGTAATTTTTTGGAGTTGCTGAACGTAAACACACACATATATGTACATGTATGTGTGTGTGTGTGAGAGAGAGAGAGACGATGCACATTTCGAAATTTTGCAGCTCATTCAGTTTTTCATTTCTTTTTTGACCCATTTTGAGAAAAAATATACATGTATCATATATATCATATACATATAAATAATATACATACATATACGTACATACACACACATATATATATATATTCGGCGCAGTCTTGATATACATAACTTACAGATCGTGAACGTTCGAATTTTATATGAGAAAGTAATTTTATTTTTTCAGCGAAACCCTCATTAAATGCATCGCATCCCTTGCAAGGTATCATATATAAGCTTTTTTTTTTTTTTTTTACACCTCAAACGTAAGTGACTGAAGAGCCAACCGCATTAGGGCGGATGAAAGCAAAGATTTTCCTTACCCTAAAGGTTTGACTAATCTCGGTTATGGTATCTAGGTATGGGATATTTTATTCTGTTGTTGTATATGTTTCCTGTGGCCTCTCTGTAGGGACACGGAGGAAAATCTAATTTGCTTTATAAACCGCTTTTCCAATGACTTGGTCTGGACACTTGAGAGCAGACAGTTGCTCACGAATTAGTTAAAATTCCAGGGGCGGTATATGCTCAGGGTGCAAAAATCACGGGGTGCTAAAAATGAGCTGTTTGTCAGTCCAACTTTTATTGAAATATGTGGTGAGTGGGTTGAAGAAATTGAGAAGGTGGGTTTTCTTTATACTGTGAAGTTGCGTTTGTGATTTCCTTAATTTTTACAGCTTTCATGAATGGAATTCTGTTTTCCTTCTCCAATTCCACTTTTGATTTGATACTTGATGCGCCGTACGGTATTTTTAAGCCATTTTCCATCGGGTCAACTGTCATCTACATACCGCCAACGTCGTATTGCCACACCTATACTTGCTTGATAAATACTCTTTTCACATACCATTTGTCCGTATTTCACCAGTAAGCGGGGATACAGAAGTATCCGGAATATATGGTTGCAACTTGTATGGGCCTTTTTTGTCTTCATATTGTACTGTTGGATTACACGAAAAGACATTCATATCAAAATAGCCTGAGATCGGTTTCCCAAAAATTCCGTAATGGCTGTTACTATTAAGACAGCCTTGAAATGGGATGCCGAGTTCTTGTTAAACTATTTTAGAATAGCAATAGTAATAAGTTCACGCGGAGATTTCGTCCCGTCCTCATTTTTATCTCTGCAACTTCAAAGAGACCTTCTGCCTTCCTCTTCCATCTGGACTGGGACCCATTCTTCTTCTATCTTCTTTCTTTTAAATTTTCTTTTCTAAGACCTGGGTTGATAAGGGCATTGAGTTGTCAGTCCCACAAGCCTTCTCATTAGTAAAAGCAGAAAAAAGAAAGTAAAACAGAATTCCAAGGCCCCGTCTCTTTCCAAGATAGCAGAAGGAAGGCTACAAGCTGGGAGGAGTGGAAATAGAAAATTAAATAAAGTTTGTGTGTGTGTGTGCGTGTGCGTGTGTACGTGCTGTCCGTATAAACGTTGTCTCTCTCTCTCTCTCTCTCTCTCTCTCTCTCTCTCTCTCTCTCTCTCTCTCTCTCTCTCTCTCCCCGCTGTGTACAGTACCAGTTATTTTATGATTTCTTTCTAATTTCATAACATCAAAATTTGAATGGTAGGGTTCTTACTCAGCCTTTTTTATGCATATTTCAAAAGATGCATAAAACATTTCGTTTTTACTACGAGATATATAATGACAAATGGGGTAATTATCACATAGCCGATTAATGCCCCTCATTTTTTGTTTTTTATGTATATGACTGTAAAATAATTTCCGTAATCTATTTATATATTATTTTGTTAATTTATTTTTCTTCTTTTCTAATAACTGATCTCTTTCTTTCTTTATTTCCTGTTACCTTCCGTTACTTCTTTCTTTATTTACTATTACCCTCCGTTACTTCTTTCAAATGAACACCGTAATATTCTGTGGAAGCTTGAACTTCAAGTCAGTGGCCCCTGTGGTGGGCTTGTTCCATACGAATAGGGGTCATGTTGTGAATAATAATAATAATAATAATAATCTCTGTGCGTTCTCTCTGACCAATTGATCGCCTCAATAGCGCAAATGTAAATAAGGAAATAAACCACCACCGTTAAATGACTGATTGGCAGTTGATTATCATCCAGGGAAGCCTCTGCATTTTCCCAGCAAATCGGGTTTACAGGTTCTGATGCCGCCTCGCAAGACAAACTTCTGAAAGGCCCTGTATCATAAGTTTCTCCGTCCAATTAGGTCCCAGTGATTGTGCGACTCTGCAGAATAATCTGTAAGCCGATGTCGTGGCGGGGGGTTGGGGGTAGGGGGGGGATATTATCCTTTGTTTATTATTAGTTTTTACTTGATTAATACCCTTCAGCTCATTAGTCTCTATAAGGTAATGGCTGGGAATGTTTGGTAATTGTTTGTTGTAGGCAGTTATGTCCAAGTCTGTAACTTCGTTTCAGGTTTTATCAACCAAAGATTTGAATTTGTTTCTGCGTTTGTCAACTAGTTTTCTCTCTCTCTCTCTCTCTCTCTCTCTCTCTCTCTCTCTCTCTCTCTCTCTCTCTCTCTCTCTCTCTCTTTGTGTGTGTGTGTGTGTGTGCAAAGCTTAAATACATTTTCTTTAGCAATTAATACATGTTGACATTCTCTCTCTCTCTCTCTCTCTCTCTCTCTCTCTCTCTCTCTCTCTCTCTCTCTCTCTCTCTCTCTCTCTCTCTCATTTTACCTATTTCCATTCATGGTGAAATCATAACACCAAAGAATAAAGATAATAATTTTGTGGAAAGGGAGCTGCCGGCGTTTTCCACTGCAGTTTCTTGCACATAGACAGATTCACTGTAATGACCAGAAAGACTGAACAGGACGAAAATGGACCCAGTAAGAGACTGAGAGAAAAAGGAAATAGAAAAAAGGGAGAAGAAAAGAATCAAATAAAAAAGATGGTCTGAGGGAAACTTCTTGTGGGGAGGAGGAACTGGGGACGAGGATTATCTTGGGCGTGGCGAAGTCGGAGGTGGTTTCCCCAGGGGATGGTTGAGAGACAGAGATTAACTCAGCGCTGACAATCCACCTGACCCATCCTTCCTCTCTCTCTCTCTCTCTCTCTCTCTCTCTCTCTCTCTCTCTCTCTCTCTCTCTCTCTCTCTCTCTCTTAAAAAGTAAGATAGAAAATGCAGAACAAAAGATTATACAATCAAAAGAAAATGAAAAAAGGGAACCTAGAAGAAATGACACTACAAAATATCAAGCAAAACCCTAAAATTTTTTATTCATATGCAAAAAGATGAATAAAATAAGAGTAGAAATAGGCCCTCTAAAATTGAAGGGCGATTAACGAATGAAAAAAAGGAAATATGTAACATATTAGCAGAAAGATATAAGAGTGAATTTACACCTAGAATTGAAAATGAAGATAATGATACAGAAATAAGAGATGAAAATACTGAATACTTATCAGATATAGATATTACAGAAGCCGATATTGTGCAGGCTATTAATGAAATTAAAAATGGATCAGCAGCAGGACCAGATGGAGTACCTGTCATATTGTTAAAGAAAGTGGTTCATTCAATCGCAAAGCCGCTAGCAATATTATTAAGACAAAGTATAGATACAGGCAAGATTTATGAAGAGCATAAATTAGCATATATTACTCCTACTTTCAAAAGTGGTTCAAGACTAGAGGCAAGTAATTATAGGCCTGTGAGTCTGACATCTCATATTATGAAAGTATATGAAAGGGTAATAAAAAAATATAATGAAACATTTAATGAAAAATAGATTGTTCAATATAGGACAACATGGTTTTGTACCGGAAAAAGTACACAAACCCAACTGTTAGTCCACCATGAAAGCATATATAAAAATATGATAAATGAAAAGATACAGATGTGGTTTACCTAGACTTTGCAAAAGCTTTTGACAAGGTAGATCATAATATATTAGCGAAAAAATTAGAAAACATAACATTGTTGACAAAGTAGGAAGATGGATAAAAGAATTTTTGCAAAACAGAAAACAGATAGTGATTGCAAACGATGAGAAATCGGATGAAGCTACGGTAATATCCGGTGTACCACAGGGTACGGTGTTAGCTGCATTGCTGTTTGTGATTATGATTGCAGACATAGACAGTAATGTTAAGGACTCAGTAGTAAGAAGTTTCGCAGATGACACAAGAATAAGTAGAGAAATTGCTTGTGATGAAGATAGGAACTCGCTACAAAGAGACCTAAATAAAATATATAAATGGGCAGAGATAAATAGGATGGTATTTAACTCTGATAAATTTGAATCAATGAACTATGGTGATAAAGTAGGAATGCTATATGCATATAAAGGACCTAATAATGAGACAATCACAAACAAGGAAGCAGTTAAAGACCTTGGTGTGATGTTGAATAGGAATATGTTATGCAATGATCAAATAGCAATTCTATTGGCAAAGTGCAAAGCAAAAATGGGAATGTTGTTCCGGCACTTCAAAACAAGAAAAGCTGAACACATGATTATGCTTTATAAAACGTACGTACGTAGTCCACTTGAATATTGCAATATAATATGGTACCCACACTACCAAAAGGATATTGCACAAATAGAGAGTGTACAAAGGTCATTTACAGCTAGAATAGAAGAAGTTAAGGACCTTGACTACTGGGAAAGACTACAATTCTTAAATTTATATAGTCTTGAAAGGAGAAGAGAACGCTACATGGTAACTCAAGCATGGAAACAGATAGAAGGAATTACCGAAAATATCATGGAACTAAAATTATCAAAAAGAGCAAGCAGAGGTAGATTAATAGTGCCAAAAACTATACCAGGAAAATTAAGGAAAGCACACAGGACATTAATCCACCACGCACCAGCATCGATAATGCAGCGTCTATTCAATGCACTACCAGCTCATCTGAGGAACATAACAGGAGTGAGCGTAGATGTGTTTAAGAATAAGCTCGACAAATATCTAAGATGCATCCCAGACCATCCAAGACTGGAAGATGCAAAATATACCGGAAGATGCGTTAGCAACTCTCTGGTAGACATCAAAGGCGCCTCATACTGAGGGACCTGGGGCAACCCGAACGAATTGTAAGGTAAGGTAAGGTCTCTTTTATTTCTCTGGTGTTGTTTATTAATTTTCAGTCGTTCCTCAAATATTCATTCAACTCAGAAGCATTCTTCTGCTCTCTCTCTCTCTCTCTCTCTCTCTCTCTCTCTCTCTCTCTCTCTGCTCGGGTGTTGTGAATTAATTTTCAATCCTCAAATGTTCATTCGTTCTCTCTCTCTCTCTCTCTCTCTCTCTCTCTCTCTCTCTCTCTCTCTCTCTCTCTCTCTCTCTCTCTAATGTTGTGTATTAATTTTCAGTCCTCAAATATTCATTCAGTGGTACAGTGCTTTCCGTTATTTTCTAATAATTCTCTCTCTCTCTCTCTCTCTCTCTCTCTCTCTCTCTCTCTCTCTCTCTCTCTCTCTCTCTCTCTCTCTCTCTCTCTCTCTCTCTCTCTCTCTCCCGAGAGTTTCAGAGGGACTTTTTGAAAGTTTTTTTTTAGAAGGGCAGGATGTTAGTGGCTTTCGTTCATCCTGTGTTCGAGGTGATTTTTTTTATATGCGCTGATTATAATATGAAAGACTCAAACGCGCCCCCCCCCCCTCCCTATTTTTTTAGGTCGACCATGGTGGTATTCTAAGCCTTTGAGGCCAGAAGTGATGTTTTGTGGATGTTATCTAGAGAGAAATATATTTTTCTTGGAAATTTAACGAAGGCGCTTCAGCACTTTCTTTGGAAATATAACTTCAGTTTAAGTGGCCCATTCTGTTAACGGTGAAAGTTTTATTTAAATATTGTTATTATATATTATTATTATTATTATTATTATTATTATTATTATTATTATTATTATTATTATGCCCTTCCCTGTTCTGCCATAAAACAGTAAGAACTTTGAATATGTGAAGAAATATTATTATTATTATTATTATTATTATTATTATTATTATTATTATTATTATTATTATTATTTTTATTATTATTGTACCCTTACCTGTTCAGCTGTAAAACAGTAAGTGCTTTGAATATGTGAAGAACTGTATTCGAGATCTTTGTATATGTAAATCAGAGTAGATTTTTGTATCACGTGACAAGCTCAACATCATATAGGACACCGAGCCGTCTGACTAACCAATTCAGATTTGTTTTTAGTATGTAACTGGATATGGTGAAAACACTTACTTTGACTCGTGCAAAAGAAAACATACAAAATGAATAAAGATAAAGAATTTTAGGCAAAACCAAGACTCAAGTTTAGATTAAACGCTGTCGATGAACTGCGCAGATTCAATCTCTTCTCTGCCTCGATGCTAAGCCTCCCATGTGTCAAGCTTTTTGCCAGGTTATCAGTTAATAACCTCTCCGGTAGGAAAGGAGAGCGGAGAGACAGAACTATTTTATTAACATGCAGGCAAACCCTCCTCCTCCTCCTCCTCCTCTCCCTTCCTCCTCCTCCTCCTCCTCCTCCCCTGCCCTCCTCCTCCTCCTCCTCCCCCTCCTCCTCCCCCTCCCCATCCCCCTTCTCCTCCCCCTCCCCATCCCTTCCCTCCTCCTCCTCCTCCTCATCCTTCCCCTCAACCTCCTCCTCCTCCTCATCCTCCCCCCCTCAACCTCCTCCTCCTCCTCATCCTCCCCCTCAACCTCCTCATCCTCCCCCCTCAACCTCCTCATCCTCCTCTCCCCCTCCTCCTCCCTCCTCCTCCCCTCCCCTCCCCTCCCCTCCCCTCCCCTCCTCCCCCCCCCCTCCTCCCTCCTCCTCCTCCTCCTCCTCCTCCTCCTCCTCCTCCTCCTGCCGTCATATACTGCGTGCCTTGTATTGGTGGGTGTTGTGTTCGAAAGCACAATAAATGAAAACCGAACGCTCACCAAACTGTCATGACACCCTGACGAGGTAATGGGTAAGACCAGTGTAGGAAATAACGTTGAGTTGTAACAAAGTATTTAGTTTTTGGTACTGATGATTTTGATAGGAAACATGTGTTGGAATCGTGCTCTTAATGATACTTTTTAAATAGGTTTATATAAGATATTTATATGAATATATATGTTACTTTTATAATTATAAAAATAAATTTTACTTACATAAATATAAATATAAATTTTACGTATATTTCATACAAGTAAATAAATATAAGATTATATGTATATGAATATACATTTTATTTGTATAAGTATAAGTATAAATATAAAATTTACTTATATAAATATAGATATAAATTTTACGTATATTTCATATAAGTATATAAATATAAGTATAAATTTTACTTATATTTTCATCTTTTCAAGTGATGAAATTTTGATTCTTTTGACGAAAACTCCGAGAAATAAAATTCCCAGATCACTCAGTCTCCTCTAAATTATACTTCTTGGGTGGAGTTTGATGGGCGGTTGTAATACAATCGTTCGATTTGACTACTAACGACCTGGTCGGCCTCTTTGCTTGAGTATTCAGATTACGCAAGGCAAAAATGTATGAAAGGTTTTCTTTTATCAGATTTGAAATGCTGATTTTGGAAGAATGAATAATAAGAATGAATAACCATTTGCCGGATTTTTCATTTTCATAGCTCGCCTTTTTCACGTGCTATATTTAGATTGCTGAACTGGAAATTATCATAATTTGCAATCGTTCTTTGCGTCGTCGTAAAACTGACATCATTTTTGTATGAGAGAATAACATTTTCATTATGTTTCATTGAAATTGTTGATTTTTTATCATGATTTATTTTCAGATCCTTCATTATGTGTTAGTAAATTGACACGATTTTTACTAGAATATCTGAGTTAGTTTGGAATATCTGGGTTAGTTTCTGTTCCGTAGTCAAACTGACATGAATATAAATTTTATTCATTATATTTACCGGAATATTTGAGATATTTCCCAGCGTCATAGCCAGACCGTCATGATATTCGCTGAATGTTTGAAATGATTCTCTCCCCGTCATAGCCGGACCGACATGGTTTTCGGTGGAATGTTTGAAATCCATTCCCCTGTTTCTCTGTCTCATCCAGAATGCTAAGATATTCGCTGGAATGAATGAGACAACGACGTTTACTGGAATGGATGAGACAACGAAGTTTACTGGAGTGGATGGGACAACGACGTTTACGGGAATAAATGAGACAACGACGTTCACTGGAATGGATGAGACAACGACATTCCCTGGAATGGATGAGACAGCGACGTTCCCTGGAATGGATGAGACAACGACATTCACTGGAATGGATGAGACAACGGCATTCCCTGGAATGGATGAGACAACGACATTCCCTGGAATGGACGAGACAACGACATTCCCTGGAATGGATAAGACGACGACCTTCGCTGGAATGGATGAGACAACGACACTCACTGGAATGGATGAGACTGTCACCCTTGTAGTAGTCAAACTTATATTGTTTCACTGGATGATTTCAGACTGTTATTAGTGTCGTATTCAGAATGACACGATATTCACCACAAAGTTTGAGATAGTTTCGTGCGGTGTAGTCAAACTGGAATGTTTGAAATCATTCATGACAGGAAAATCAGACCGACGTGATTGGCCTGTATCTACGATATGTGAAACTGCTAATTTTATCATATTTAGACTGAAATAATTATGTCTAGGATGAGTGAAATTGCAAATATTGTCGTATTCAGACTGACATGATTGTATCTACGATTTAACAACTGCTAATTTTATCATATTCAGACTGGCATGATTATATCTAGTATGTTTTGAAACCGCAGATTTTATCATATTCAGACCGACGTGATTATATCTAGGATATGTGAAGCTGCTCATTTTATCATATTCAGACTGACAAGGTTACATCTAGGATGTGTGAAACCGCTAGTTTTATCGTATTCAGACTGACAAGGTTATATCTAGGATATGTGAAAACGCTAGTTTTATCATACTCAGCCTGACATGATTATATCTAGGATATGTGAAACCGATAGTTTTATCATATCCAGATTGAAATTATTATATCTGTGATATGTAAAACCGCTCATTCTATCATATGCAGACTGACGTGATTATACCTAGGGTATGTAAAACCGGTCATTCTATCATATTCAGACTGACGTGATTATATCTAGGATATGTGAAACCGCTAGTTTTATCATTCAGACTCACATGATTATATCTAGAATATGTGAAACCGCTAGTTTTATCGTATTCAGACTGACATGATTATATCTAGTATTTTGAAACGGCCCATTCTAACATATTCAGACTGACGTGATTATTTTTAGGATCTGTGAAACCGCTCATTCTATCGTCTTCAGACTGACATGATTATATCTAGCATTTAGAAACTGCTAATTTTATATTCATACTGACTTGATTATATCTAGGATATGTGAAACAGCAAATTTTATCAAATTCAGGCTGACGTGATTATATCTAGTTTTTGAAACCGCTCATTTTACCATATTCAGACTAACATGGCTTCCAGGGAAACGTTTGGGAATTTTGCCCAGTATATATGATGTTTTAAACTGACAGGATTTATTCCAGAACGTTGATGTCAGTGGTAACATCATATTCAAAATGTTGGATTAGTTTTTTTTCTTCAGGAGTAAAGTGTGGCTCATTTTTTCGACGCTGGTATGCACGAGGCTTCCTTTTTGATACATTTTATTTATTTTTGAACTCTTTCAGTTGAGTTTTAGGTGTCAGTCATGCTTGTTGTTCAGCGTTTAAAACTGATGCGTGAAGCGCAGAGAAAGTTACTCTCTCTCTCTCTCTCTCTCTCTCCTCTCTCCTCCTCTCTCTCTCTCTCTCTCTGGTGTTGTGTATTAGGTGTCAGTCATTCCTCTTATTCATTCAGCTCAATAGCATTCTGCTCTCTCTCTCTCTCTCTCTCTCTCTCTCTCTCTCTCTCTCTCTCTCTCTCTCTCTCTCTCTCCTGTGCCTTTGAAAACTGATCTGGACAAATGATGAAGAAAAATAAAGCAAGATTTATTTTGGAAGAAATTCTTTATTTCCGAAAGGCTCTCTCTTCTCTCTCTCTCTCTCTCTCTCTCTCTCTCTCTCTCTCTCCTCTCTCTCCTCTCTCTCTCTCTCTCTCTCTCTCTTCTAGATGGTGAGCTTTAAAGCTTTCAGTATCTGATCGCATGTGTTAGCGAAAACGAATTTTCAAGAATATTAATGTCCGTTAATTACGTTACACGAAGTCGAGTCCATTTTTCTCGCAGAATTATGAGTTACTAATAATTATTATTTATTTGTGTTTCAGTTCTCACATTTATCACGATTTCACTTCACTTCCATAAATCGTATTTAACCGAGTTTTGCAGTTGCGAACTTCCGGACTCATTAATTCACATTTTATTGCGGATTTTTCCTCCTTATTTTTTATTTTTTGAAAATCATAAACGTTAGCTTCCGGACACAAACACATGGGGCCCCCGTTGTTTTCGGGTCTGATGGGATTTTGGTGGTAGGGAGGGGAGGGGTACTTTCTCTCCTAATGATGTAAACAATCCGTTCCATTGCAGCTTATTATCAAAACAGCGAACTTTGAGAATTACGTAACGTTTTACCAACCTTTTTGTTTTGATGACTTTTTTTTTTTGAAATTCATCGTTTCCTGAATGTCATTTTTAAAGTTGGGTCACCGTTTTAGTGCTCTGTGAAACATGAATTATATATGTACACGCGCATATGCAGTATATGTGTGTGTGTCTGTATATGTATGCATGCATGTATATATGTATGTATATGTATATATATATATGTATGTATGTATGTATATGTATATATATGTATGTATGTATGTATGTATATATATATGTGTATATATATATACTGTATGTATATATATACATTTATATAAATATAATTATATATATTATATAAATATGAACACACACAAATGTACCTTTACTGTTCGATGTGACGGTAATATAAGAGATGGTTGGGATGCAAAGTCCCTACCTCTGGGACGTTACGTACCATAAAGAGGCCCAGACCAAGTCACCTTATATGAAGTTACCTTTTTACATAAAAAGTCAGTGATGAGAAGGATTGGTCCCCAGGCTGGACGACGGTAAATCTAACCGTGGAGTTTAATATCCAACAGAAGAAAAATATGTGTGGGTAATATTGTTTTTTTTTTAATATAGGAAATTTATGTTTGTGTATGTGGTGAGGGGGAGGGGAAAGGTGTTTTTTGGGGATCATTCCTAGAGCGAGTGGGGAAGTGGATTAAGTCAAAACTGGAAGTAATGTGATTCAGGGGTTTTAAAAATGGCTGAAACTGAAGATCTGGCAAGAGAAAATGAAAAATGATTTCTTGTGGGAAGTCTCAACGATTGTGTTTGCTGGGGGAGAGGAGGAGGAGGACTAAGAAGGAAAAGTGAGCGCGTTGGATGACCTGAATGGAAAAGTTATAGTTGCGAGGAGAGAAAGAAGGAGAAATGGTTGGTGGGGGAACTTTGGAGTTCCCCAAGTGAAGGAAAACAGAATTCGGCGAAGTTTTAATTCAGAAAGAGTTGAGATCGCTGGAAGAACCTGGTTTCGAGATATGGGTGTACAAAAGTGGAAGTTAACTGGGAAGTCATTTTTCTTTCATTTTTGTTTTATATGTAACTAGAGACTAAGAGGTGGGATGAAATTTTATATATATATATATATATATATATATATATATATATATATATATATATATATATATATATATATATATATCTATATGTGTGTTTACTACGCTGCTATATTAACTATATATATATATATATATATATATATATATATATATATATATATATATATATATATATATATATATATATATATATATATATATATAATTTTATATATAATATATATATGTATATATATACTACATTTGTGTTTGTGTATGTAATTGTGTGTACCTATGTATGTAAGTATCTATTTGTGGTTCCTTGAACCCAATTTTACAGACCTTCACATTTCTACCCAACTATCCAAAAGATTTGTTAAGAGGGGTATGACAGACCTACCTCTCTCTCTCTCTCTCCCTCTCTCTCTCAGCCAATTTCTCCCCACATTTCACAGCAAGCTTCCCTCTTGTCGGATGCAATCAAGAAATATTAAGAGTGAAGGGAGATAGGAGTTACCCAAAAATAAGTCCCGTATCCTGAAAGTCTGAAGCTCGGCTCAGAATTCCAAAAGTTCAGAACCAAATAAGAGGAACGAAAATTTGCAGCTCTAGCTTGCTCAGAGAGAGAGAGATAGAGAGAGAGAGGAATTAAATTTGCAACTCCAACTTGCTCAGAGAGAGAGAGAGAGAGATAGAGAGAGAGAGAGAGAGGAATTAAATTTGCAACTCCAACTTGCTCAGAGAGAGAGAGAGAGAGAGAGAGAGAGAGAGAGAGAGAGAGAGAGAGAGAGAGGATTAAAGATGGTTACTGTAGGCCATGTTGGGGGATGGAAGGTTCTAAAGCACTCTTGTGTTACTTCAGTGTCCCTATCCAAAAAAAAAAATAATAATAATAATTCATAAACAAATAAATCAGGTCCATGCATACTTTTACAGTCATTGCTTGAAGACGTTTATTCTTTATGTGTTTCAAGAAGAAATCTAGTGCATTTGGGTCTGCTGATGTCCTTCCAGTTATTATTATTATTATTATTATTATTATTATTATTATTATTATTATTATTATTTTTATTATTATTATTATTATTATTTTTATTATTATTATTTTTATTATTATTATTATTATTATTATTATTATTATTATTATTATTATTATTATTATTATTATTATTATTATCAGGATTTTAAGTAAATAAGAAAGTGTAAATAACATTGAAAATATGCCCTTGTTTATATATTGTAATGTGTTAAGTCAATTTCAAGCTTGAATTGTTCTCGGTCAGTGTTTCACGTTAAACAAGGTCCTGGAATTCATCATTTCTCGCCGAGTGAATTTTAGAAGATAAAAATGCATTATAATGCAGAAAACGAATGTAGTGTAAGAAAAAATTCGCTTTGTATTAAAAAACAAGCGAGAAGAGAAAAGTTAACTCATTACATCAAGCGTGCTTTACGCTGTCGTTAAAGCACCCCCAAAAATATGCGGTAAATATAATTGGATGAACTTTTAATATTTTTTTCTATTAATTTTCATCATTTTCTTCGTTTTCCCACTTAAAAAAATATTTTTCTCTCAATTTTTTGTCAGATTCTTTTCTCATATTCGGAAAAAAAACATTTTTCTCTTTTTTTTTTTGTCAGATCCTTTTCTCTTGTTCGGAAAGCATGGGCTTTTATTTATTTTTTTTTTTTTACAAACATGAACAGATTTAGAGGAAACAGGGAAAACTTTTGCTGCTGTGTAGAAAACGTTTTAGGTCATGCTGAAAGCATTTGCCGAAAATGTCATTATTTTAGTGCTGTGTCGTTAGAGCGGTTCCATAAGGTACTGTGAAGAATATCTCTGTATTTTGTGAATTTCCACTAGAGGCGTCTGTGTTATGTATTTTTATTTTTATTTTTCATAATATATATATAATATTTATATATATATATTTTTTTTTCTGACTCACCACGGGACCAAACCCCGGTCTCTCGAGTGAGAGTCCAGGGCATTAGCAATTCGGGCACAAAGGTCACTCGAAAGACCGGGGTTCGGTCCCGTGGGGAGTCAGAAATTTATTTTTGTGAAACGCGTTCCATATGTTATATATTTATATGTCTATATACAGTATATATATTTATATATCAAATGGATTTTCATAGCCTCATAAGTATATTTTATTGACAGAGGACCAGAAATAAATCTGAAGTAAATTTAATCTATATATCTATCTAAGAGTAACAGACGTAATTGTAAATTAGGATCATTGCGAACGTTTTGTAATGAAGTGACTAATTTTCTGGAAGTGTTCTGCACCAGGTCTCATCCACAACTCAGCAATTGTAAGTGTGAATGTGGCAGTGCTCATTTTAAAGGCAAGTGTTTTTGGCCAGAGTTTCAACCCAGGCCATGCTGGGTTTTGGAAGCGTGAAAGGGTGGTTGTGCTAGGTGATTGAAATACAAAGGTAGGCAAGAGAGTATGATGTGTGTGGAAGTTCATTCAGTAAGTGAGAACGGAAAAAATCCTATAAATATGTTTGAGATGGGCTTTGATTTTGGAAATGCGTGTTTTCCAAAGAGAAGTATTTATATTTGGATTAAGAACCTGGAAAGGAGAGAGGTTTTGTGAGGTTATATATCAGTTCAAAATGGACGGAAGATCAGATATTTTGAAAGTTATATAGGTTTCATTCCAAGAAGCTCATTTCTAATTACTGTTTACCCAAAATGAACTTTCACGTTCTCTTTTCTCTCTCTATCTTGCCGAAATTAACCTTCACCATCTATTTATTGTGTTTTTCTGTTTTTTATTTTTGAAGATGTTTTCTCATGCGTCATTTCTGTTTCCTTATTCTTTTTCTCTTTTTGTCCACGGTCTGTTTTCCTCTGTTTTCCTTCCTTCGTATATCTGGTGTCCTTTCCTTTTATATTGGCGATACTCCCTCGGACTTTTTAAACGGTTTTCTCTGTCCTGTAGAGTGGATTTTCCTTTGATGGGTTTTTTTTTTTATTGTTTCTTTCGCTCGCCGTGTTTTTTCCTTTTCTTTTGATTGAACGCATGTTTGTTTTTCCGTGTTGCTGTTGTTGTTGTTGTTGTTTAGCCACCGCAAAGCCAGGGGAGGAGTCAGAAGTTATTGAATTGTTTGCAACTCTCTGTCTTGCCATGTTTTTTTTTTTTTTTTTTTTTTTTTGACGTGGGAGAATTAGATGTATTCCAGTCTTAGCACTCTAACTATTTTTTCTTATATGTTTGAATTGAGGGACAAGAACTGAGGTTGTTTTCATCCTCGAAATTTTATATATATATATATATATATATATATATATATATATATATATATATATATATATATATATATATATATGTATGTATATATGTATATATGTATATGTATATATATATATATATATATATATATATATATATATATATATATATATATCAGTATTTATATTCTTTTCACTAGCATACCTGTAAGCGATATAATTCGTCAGTCCGTTCTGTTGATGAATCCGATGTCAGCTTATTTTATCTTCCTCATTGTCCAACTTCAAGATGAGACGAGATGTTGATGATCTTCTTCAGATCCCAGAAACCTTCTGATTTTGGAGGAAACCATCAACAGTATACTACTATAAATTTACGTAATATTACTGCGTCCTCTGAATTACAATACGTTCGTCATATCTTTTAAATTTAGGAAACAAGACACAAATGATTTTGAGTTTAGGAAATCAGTGCCAGTGAATATTGGAGATAATATGTTTATGGTATGTATATTGTTCGATAAGATTTATTGGTTTTTGACATATTTACAAAAGGTCTACGTTTTAAGTTTTAATTACCATTTTGCAAAAAGTATTGATTTATTTTTTAATTGACTAACTAATTTATATTAGTAATACCTGCCGGTCATTTAAGAGAACGAGATATTCGGATGCTGGGACTTTGGTTGTCCATTGGCAAAAAATTTAACTAATTTGGCTGTACATTAGCAAGAAATTTAACCAATTTGGCTGTCCATTAGCAAGAAATTTAACTAATTTTGCTGTCCATTAGCAAGAAATATAACTGATTTTGGTGTCCATTAGCAAGAAATTTAACTAATTTTGCTGTCCATTAGCAAGAAATTTAACTAATTTGGCTGTCCATTAGCAAGAAATTTAACTAATTTTGCTGTCCACTAGCAAGAAATTTAGCTATTTTGGCTGTCCAATAGCAAGAAATTTAACTAATTTGGCTGTCCATTAGGAAGAACTTTCTGTCCATTAGCAAGAAGTTTAACTAATTTGGCTGTCCATTAGTAAGAAATTGAACTAATTTGGCTGTCCATTAGCAAGAGATTTAACTATTTTGGCTGTCCATTAGCAAGAAATTTAACTAATTTGTCTGTCCATTAGCAAGAAATTTAACTAATTTGGCTGTCCATTAGCAAGAAATTTAACTAATTTGGCTGTCCATTAGCAAGAAATTTAACTAATTTGGCTGTCCAATAGCAAGAAATTTAACTAATTTGGCTATCCATTAGCAAGAAATTT
This sequence comes from Macrobrachium rosenbergii, assembly GCF_040412425.1. Classification (NCBI taxonomy): domain Eukaryota; kingdom Metazoa; phylum Arthropoda; class Malacostraca; order Decapoda; family Palaemonidae; genus Macrobrachium; species Macrobrachium rosenbergii. The sequence continues at coordinate 43,090,925 of NC_089748.1, forward strand.
AACTAATACTAATTTTTCCATTTTTATGGTTTCCATCCTTAACATCCAACTGTTTTGTGGGTACCTAAATCAACAAAAGTGAATTTTGATTAAATCAGAGAATGAATTAAAAGACAAAAAAAAAAAGAAAATAATAAAAAATGAAAGGACAAGGTGCGGGATTTATTTACGTTCTGCTTGAAGTGAAGATTTCATATTTTGCTCCCAAGTTCCCAAGTCTTGGGAGGTACGCTTAGAAAAGGTTTATTGGTGTATGCAGACAAGACCCGGGTTTCAAAGAACCCGCGGCCAGTTTTAGCCAAACTTAGTCCGAAGAAATTTCCGTTTGAGGGCTTTCGGTATATTGCGGGACAAAGTTCTTGACCCTCAAGACAGGGGGGAGAGAGAGAGAGAGAGAGAGAGAGAGAGAGAGAGAGAGAGAGAGAGAGAGAATGAAGGCATGGAATGGCCATCTTGCTTATTGTGGGATTTTCCAGCTATATAATTTTGTATTTACACGTTGATTCAATTGTATTTTTATTCATGAAATCTTTTCTTTCAGAAGATATATATATATATATATATATATATATATATATATATATATATATATATATATGTATATGTATATGTATATATGTGAGTGTGTGTGTGTGTGTGTTTGAACACGCATGTGAATATGTCGTTTATATATATAATATATATATATATATATATATATATATATATATATATATATATATATATATACATACATATTATATATATATATATATATATATATATATATATATATATATTGTTCAGGTTTATCACCCGAGATCAGTCTTGACCTTCACTTAGATCAAGGTCAAAGGTCGCTGGATATGACACCAGAAACGCCATTCTGTGTGTTTAGGTTTCATTCAAGAAAAACATCAGCTTATTGTATACTCGCCACTAAAAAAAAAATACAAATGTATAAAAATCAACTTGAAAGCATCAGGATTTCCATCTTTATTGTCATACCATTCCTATGCATCGTTGTGGTTGTTGCTTTGTGGACGATTGACAATTTCAGTTTGATATACAGGAGTGAATTTATGAATTTCAGGAAGAATTCTCACAGCTGAAGCGTTTGTAGCTTGTTTCTGAAATGTTAGGTGTAGGCTATTTACGAAGTATTTTCCCCTAATCTCTCTCTCTCTCTCTCTCTCTCTCTCTCTCTCTCTCTCTCTCTCGTAGCTCTTCGTTAGGTGAGTCGGTAGAGCTGCGGACTGGCACTCGCTGGGCTGGAGTTCGATTCCCCGGCCGGCTGATGAAGAGTTAGAGGAATTTATTTCTGTGATAGAAATTCATTTTCTCAAGCAATGTGGTTCGGATTCCACAATAAGCTGTAGGTCCCGTTGCTATGTAACCAATTGGTTCTTAGCCACGTAAAATAAGTCTAATCCTCCGGGCCAGCCCTAGGAGAGCTGGTAATCAGCTCAGTGGTCTTGTTAAACTAAGGTATGCTTAACTTTTTTCTCTCTCGTAGAACAATACTGTTTCAAAATGTTTAAATTTCTGAACTCCTATTAGCTGGTCTGCTGGTATGGTCGCCAGTGTTGTGACATGCCGCTCAGGTGTCGCGAGTTCGCGCCTCCCCCAGGCCGATGAAGAAATCACTGGCTCTGTATCATGATCAGTTACTGCCGCAGTGTGTGTGGACTGCTGCGGTGGGAGGTTGAAACCAAAATTCTTTGGAAGCTTGAATTTCAAGTCATTGTCCCCTTTGATGTGCTTGCTCCATGTGAATAGGTTTCATCTACTGAAATAATAATAATAATAGAATTGTAGATTTCTTGTCAAGTTTCTTTGACAGCAATGTCTTGTTTTTGCTAAGCCATTTTTTGTCCTATTTACTAAAACATACTAAAATGCGATTTGAATAACCTAAACATTCTTGTGAAATGACAGGAAATACGGTTGTATTTTAATGAATTTAGGGAGTCTTATTATCTTCGGTATTCACTAGATTTTGCCAACGCAGAATGAAGAACGTGGGATCAGTCGTTGCCGATAAAACTCGAGACCGGGATTGTATTTTCCAGTCCTCAGAAAAACGAAAATGAACTCAGCGGACTGTTCGCTAATCAGGCCTCTCATTAAGATGATTATGATTTTAGATCACCCTCCTCCTCCTCCTCCTCCTCCTCCTCCTCCTCCTCCTCCTCCCTCCTCCTCCTCCTCCTCCTCCTCCTCCTCCTCCTCCTCCTCCTCCTCCATCTCTATCCGTCTTTGATATTTTTATTTGTTTCCTCGACTTATTCAGGATTTTGGTGCTTATAATGCGCTATTTCGGAATGTAATTTCAAGTGTTTGTAAATTTATAATTACTATGTCTTTTAAGTGTTGGTGAAATACAGTTAGATTTCGCTATTATCTTTTACCCTTTATTGTGGCTATAAAGGAATGATGTCTTCCATACATCTCGGTCCCCATTGCGAACCTCATTTATTCATTTTTCCACAGAAGCCGCACCTTTTAATGATTTGCATTCATAACTGTACTGCCATTTGCATCATAATTTGTATTTGGAAATTCAATCCTTGCCCCAACTCGCAAGACATTGCGTGATGTTCCAACATCATTCATCATTATTAAACTTCCTGCTCATACCTGACGTTAGAACGTTTGTCAGCTTTTAACGTCATGCGCGATCTCACAGCGTCCGTTCTGACCTTCCAAAGATCGTATGTGACCTCACACTATCATGGCGGGCCTCACAACATGACCCTACATCGTAGTCCATGCGTGATCTCACATTACAGTATCCCAAAACGACCTCACATTACAGTATCCCAAAACGACATCACATTACAGTATCCCAAAGCGACCTCACATTACAGTATCCCAAAACGACCTCACATCGCAATCCATGCGTGACCTCACATTACAGTATCCCAAATCGACCTCCAGGCGTCCCATCCATGCCAGAGCTTTTCATGTGCATTTCACATCATTTCACATCATTTCACATTCCCAGTTTTTATTGTTTACCGGCGGTGCTGTGCCCTCGCATAAGAGAACAGCTAAAGAGATGCATATTTCTCCAGCGGCGTCGAGATTCCCCTCAAGGATTTTCAATCTTCCGAAGAAGACCCTCGCATCCGAATCTCGCGCCGGGCGGGTCTCTCTCTTTTTTTTTTTTTTTTTTTTTTTTTTAACATGGGCGCGCCTGCCTGGTGATATCTATTGTGTGGGTGCCAATGGGTCCCCGTTGTGTGGGCTAGGAAAGGGCCAGACGAAATCAGATGAGGTTTTGGCATCTGATATTAAAATGAATATTAATGCCAGGGTATCAGTCGCCATAGATCCTGCTCATTTTTTGTTAGCAGGAGATTAACAAAAACCTTTATATTTGGCCTCAACATTTTTCCTGTGTTTTGTTAATGATTTTTGCAGTTGATTTTTGTTTTCAAATTTTTATCGTGAGTGTTTGTTAATTTTATTAACTCTGCTTTCTCTTCAGTCCTCGTAATTTTAAAAGCAGGGCGAAACACATTTGGGATTGCTCATCAAAAATGGGTAGACCTTGCCATGTAGTGAGGTGAGATATCACTGTAGAAACAATTTTCCTTTCTTTAAACCGCCTTTTGGGATTTAAAATGATGTTGGGAGTCTCGATGAGCAGCCCACTAACCTTCTGTTTTGGGAAATAGTAATTTTTCACCTTGAGGGGTTTTGATTCCTGAAGTTTAGTATAATTTCTTGTAAAATTTTTTTTTTTAGAACATTTCAATTAAAAATGTATGATTCATAACAGTTCCTGTAAATGCCCCCCTTTTTTATTAGATTATTGCATTAAATTTTCATGATTTTCATTAGTTCCTACAAATTGTTTTTTGTAATGTATTGAAATTTTATGATTTACATCAATTCCTATAAAAGCTTTTTGTTAGATTATTGTATTAAATTTTTTTATTTACATCAGTTCCTATAAAAGTTTTTTGTTAGATTATCGTATTAAATTTTTTTATTTACATCAGTTCCTATAAAAGTTTTTTTTAAGATTATTGTTTAAAATTTTGTTTTACATCAGTTCCTGTAAAAGCTCTTGTTTTTTTTTATAGTATCGAAATTTTATGATTTACATGAGTTCCTATAAAAGTCTATTTCTTGTTAGATTATTGGACTAAAATGTTTTTATTTACATAAGTTTCTGTAAAAGTTTTTTTATTTTGTTACAATATTATATTAAAATTGTATGATTACTCTCCATTTCCTGTCACGATAAAGGTCTGTATTAACCGAATTTGTCACAGGGCCACTGTGACAAGTCGTGTATTTCCTGATCAGGGGAAAATTCTAAGTTATTTGGCGATGAATGTCTCGCATATGTTCAGGCTGATATTCATTTATTCATTCTCATTTCAAGCCCCAAAAGAGCAGCTCTCCAGATGGAGCTGTCAAACCAATAAGCCGGATTTGAACTTGAAAGGAAGTTTGTTAGCGAATATTAGCATTCCCCAGTCACTTGGTCCATAGACTAAGAGGTATCAAAATGATGCCAAATAAAACTTACTTATTAGTGATCCTCTTTTTCAAGACAAGCCTCTTCTTTTTCCTCTTACTTTTCGTCTTCTTCTTCTTCTTCTTCTTCTTCTTCTTCTTCTTCTTCTTCTTCTTCTTCTTCTTCTTCTTCTTCTTCGCATTGGGCCTTTGTTTGGCTGTAAGATAAATTGAGGCTCAGGTCAAAAGGTCAAGGTCATTTGATGTTTGAAACCAGCGGTCGAGATAATAATACTAATTTAAGGGCTTTAAGTATTGATTATTGAGGTTCCTTTGGCTGTTGAGATAGCGGTGTGGGGTTATATGATAAAGGAAAATATGTGTACTTCTTTCAACTTCTTTATGTTACTGACGTACGTATTTGTCACTGCTTTGATAAGTATTTGAAGAGTATCCAGTCTTTACAAAAATGATTTTAAGAGAGTGGTTTATATCTGTCACCTTCTCTGGTCTTTTATTTATTTATTTTTTTTTTTTTTACCCCGTAGGGGGGTAGTGCCGTCAGTGCACCTTATAGGTGCAATGTAGGCATTACTTAAGGGTCTTTGCAGCGTCCCTTCGGCCCCTAGCTGCAACTGCTTTCATTCCGTTTACTCTACCTCCGTTCATATTCTCTTTCTTCCACGTTACTGTCCACCCTCTCTTAACCATTGATTCATAGTGCAACTGCGAGGTTTTCCTCCTGTTACACCTTTCAAACTTTTACTGTCAATTTCCGTTTCAGCGCTGAATGGCCTTAGTTGCCCCAGTGCTTGGCATGTATGCCTAAAATCTATAAATCATTCAATCTATAAATCAATTCTGTTTATTTTTTCCTCATTTTTATTCCAGCAATTTGTTTTCCTTTCCTGTGTTTTTTGCGCTGTTTCATTTTAATTTCTCTTGACTAATTTATGCAGCCATTAATAATTCTGTTATTTGCGCTGTTCTAAATAGAATTGCATCCTGTCAAATATGTGGTTGGGGAGTTTCACTAAACCAAGGACTCAGCTTGTACAAATAATTGAGATGGCCATGTTTCTGTCATTTTGTAAGTTCTTTCATTTTAAATTACATCTCTAGTCACCGATTGAGTTGAATTATTGTAACAGATATATAATCACATAATGTTATTATTATTATTAGTATATATTCAGAGGATGAACCCTAGTCATATGGAACCAGCCCACCACAGGGGCCATCATTGGCTTGAAATTCAAGCTTCCAAAAAGTAAGTATACCTTAGTTTTACCAGACCACTGAGCTGATTAACAGCTCTCCTAGGGCTGGCCCGAAGGATAAGAATGCGGTGTAGTTACGAAGAAAAAGGAGGAAGTAAAGAAGAATACAGAAAGAAGAGATCTCGCTTATCAAAAAAGAAAAAATAAACTAATAAACGGGAACAGAACGAGGCTTGTACGTGTAAATAAGGACGGGTAAACATTAAAATTCTCATGAAGTTTAAAATATAGCGGAATAAACTGCTAACGTTCGTTTTACTTTTGCCGTTATCAAAGAAAATGGCTAACCTACAGAAAACGCTTCTCTCTACAATCTACAACAGCTTAGTGGAAAAAGCAATATTACATTTTACGGTCTCTAGTTGCAGATGCGGTAAATTGCCTTTGGATGGGCTTGCGTGCAGGGAGATAAATATGAATGGGTAATATCGTAGTTTTCTTTTTTTTTTTTTATTGGAGGGGGCGAGATAGTTGTCTCTGATATCCGTAATTTTTTTTTTTTTTTTTTTTTTTTTTTTTTTTTAGTGTAATATTACCTCAACCTATTTTGAGATAGTTAGGGATTTTCAGTTGCAGAATGTTGCCTACAGTTTTGCGTAGGGATTTCTGTTTGTTTTTATGTTGAATCTCTCTCTCTCTCTCTCTCTCTCTCTCTCTCTCTCTCTCTCTCTCTCTCTCTTTTTTACATATTGGGTCTTTTGGATTCAGGTGGCTTATATACATTATATTCTCTCTCTTACATATTGGGTCTTTTGGATTCCAGGTGGCTTACATTATATTCTTGAATTTTCTCTCTCTCTCTCTCTCTCTCTCTCTCTCTCTCTCTCTCTCTCTCTCTCTCTCTCTTCTCTCTCTCTCATGTTAGGTCTTATGGATTCCGGTTGACTTACAAAAATCCTTGATTTTTTTCTTCAGATTCCTTTCATAGTCATTTGTGGATTCCTGATTACCATCGTAAAGTCCTGTTGCATCTTATGATTTTGTCGTATTTAGTTATTTCGGCCTCTTTGTACTTTCGCAGGATTTTATTGTAATTCCTGTAAAGATTCAAGCGGCGTTTTTCCCATATTCCTTATAGGATTCATGTGAGATATTTGTGAATGGGTTTTGAAATTTGTGGTTTATGTATGTTTGGTTTCTTAAATTATGTTCTTTTCGGTTTATTTTTAATACCTTCTAGATTTTATGAGCGATTTCTTAACCCACCCACACACACACACACACACACACACACACACACACACACACACACACACACACACACACACACATATATATATATTTTTTTTTCTGTTGGTGTATGGATTCCTGGTCGGATTGTGACTTTCCAACTCCACAGATTCTTGTATATCCTTTATGGAATTCTTTCTTAAGGGCTTGTAAGCGAAATGAGCCCAAACTTTAAAGAATTCCCATAAAGCTTCCGAACCCGGGGCCTTCGAGTGTGTGGTACATCCGAACTGGGATTGCCCATTTTTGAGAAAACTATTGTGCCGGCTTTGTCTGTCCGTTCGCACTTTTTTCTGTCCGCCCTCAGATCTTCAAAACTACTGAGGCTAGAGGGCTGCAAATTGGTATGTTGGTCATCCACCCTCCAACCATCAGACGTACCAAATTGCAACCCTCTAGCCTCAATAGTTTTTATTTTATTTAAGGTTAAAGTTAGCCATAATCGTGCTTCTGGCAACGATATAGGATAGGCCACCATGGGCCGCGACTCATATAGAATTTTACAGAGACCACCGAAAGATAGATCTGTTTTTGGTGGTCTTGATTATACGCTATAGAGGCTGTACAGAAAACACTATTGCGCCGAAAAAAATTTGGCGCATTTTTTACTTTTTTATTAATTTTTTATTTATTATTATTATTATTATTATTATTATTATTATTATTATTATTATAATTTTTTTTTTTTTTTTTTGCAATTAGAAACTATCAAATGAAATGGATGAAAGGTAACAAGAGCCACTGTTTAGCTCAACAAAGGCACCATAAATATAGGTACGCTTTAATTTAGCATCGATTTTAGCTCATATCAATGGTTTGCCCCGTTAGGGGGGCGGGGCGTAGTGCCATCAGCGCACCTCATGCGGTGCACTGTAGCCATTACCTAAGGTCCTTTGCAGCGTCCCATCGGCCCTTAGCTGCAACTCCTTTCATTCCTTTTACTGTAACTCCGTTCATATTCTCTTTCTTCCATCTTACTTTCCACCCTCTCCTAATATATTTTTCATAGTGCAACTGCGAGGTTGTCCTCTTGTTGTTACGCCTTTCAAACCTTTTTTACTGTCAATTTCCGTTTCAGCGCTGAATGACCTCATAGGTCCCAGCGCTTGGCTTTTTGCGTAGGTTTTGTATACTATTAATACTACTAGTACATATCAATGGTTTGGGGGCGTACGCTTATATATATATACGCTTATGTGTATATATATATATATATATATATATATATATATATATATATATATAGAGAGAGAGAGAGAGAGAGAGAGAGAGAGAGAGAGAGAGAGAGAGAGAGAGAGAGAGAGAGAGAGAGAGAGAGAATCAAAGGACTCAAGATAATGCTTCCAGTTTTTCTTTTATCGGGAAGCTTGTATCATATATTTCCGTCCTTGATGAATATATATATATATATATATATATATATATATATATATATATATATATATATATATATATATATATATATATATATATATATATAATGTACATACATATATATTATGTATGGATGTAAGCATGTATTTATACTTTAATCTCTGCAAGATCATCTACATCAGAGGGCGGTAAATAAACGGTACACGCCTCTGATAAAGAAAAGAGTAGGAGACAATAATTATTTAGGTGCTTTTGTCACCATCTCCAGAAAATTCGGAAAAAAGAAGCAAACAAGGTGGACATGAAAAGAAAAATGATAAAGAAGAGGATGAAAGAGAACGAGAAGGACGTCAGACAAAAGCATGGCTGAAGGCTGCTACTTCTCCGGTGACTTCAAAAGGTCTTCAGCCTGAAGATCTGAAGACTGACGGTCAGTCTCCGAGCTCATCTGCTCTTGCGTTGGGAGGAAAACTAGGTTAATTCGATTTTTTACTTTTCTGTAAAAGGAAACTACTGTGCCGGCTTTGTCTGTCTGTCCGCACTTTTCTGTCCGCACTTTTTCTGTCCGCACTTTTCTGTCCGCACTTTTTCTGTCAGCCTTTTTCTGTCAGCCCTCAGATCTTAAAAACTACTGAGGCTAGGGGGCTGCAAATTGGTATGTGGATCATCCAAACTCCAATCATCAAACATTCCAAATTGCAGCCCTCTAGCCTCGGTAGTTTTGATTTTATTTAAGGTTAAAGTTAGCCATAATCGTGCTTCTGACAGCGATGTAGGATAGGCCACCACCGGGCCGTGGTTGAAGTTTCATGGGCCACGGCTCATACGGCATTATACCGAGACCACCAAAAGATTGATCTATTTTCGGTGGCCTTGATTATACGCTTAAGCGGCTTTACAGAAAACGTGATTGCGCTAAATAAACTTCGGCGCATTTTTACTTGTTTGTTTTTTTTATTTCTTATATAGTGATCTATTGTATTAATTAAAGCCTAAATTTATTCTGGGAAAATCATGTTTTATTTCTTTTAGAATTTTGGGATGACTCGTAAATTTTTTTTAATATCACAAGTATAATTTTTTCTTTATTTTCTCAGAATTTTAGGTATTGTGTGCGCGGATTCTTTTCATAATTCTTTATGAATGATGGAATGTATTAGGTCAGTTGTAATTCTTCCTTTCCTTCAGTATTCCATTCCGTGTAGCGCTTTCATTTTCATTACCATGTTCAGTTACTTTCTTTTTCATTACCATCTTCCGTTCTTTTCATCTCCATTTGCATTCGTTCATCTCTTTTCTTCTGACTTTTTTATTAGTCTTTCTTTCCATTTCCCCTCCATTCATCCGTTTTCTTTCCATCCCATTTCCATTCTTCTCACTCTTTAACATTTGCATTTCCGTCCGTCCCTTTTATTCCATCTCTTTCCATCCATTCATCCGCTTTCCCTTCCACCTCCCTTTCAGTTGATATTTCCATCCATCCATTTACATCCTTCTCCGTCCGTCCTCAACTCTGCTGCAGTAAAATTGAGAGAATCATGTTTGCATGTTGCCTGACCTGGAATGTGAACTTGCTGGAGGTCATCCGTTTTCCGGTAGTTTTTCACGAAAAAAAAAAGTTTTCCTCTTTGGTTTAATTTATAAAAACTGTTTACACATTTTTCATTTTATTTAGGGTATGTGCCAATGGGCCATTGCCATGTTTCCCTGTAGCTGCCGAATCGAAAAATAGAGATATGGGCCAGCGGTGGTACCCATCCGGATTTAACCCTCTAGCTGCAACCTCTTTCATTCCTTTTACTGCACCTCCATTCGTATTATCATCCATTTTGCTACCCACCGTAACAATTGTTTCATAGTGCAACTGCTTTGAGGTTTTCCTCCTGTTACACCTTTCAAGCCATTCTACTCTCAGTTTCCCTTTCAGCGCTGAATGACCTCCTAGGTCCCTGTGCTTGGCCTGTGGCCTAAATTTTATATGCCATTCCATTCCATCTGGTTTTACGTAGCGGTGAAGCTCTTTTAACAAAGGAAAATCCAAAGAGCACCTAACGAGAAAAGGGGAAATCTCCATTGCTAGTTTTTCTACTTAGTTCGTCTTTTTTGTTAAAGTATTCCTTTTGATTTCCTCAAACCTGGTCTTGGAAATTAAGGACAAGGTATTTTTCCACGTATCTGTTACCTGCAGGCAATACTTAGGTTCTTTGCAGCCTCCCATCCTAGCTGCAACCCCTTTCATTTCTTTTAATCCTCCTCCGTTCACATTCTCTTTCTTCCATCTTACGTTCCACCCTCTCCTAACAATTGTTCCACCATTATTTTCAACAATGGCATCATCGGTCCTAGCGCTTGGCATTTATCCTAAATGTTATAATCAAATTCAGTTTCACAGGAAAAAAAACAAATCAGTGATTCGGTATTATTTCGAATGTACTGTGGTTGCGTTATGTCATTTTCAATGTGCATATATGCGATATAAAAGGCCACATCACGTGTCCGCATATTACCGTATGTCTTAATTGAATGCCTGAGCATTCATTTGTGTATCTAGTGCTCAGTTGACTGTGGTGGGTTTTACCTAGGGGGGGCCAACAACCTCATGCCGTAAGGCTTGCTGAGAAAGGATGGGTCACGGACTTATAACAATATATATATATATATATATATATATATATATATACATATATACATACATACATACATACATACATACATACATACATACATACATACATACATACATACAATTACTAACAGGACCTCATTCAAACTGGATGGCATCTAGTGGAGATATTTATTCAGAAAAAGTTACAAGCTTTCCAGGACAAACAGTCCTCATTATCAAGTATCCGTACATACATACACCTCTGCCATTGCGTGCTTGTTGCGTGATGGTATCTTGATCATAAAATAGGTAAAGTAATCAGGGAATCTCTCAAACTTGAGATTTTGTCGTAGTTATTATTTATGCATTAGACGGTAAATAGTACAGTCATTATAGTGAAATTTAATGGCTTGATTATTATAATGATATATTATGGCATGGAATCTCAAGTGATATTGGAAGGATAAATTATTTACTTCCTTACTGAACATTTATGTGAAATGTAGATTGAGATAAAACCAAGTTAGATGTAAATAAAAACGTCAGCTAGACTGATTCAACCAGGTGTTGATGCAATAAAAGCACTAAAATCCAGGTGCTTGCAAGAAGAAGAAGAAGAAAGATACGCATGAAATAGAATCAGTAATAAATAACAGATAAAATTGAGGCCAGCATAGATTAGACAAAGTTGGATAGTAACCGTAAAGACAAACTTACACGCAGGTAAACGCAGGTAAGACCGACAAAGGCGGCTGCTTTGTGAGTGGAATAAGACCACCACCTCGTAACCGGGGTCTTTAAATGGGAGGTAAACAAACATTGCAGCAGCAGCAGAAAAGCCCTAGCAACCAAATGCATCTGTTAGGTAGGTCGGCCGTTGCTATGACGGCGAAGGCTATTGTTTCGTGGCGTGGAGTGGCAAATACCGATTGATGTTTCGAGGGAAGGGAAAGAAACCTTCAGAGAGAGGGAATTTGGATTTGAAAGGAGTTGGTGTTGCTCTCGTGAACTTGGGAAATTCAGAGGACCTGAGGCATTAATGGGGAAATTCAGAAGACGTGAGGCATTAATTGGGAAATTCAGAAGACGCGAGAGATTACATGGGAAATTCAGATGACCTGAGACATTGATGGGGAAATTCAGAAGACCTGAGACATTGATGGGGAAATTCAGAAGACCTGAGACATTGATGGGGAAATTTAGAAGACCTGAGACATTGATGGGGAAATTCAGAAGACCTGAGACCTGAGACCTTAATGAGGAAAATCAGAAGACCTGAGACATTGATGGGGAAATTCAGAAGATCTGAGACCTTAATGGGGAAATTCAGAAGACCTGAGACATTGATGGGGAAATTCAGAAGACCTGAGACATTGATGGGGAAATTCAAAAGACCTGAGACCTTAATGGGGAAATTCAGAAGACCTGAGACCTTAATGACGAAAATCAGAAGACCTGAGACAGTGGGGAAAATCAGAAAACCTGAGGCATTAATGGGAAGATTTAGAAGACCTGAGGCATTAATTTGGAAATTCAGAAAGATCTCAGACATTATTGGGGAAATTCAGAAGACCTGAGGCATTAATGGGAAAATTGAGAAGACCTGAGACATTAATTGGGAAATTCAGAAAGATCTGAGACATTAATGGGGAAATTCAGAAAGACCTGAGACGTTAATGGGGAAATTCAGAAAGACCTGAGACGTTAATGGGGAAATTCAGAAAGACCTGAGACGTTAATGGGGAAATTCAGAAAGACCTGAGACGTTAATGGGGAAATTCAGAAAGACCTGAGACGTTAATGGGGAAATTCAGAAAGACCTGAGACATTAATGGGGAAATTCAGAAGACCTGAGACATTAATTGGGAAATTCATAAAGATCTGAGACGTTAATGGGGAAATTCAGAAAGACCTGAGACATTAATGGGGAAATTCAGAAGACCCGAGACGTTAATGGGGAAATTCAGAAAGACCTGAGACATTAATGGGGAAATTCAGAAGACCTGAGACATTAATTGGGAAATTCATAAAGATCTGAGACGTTAATGGGGAAATTCAGAAAGACCTGAGACATTAATGGGGAAATTCAGAAGACCCGAGACATTAATTGGGAAATTCAGAAAGATCTGAGACATTAATGGGGAAATTCAGAAAGACCTGAGACGTTAATGGGGAAATTCAGAAAGACCTGAGACGTTAATGGGGAAATTCAGAAAGACCTGAGACGTTAATGGGGAAATTCAGAAAGACCTGAGACGTTAATGGGGAAATTCAGAAAGACCTGAGACATTAATGGGGAAATTCAGAAGACCTGAGACATTAATTGGGAAATTCATAAAGATCTGAGACGTTAATGGGGAAACTCAGAAAGACCTGAGACATTAATGGGGAAATTCAGAAGACCTGAGACGTTAATGGGGAAATTCAGAAAGACCTGAGACGTTAATGGGGAAATTCAGAAAGACCTGAGACATTATTGGGGAAATCAGAAAGACCTCAAACATTAATGGTAGATTGAGTAGGCTGTGATAATTCGAGGGAAACCAGAGAGAGAGAGAGAGAGAGAGGGAGGTTAATTAGTCAATTCAGGAAAGGATTATCGATTAAGGTAACGGTTGCTGGTATCGCAATTATAATGGAAGAGTCTGGGCTGTTTTAGAATGCTAAATAAATCTACATAACGGGGCCCTTAGGCGGACAAGAGAGATTGATCCGATGAAAAACAATAACGCTTCATTAATGGAGGAAGATCTCTCTGTGTAACCTAATATGCCCTTGGCTTTAATCGTATTTCAGCCTCTGTGCGTGTGTGTGCATGTGTGCGTGTGTGTGTGTGTGTGTGTGTGTGTGTACGTGTACTGCCTGAGGTGTAGTCTATGCGGGCAGTTATTAACAAAGGAATTAGGGACCCGAGCACGCAACAAACTCCCCACAAATTGGTGCATTTTATGGCGGGGGGAAGGTTGGGAAGGGGGAGGATTGAAGGGGAGGGGAGGGTCCTAACCTCCTCCTCCTCCTCCTCCTCCTCCTCCTCCTCCTCCTCCTCCTCCTCCTCCTCCTCCTCCTCCTCCTCCTCCTGCCGGCACTCAAATAGGGTCGGGGATTCGGAAACCATGTTTTGAAAAGGAGAAGAAACTAAAAAAAATAAAAGTGGAAGTTTGAAACTAGGAAATTCTTTCATGATATCGCTTTGATGGAAGTGAATAAACTGTTTTTCTTTTATTTGTTCGGCGTTTTAGCAGCTGATAGTTTTGTGATGTACCCCGGAACGAATTGCTGTTGGACAAGTGTATAATTAATCGTTTTCTTATAATGTGTGTATGTATATATATATATATATATATATATATATATATATATATATATATATATATGTATATATATATATATGTATATATATATATATATATATATATATATATATATATATATATATATATATATGTATGTATATATATATATATATATATATATATATATATATTTATATATATAAATATATATGTGTATATATATATTATATATTATATTATATTACACACACATTATATAGTATTTCTCTATCTGTTCCTTGATGGCCGTCCGGTACAGCACCTAATTCCTTCTTTGCGTGACACATTGCACAATGGATTTAATGGAGTGTGCAGAGGAGAGCTTTTTACATGCCAGGAAACGAGACCGGGACTTCTCATTAGCCAGCCGGAAAAAGTTACAGTTATGAAATGGAGCGGAATGCAATATTTAGGTCCCAGGCCAAGCGCTGCGACCTAAGAGGTCATTCGGCGCTGAAGGGGAAATTGAGAGAGTAAAAAGGTGTGAAAGGTGTAAGGAGGAAAGTCTCGCAATTGTTAGGAAAGGGTTAAGGAGAGTAGGATCAAAGAAAAAGAATATGAACGGAAGTACAGTAAAAGGAATGGGAGGGGTTGCAGCTAGGGGCCGAAGGGACGCTGCAAAGAACCTTAAGCAATGCTTACAGTGCACCGCGTGAGGTGTACCGACGGCATTACTGCCCTAAAATGGAAAACTGCAGTATCTGCAAAATTTTCGAAACTGAGATATGCCACCTACTGGGCTCGTGAAACACTCAATACACAAGTTACTGCAGTTTCAGAATGATTCTTCAATGCTTTCCACGAGTATTTAGAGGGTCCCATTTGCAGTATCTGCAAAATCAGCAGTAAGGCAAGGGAGTACCTACCATTTTTCTCAGTTTTGTATTTTTGCAGATACAGCAATCTTCCATTGTGGGGCACATTACCCCTCTAAGGGGAAAAGTTACAATTATGGCGAGGGGCTGAGAGATTATTGCCATACGTTTGCCTGTGTTTATCGAGCAGAGGTTTGCAGTTCTTAGGCCTTTTATTTGCATTGTTATAATTTTTATTTGCTTTAAGAAATCTCTTACTTTAATTTAGCGTAGGAAGGAATTGGTAATGGCTTCAATGGGAAAATATTTCATAAGTTTTAAGTCATTTGTGTTGGGAGTTTCCCTGTGTTCGTGACATTGTCACTATTATTATTATTATTATTATTATTATTATTATTATTATTATTATTATTATTATTATTATTATTATTATTATTATTATTAAAAGCCAAGCTGCAGCCCTAAATGGAAATACAGAATGCTATAATATGGAAAGCAACCCAGTACAGGAAAAGATAATGAGAAATTAAGAATAAACTGGGAAAGATCAATAACAGGAACTCAATGAAGATGAATATCAAAGTCAGTAGGACAAAATATCAAATAAACTATGAAGTGAGGCTGATATTACCCTGCTCAACAAAATAATAATAATAATAATAATAATAATAATAATAATAATAATAATAATAATAATAATAATTTGCACTAAATTTGAATGTCTGACGTGCCATCGATTCAAAGTACACGACCAAGATCATTAAACAATTCAGTAACAACGTGAACATATTTTGGGAAAATTCCCGTAAAGAAATTCAACTACGGCAAGGCCATGTTTTGAGGGTGGGATCAGTGAAAAGAGAGTGCTTTAACTAAAGTCAGAATTTGATGACCTCATAAAAAAAACAGTAAATGTTCCTCCATTAATCAGACACTTTTTTTTTTTATTTACCCCCTGTTGGCAATAGCAAGTTCACGTGACTTTTGTCTTCGAATTAGTGAGGTGAAGCAGCATTGGTACTGGTTAGTAAGTGGACGGGTGGCCGATGTAGAGGACCAGTTTTTTAAACCTTCGAAGCGATAGATACATTTGTATATATATATACATATATATAGTACGTATGAATACCTGTTGTTATCGCTGAAAGAAAGAAATTCTTCAGTACTTTTATACCTCATTCTAAATGTTTTTTTGTGTGATTCAGATCAAGGAGTAAAAAAAAAAATCAGCTTCATTTGCAAAGAAGGCTGCTTGCCGCGTTGAGCATTTTAAGGGGGGTCTATAGATTAAGATAACCCAAAGTTACTCACTTTCTTGCATTGTTCAGAAACAATGGGAGGCCATGAATTAAGGAGGAGGCTCGGTGGAAACCCCCTTGTTGGCTTAGGGAAGCAACTGCAGAGAGCTCTTGCATTAATTGCAAGGCGTGTTGTTGTCTTACGAACTTCAGAGCTTGAATACCTGATACTTTCTCGTTATTTTTTGTTTATATGGAGTTATTTTGCGAGATACATTCTCGTGAATTTCTTGGTTATTTGCAGTTATTTTGTGAGACAATTCGGCGTTATTCGTATGCGTTTGGTTGTGATAGTTTTAATTTTTTAAAAAAATTATTTTTAGAAAATTACGAATATCAACATTTTCCAAAGGTATATCTCTACTGAAATTGGTCGTATTAATGGCGGTTTGGATTAAACTGTACTTTAAAAATACACCTTTACTTTCTGCTTTGCTGGGTCTGTCAGTAATGTCTACCCCTTCCTATGAGAAAAGGAAGTTGGATAACATTTAATGCAGTCGAGCCGAGACAGTTAAGTAAAACCTGTCTGGCGGTCTATTCACACCTTAAGCGATTGGTAATTTCAATCATCTGTAAGCCACTGGACTCGTTTCTTGCAGTGGTGGTTCAACCGTTGTGTAGCTCTCCGAACTCCTTTAGTACAAGTTTGCAGCCTGTCTGGGAAGGTCCGTTGTGTGGGGTGGTACCATAGGTACATTGGTTGATTAGGAAGTCTCTCTCTCTCTCTCTCTCTCTCTCTCTCTCTCTCTCTCTCTCTCTCTCTCTCTCTCCTTTGGCATCTCTGACCTTATCTCCTTGTAAAATATAATCTTCATGAATTACGTAACCTTCTCTCAGAAGTGGTATACCATGAGAGAAAATAAATGGCCTACGGTTGAGTCTGATTTTAGCCACTGCTTTCATCATTAATCATCTTGATCACATGAATAATCACCTTTGCCTCCAAAGGCGTGCGACGAAAAGGGATTTATCTTTTAACCTTTTACTTTACCTCCATTCCACTTCCTTTCTGCACTCTTGCTATCCAGCCACCCCAAACTCCCTCTTTTCATTGTCCAAAGATCTGGATGGCTGATAGTGGCCCCAGTGCTTCGCTTTGTGGCAGATTTCCGTAAATCAGTTAATCAGATCTAAGGGATTATGTAAAGTTCAGCCACTTACGTCTTCCTCTTGTTTTCACTTTCACCTGTCTCCACTTCTGTTCAGGTTCGTAGTCCTCATACAAAAAGATTTTGGGTCTTTCAACTCGTTTGGTAGTGCAAAGAATATAAATTCAGATTATACTAAATAGGTGACCAGTTCTGAACCTGCTTACTAAAATAGGTGACCAATTCTGAACTTGCTTACCAAATAAGTGACCAAACCAGAACCTGCCTACTAAAATAGGTGACCAATTCTGAGCCTGCCTACTATATAGGTGACCAATTCTGAACCTGCCTACTAAAATAGGTGACTAATTCTGAACCTGCGTACTAAAATAGGTGACCAGTCCTGAACTGAACCTGCTTACTAAAATAAGTGACCAATGCTGAACCTGCCTACTAAAATAGGTGAACAATCCTGAACCTGCCTGCTAAAAGAGGTGACCAGAACCTGCCTACTAAAATAGGTGACAAATCCTGAACCTGCCTACTAAAATAGGTGACCAATTCTGAACCTGCCTACTAAAATAGGTGACCAATTCTGAACCTGCCTACTAAAAAAGGTGACCAATTCTGAACCTGCCTACTAAATAGGTAACCAATTCTGAACCTGCCTACTAAATAGGTAACCAATTTTGAACGTGCTTACTAAATAGGTGACCAATTCTGAACCTGCCTACTAAAATAAATGACCAATTCCGAGCATACCCAGTAACATTCGTGTATGAAAGCGCTCTTTAAAGATGATAGGAGTGGCAAGAAAAAACACAGCCTCTCGTTTTTGTCTGCAGCCGATTGCACAAACACGTTGCACCGGAATAAAAGCGGCTATAAACAGCACAATATGCAATTAAAAGTTCGCGTGCAAATTCGGTTGGTGGCACTTTTGTCGTCGTCGGTCCTGATGGCGAGGGGGAGGAATGGTCGCAGCAGTTATGCTTCGAGCCTCGTATTTGCTATGTATATTTATACGTACTGTATATATATATATATATATATATATATATATATATATGTGTGTGTGTGTGTGTGTGTATATGCATGCCGAATATATCAATACTATTTTTCCTGCATTTTTAATTTTTAACAGTAGAATCTACGGCCCCATTTTTTCCCCCAAATTTTAAATTTGATTTTTTGTTTTATATTTTTGGCCTTTGTATTTTATTTCGTGGGCAACGTAGACTGTGTAAGCCTGTCTTGTTTGCCTATTGGACGCTGTAACGATGACGGACAGGCAGATGCTCTTGCATGTTGGGGTCTGCCGGTGCAAATCGTGCGTCTGGAGAGAGAGAGAGAGAGAGAGAGAGAGAGAGAGAGAGAGAGAGAGAGAGAGAGAGAGAGAGTTTAATATGGTAGGGGAATATGTGTAGGTGGAAGCACGGTAATGAGAGGCAGAGAGACATAGACTGAACGTAGAGAGAATGTTTGTACTGTGAGAGAGAGAGAGAGAGAGAGAGAGAGAGAGAGAGAGAGTTTAACAAGGGGAAGGGAATGTATATAGTGGAAGCACGTTAATGAGAGACAGACAGACATAGACTGAATGTTGAGAGAATGCGAGAATGCTTGTATTGTCAGTGGAAGTTCTTGGGAGAGAGAGAGAGAGAGAGAGAGAGAGAGAGAGTTTGTGTTTGTACGTGTCTGAAGAGAAAAGGATTTCTGGATGGGGCGAGGATTGGGAAGATTTTTTGGGGCGAGGGTCCTTTTGGGAGGGGAGGGGGAGAGAGGGGAGGGAGGGAGTGAGTGAGGGGGTGAGGTGCAGCAGATTCCTTCTCCTTTGCCCCAGTTGCAGATAAACTTTTGAAATCCCCAAATAACAAGAGAGTGGAAAAATGATCCTTCTTTCAGAGGGATTCAGCGTTTCCAGCAAATTTACAGAGATCCTCCAGTGTGCTGTTGTTTATTATTATTATTATTATTATTATTATTATTATTATTATTATTTTTATTATTATTATTATTATTATTATTATTATTATTATTATTATATTCTCCTACAGTGATATATGTGTTGGTTTTAGTTTTCTGTAAAAGAAAACTATTGTGCCGGCTTTGTCTGTCCATCCGCACTTTATTCTGTCCGCACTTTATTGTGTCCGCACTTGTTACTGTCCGCACTTTTTACTGTCCGCACTTTTTTCTGTCCGCACTTCTTCTGTCCGACCTCAGATCTTAAAAACTACTGAGGCTAGAAGGCTGCAAATTGGTATGTAAGTCATCCACCCTCCAATCATCAAACATACCAAATTGCAGCCCTCTATCCTTAGTAGTTTTTATTTTCGTTTTTATTTCATTTAAGGTTTAAGTTAGCCATAATCGCGCGTCTGGCAACGATATAGGACAGGCCAACACCGGGCCGTGATTAAAGTTTCAAGGGCCGTGGCTCATACAGCATTATACCGAGACTACCGAAAGATAGATCTATTTTCGGTGGCCTTGATTATACGCTGTAGCGACTGTACAGAAAACTCGATTACGCCGAAGAAACTTGGGCGCATTGTTTACTTGTTTATTGATTGTTTATTACAAGGAGGAGAAAAAAGTAGCCGGGTTTTCATATGGAATCTCTTCCTTAAGTTGAGCAGTGTGACCAGTCACAAATGATTATATTTTGGGAGAGATAGAAATGTAACTTCCCTGGAGAGTGGACATTTTGTGGTCCGATTGCTCAGAAGTGTTCCAAGTGTTCCAGGTTACGAAGCGAAATGTCTTATGAACAAGGTCCCCATGGAAAGGACTGAAGAGTTATGAACAAGGTCCCCATGGAAAGGACTGAAGAGTTTGTAATATATGCCTCATGATAAGGAAGACACGAGTAGTTAGCTCACTCTTATATTTTGTATGTTATTTCACTTGAATAGTTAACTCAGTTTTATATTTTGCATGTTATTTCGCTCGAAAATTAAATAAATGATAATGTCAGTGGTTTATCCTGTTACCAGAGGGTTTCTCTTAATGTTTTTAAGCTTTGTAGCTAATCAAGGATCACGTATTCACATGAACTACGAGTGAGTTAGAGAAGAAAATAGTTAACTGTTGAATAAATTAAGGAAAGATACTCTAGTATCTCTAGTATTCGTTCATTGGGGACTATAATCATTATTGTTTTGGGAACGTTTCTAATCCTTATTATTGCTTCACAAATATTGAATGGCTAATCTCTGGTTGTCAATCTGTTTGGCTAAGTGCAAAATCTTGTAGAATGAAATGGATTCCTTGAATTATAAGTGTGCAGCATGTGTTAATCCCTTAAAAGCAGTTAGAGCAAAGCACACACTCTCTCTCTCTCTCTCTCTCTCTCTCTCTCTCTCTCTCTCTCTCTCTCTCTCTCTCTGCCTCGAGAATAGTGGGATAGATAGCGGTAAAGGACAAATTCTCCTTTTGTCATCACTTGGTTCATTTGTATGCGGCTTTAGTATCTCTCTCTCTCTCTCTCTCTCTCTCTCTCTCTCTCTCTCTCTCTCTCTCTCTCTCTCTCTCTCAAATGGTCCCGTGTAGCTGTCGCAGAGGATGAATGAAACAAGGACAAAGTGAGAGAGAAAAAAAATCTGTGTATATGAGAATATATGTAATGGCAGTATAAGAAAGAAGAAAAAAAGAATAAAGTGAGTAAATGTATGATGGGACAAAGGAAGCAAGTGGAGAAACGTAGCCAATTCAGCCATTAAGTACAAACCTCTGTCTTATCCCAGCTAGTCTTGTCTGCCTAATGGAAGTGAAAAGTGAATTGTTTGAAGGGATTGTTTAGCCAACTTGTCTTTATTGAAGTGATGTGTTGATGTGTAATGGAACTGAAAGAAAAAGGTACAAGATCCGCAGTGAATTTATTTAGGAGTCTCTGTCATACTAAGGAGCCAGCCATATATGCAGTCACTCCTCCTTTCTGAGTCGTTAACCAACCTATTATCTTCCGTTCTCTACACTTGACCAGAGCACCAGAAGACACTTAGCCCTTTTTATCCATATTGACCAACCATTCTACCATCTTTTCGTCCACTATCTCAGTGTCCAACTCCATCAACCCTCCTGCCGTTAACCAACCTATTATCTTCCGTTCTCTACACTTGACCAGCTCACCTGAAGACACTTAACCCTTTTTATCCATATTGACTAAGCATTCCACCATCTTTTCGTCCATTATTTCAGTGTCCAACTCCTTCAACCCCCCTGCTCGAGAGATACAAAGCAAGATTTCTTCACACTCCCATTGGTTCCTTAGACACTCCTCTTCTCTTTTTTAATTTTTCTGCAAAACCCCAGCTGCCTTCCTTGGGGAAGTTTTCTGCAATGGTGATTAATCCAAGATAGTTTTCTTTAATGCTTGTATAGAGTATTCAGTTGCGAATTTTCAGTTTCTGTAGGTTTAAATGCTTAGTGCGATGTTTGAAAAGTCAAGTTTACAATAGTTTTCTCACTTTACATATATTTACTTTTACTTTTGTTAGAAATGTCGGTTGTGTCAAATTTTTTAAATTTTAGAACTGTAAATTCTACGATTCAGACACTTTTTTTTTTATTTTTCGAATTTCTTGTATAAATACTTACGTTCTAGTCTTTCTATGTTTCGTTGACTATGAATATTGTAGCAGCTGTAGCGTGAATTATACATAATTTTTTTTTAACACTGCCATTCTTAGTCCTCGTTCAGTGCTTCCTGGAATAGTCTGTGTATTGTCGACCAACTTTGCAACATCCTCCCTCTCTCCTCTGTGTGGGGTCGACCAATTTTGCAACATCATCTCTCTCTCTCTCTCTCTCTCTCTCTCTCTCTCTCTCTCTCTCTCTCTCTCTCTCTCTGTATGGTCGACCAATTTTGCAAAATCCTCTCTCATCTCTGTGTATGGTCGACCTATTTCACAGTATCCTCACTCTCCTCTGTGCATGGTCGACCAATTTTTCAACATCATCGCGGTCCTCTGTGTATGGTCGACCAATTTTGCAGCATCCTCTCTCCCACTTCTGTGATGTTCGACACATTTTGCAACTTCATGGCTGTCCTCTGTGTATGGTCGACCAATTCTTAAGCATCCCCTCTCTCTCTCTCTCTCTCTCCTCTGTGTATGGTCGACCAATTCTTAAGCATCCTCTCTCTTTCTCTCTCCTCTGTGTATGGTCGACCAATTCTTAAGCATCCTCTCTCTT